>NC_080783.1:141830715-142136215 GCF_028018385.1 Neofelis nebulosa
AATGTTTTCCCAAAACAGAAACAATATCAAAAAACCTGTTTTTACTGTCTTCCCAAACAATGGGGAAAATGTAACACATGGGAAATACTGTTAAGAGTTCATCAAAACATTTAAGATGTGATGTGAAATGAAGCTGAGTTTCAAACTATCAGAGAAAGTTCTCTAAACAAGATTAGAGGGTATATATTGTAACCAAATCTTGGAATTCAGACTCTAGATGGCTCAAGTGCAAATATGTGTTTACTTCTAAATATTCTGTTACCTCAGTCATGGCAATTGATATTAAGCTGCCGATTAATATTTCCACCAATTATTTTTGAGTGCCCCTGTTTTATATCCCTGAGGTCAGTACTGGGTGTGCTCATTTTTTAAAGGCTCTGCAAATTTTGTAAGTAAAAATTAACATCAAGATCGTTACAGCTTCCATTTCTTTGATTGGCACAAATGCTGAACATTTGCTCATTTATTTTCCATACGTATTTTATTTTCTGGGAATTATTTACCCTGATCCTTTGTCTAACAGATATTCCAATTGGTCATCAGCCCCCAACAACGATCGCCATGTTGCAAGACCAATGGACACTTTTCCATCCTTACCCAATTTATCTTCTCTGCTACATGCAACTCAGATGACCACTTCCTCCTTCTTGAGAAAGTAACAGTGACACCATAGTCTTAACGTTTCTTCTCACTTCTTAGGCTGCTTCCTCAGTTTCTTTTCCAGCATTTTCTTTTCTGCTGGACCACTAAATGTTGGGGTTCCTCAGGGCCAATTCCTAAGTCCCTTCCTCTTTTTCCTACATTGTCTGAGTGATCTCATTGAATCTCATTATCTCAAGTATTATTTACATTTGTAAACTCTCAATATGTATCTCTTGCCCATCCTTCTCTTCTAATTACAAGACTGATATATAAATATTCCTCTTTGATATTTCTACTTAGTTATCTGATTTTCCCCTTAAAATCCATTCATGTACTCCACCCCCATCTTAAACATTTCAGCAAATCACACTATCAAACAGCTGCTCAACCTAGAAGGCCATGAGTCCTCCTTGATCTTTCCCTTCTTCTCCTTCCTTCCACATTCCTACCCCTCATTTTTTTTAGTCCATTCGAGTAAGTCCTTCAGTCTTTTGTAGTCCACTCACTTTACTGCATCTCCAAAATCATGCCCTCAGCCCAGAATACAATCCTCTCCTGCCTAGAGGACCACAAATGGCCTATTTCCTCTTTCACTCCTCTCCAATCCATTTTCCCTGTAACTAGAAGGATTCTTCAGAAATGTAAATCCAAGAATTTCACTCTTCTGCTTAAACCCCTTCAACAACTTCTCACTTCACTAAGAACAAAACCCAAACTCCTTAGCATGGCCCACAGACCCTGCATAATCGGATTCCTACTTACTTTCTAACCTCAACATTTCTAACCTCAACATGACCAGGACACAAGGTATCTAAGGCCAAAGAGGCTTAGCACATGTCATTTTTCTTAGGTCTCAAACACCGCACCGCACTCTGCTTCTCACATCTTTGAAATTTCTGTTTAGACCACCTCCTCAAACCTACCCTGACCCCTGTCCCACAATCTAAGCGGGTCACTCCTTAACATCTCTGCAGTGCTTCATAGGTTTTGAACTGTGTGTTGTCTTGTTTCTTTGTCTACTCCTCTAGGCTAGTATATTTGCATAAGCAGAGATTATTTTAATCACTACTGTACACTCGATATTTGCATGAAGGAAACATTTAAATATTTGATAAATTAATGGCCAGAACATAAGCAGCTCTCTTGGGGTTTGTATCTATTTGATGAGATGAGGAAGGGGAAGCATTAAGTATAGACTATGAAGAAGTTCAGCTGTGCAGAGAATGAAAGGTACAGACGACAGAGGTTAAGGCTGAGTTTGCCTTTTAGATCAGGGAGACCTGGAATGTCTTTCTGAAAGAGAAGGACCAGAAGAGATTGAATACAGGGTGTGTGTCTGCACATGTGCATAACCGAAGGAAAGAATATGATAAAGTCAGAGGAGAGAGGGTCCAAAAACATGGAGACACTGAGCTTTTCTCAAGAGGAAGGATGACATAGCCTCCACAGACAGAATGAGGGAGGTCAGGGCAGCCTAGTGCAAGCTCAATGAAGAGGATTGGTTATCTAAAGGCATTCCACAAATGCCCCTCCTCTGTGTCCCCATGGAAGTCTCTGCATACCTACCTCACCACACCCAGCACATCGTGTAGCGATTTTCTCACGTGTCTCTCTCCCACTCCGCCGTCAGTACTTGATCCCACAGTACGAGATCGTGACGTGAATAAGTCCATGACCCCTGCAGCTGTACCGCCACCTGAGCTGGACACGCCACCGCCTACGCCTCGGTGGTCACCTTCACCCCCAGCCTTGTGTGGCAGCACACTTCACTGTGCTATTGCTCACCTTCCTCCATACACGGGGTACTCCGCAGTTCCTGCCCCAGGGGACTTGTGAGTGAGAATTGAATGGAGAGGGCTTAGCCTACAGCCTATCACCTATTAAGCACTCAATAAAAATGAGCTGTCATCTCACTGACATAACAGCTTCTCTTTCTCCTCTGAGGAGAAGTTGAGCTGTTCTGCAGAGAGACATGGAGTAGGCAATGAGGTAGAAAGCCTGAGATTGGTAGTTTATAAATGATACTCGTGGAAAATAAGAGAGAGGGGCAAAAGTAAGTAAATGACCGCCCGACCGTGCTGTGAGCCCCTGGAAGACTGGAAGCCATGAAAGCGTGACGGTACCAACCCCCGTCACTCTGATCTTTCAGCTGTGCTCAGGAGCCTATGTACACAAACGCCAAGGCAAACAACTGCTCTTGGGCTGAGGCTGAGGTAATAAGAGGAAACAAAAAGTGGGAAAGGAAGTTAAAGGGAAGGGATCATTTGTTCATTCCTTTAAGAAATACTACCTGAGTACCTTCTATGTGCCAGGACCTGGATTATTAAGTTTGTACTGGACAGAAAGGAGGAAGAGTCAGAAGGGGACTTATCAATCATAAGAAAAGGGATGGGTCAATATTCAAAATATCAGGGTGTCTGAAGCAAGGAGACAGTTGCCAATTAGGTAAAAGAAAAAGAATTGCAAAAATGGATTTAAAAAACACTAAAAATTTTATGACAATGGTATCTCTGGTAAGGGGGGTTTTGGCCCTTCTTTATACTTTTAAAAATATTCCAACTTTTCTATCATACATACTTTTTCATAATTAAAAAAAAAAACTTTACTAAATAGGAAGAACAAGAATAGAGGAGTAGGAAAGATAACTATCAATCAGAGAAGTAAGATATTGCAACTTACAATACTGGGTAGAGCAACCCTGGCTGGTAATGGCTGGGCCCAAACAAGTGCAGGGGAGGTAAGGAAGGAAGATGTTACTTGAGACTGTAACAGACAGTGAGAGAAGGGAACTGGACAGACAGTCCACCTGGACAGTGGAGGCTGTATCACATATTGGTCAAGAGCAAGAATTCTGGGGGTGCCTGGGAGGCTCAGTCAGTTAAGCATCTGACTTCAGCTCAGGTCATGATCTCACAGTTCATAGGTTTCAGCCCCATATCAGGTTCCACAAGGACAGTGTGGAGCCTGCTTGGGATTCTTTCTCTGCCCCTCTCCCACTCTCTCTCTCAAAAATAAATGAATAAACTTTAAAAAAAAAAAAAAAGAGCAAGAATTCTGGTGTCAGACCCACCTGCACTTGAATCTCCATTCTGCCACTCAGTAGCCTGCAAGGCTTTCCCTTGTCTGTACCTTAATTGACAGGGTTGCCAGGAGAGTTAGAGTTTGCCACGCAAAACCAATCCTTCCCTCGTGTTATCCCAGTGCACCTTCCTTACAGCTGTAACTGAAGACTGCCTTGTGTGTGAGATAGCTGAGAATATCTGTATCTCCTCACTCAATTATCAAGGGCAGGCACCTATCTCAGTGCCTGCACAGAGTGGATTCCCAGCTAATAGTGAACTCTGTGAAAATTATACCAAAATTAAGGTTTTTTTCACTAAGATCATGGAATAATAATCTCATTTCCCTACATTTACACTGACGTTTTTCAAGGAACTTTTAGAAATGTGTTCACCAGACCTCTCTTTATTCAAAGGTATTATTCCATTCCCTCAAATTTAAATGTGACTTTCCTTACCCAAAAGTTCCTTTGGTTCATCTGTTTATACCAACCATCACTCTTACAGATTCACTGTTTGGGGTGGTTAGACCTTTCAAGCTTATTACTCCTAAAAAATTATAATTTTTATAACTTATAAAAATTATGTCCTCTCTTCCCTCAATTGTTTACTTTGAAAAATTTCAAGCCTACCCAGAACTGTAGGAACAGTAAAGTGACCACACAAAAACTCTTCGCCCAATTTCACCAACATCAACATCTGTTGCATTAGCCTTCTCTCTCTCCCCACAAACCTTTTGAAGGTAGCAAAGCAATATGCTTGGTTTTAAATTTCAGTCAGTTCTGCAAACAATGGTCTACACAGAACACACCTGCCAATGGCTTGGTCGTGCAGCCCTGTCATGGGTAAGCTCCTCCATTTCCCAACCAACTCTAGAGTGGCTCATCTGGTTTTATTTTATTTTTTAATTTTTTTTTCTAACGTTTATTTATTTTTGAGACAGAGAGAGACAGAGTATGAATGGGGAGGGGCAGAGAGAGAGGGAGACACAGAATCTGAAACAGGCTCCAGGCTCTGAACTGTCAGCACAGAGCCCGACGCAGGGCTCGAACTCACAGACTGTGAGATCATGACCCGAGGTGAAGTCCGACGCTTAGCCGACTGAGCCACCCAGGCGCTCCAGAGTGGCTCATCTGGTTTTACAGGGCTCCTTCTTTGGCCCTTGTCCTCTCCCTAACATATTCTCTCACTCCTCCAGACCTTGAACTTCTTATCTTCAAAGAAGAACTATCCCTTCTGTACCCTACACATAGAGTTCTTAGTTCAGCACATTTATTTTTCTTTCTCTGGATTTATACTGTGTCCATTTGTGAATCTTGACTTATCCCTCCATCTTCTTTGAAGTCATGGTAACAAGAATTTAAATTTGCTCTACTGACTTGTAGTTATTTCTATAGTCATCTACTAAATTGATTCCAGAAACCCCAATCACTTCAAATTCTCACTCCTACCACCCAATTTCCATTTTGAGTATGGCTGACATCTCTTTTCTTTTGTTTATGACTCATTCTTCACTCTATCAATTAATCTTATGCTATAGCACTAGCCAGACAAATCACTATTAAGTTCATATAGAATGGGTATGTTTTGGGAAAAATAATATGCAGTATCAGGGAATAGGAGGCAACAGAAAAGGGAGAATAGAATCTAAAGATAATGAGTAAGCAATTCAGCAATAAGCCATTTCTTTTACTGTTTTTCCTTAGCCACAGTTCTAATTTCCACAAGGTTAACACACTGGAAAAAAAATTCCTCTGGATCTGCGCAAACTATGGTATGCAGGGTTAGAAAATGACTCTTTAAAAGTTATCCCTCTTAACAGAGTACTCAAGGTATCACTCTTAATATGCAGTGTCCTGTAGTCAAGTCTGATCAGGAATAAGTTTAGACAATCATAAAATTAAAACAGTTCCTTGCAAACCCTTCTTCATATTAGGAAAATGTAAGAAATCTAAATAATTTTGGGTAGCAGATACTGAGCCCTGAAACCAGGACACACATAATGGTAGAGGGAAGGGCAGGAACAGAATAAAGTGGGAACAAAGTTAGAGTGGATGATTTCTACTACCTTCTGATATTTCAGAAAGAACAGCTTCAGTGAGAGGTCAACAGGAAAAAGATGTAAGACATCTTGGACTACCATATAACCCAGGATCAATGTGATGGAAAGTTTCCCCAACTTTAATTAATCCCCAATGAATTAATAGTAATATAATTAGAAAATTTATGGATTTTTCAGACTTCTAAATGTACATGCAAGTTATATATTTTCAAGCATTTCTATTATCATTTAAACTAATCCATTCAACAATACTTGCTAAATAAAAAGATTAAGATAAAACTGTGTGCCTTGATTAATCAAAATACTGGACTGTAAGAGTGACCCTAAGCAATCAGTTGCCCTGTCATGCAATATAGTCCAAGAATAACTTACCGCCATTCTTTGTTTCTCTCCACCACTGAGGACATCCATCCAATCCTGAACACTGTCCCAGCCTCCTTCACGTTCAAGGATATGACCCAACTGGACATTATCTAAGTATTCCTTTAGTACCTTTCAGCAAAATGATTAAAGATTAAATCACACATAATGTAAACCAACATTCTCTAGCTTGCTTTATTTTTTAAACTAGAATCGCTTTATTCTACTGCCAATATTACTTACAGGGGCACATTTCACAAAAGAATGTGGCACAAAGATAGCCCTAAATCCTTTACTTCCTATCTATGCTAACTTTGACATATGTGGTAGCTTAAAGAGAATAACACTATTGCATATAATTAAAAGATAAGGGCAATGAAAAAAAAAAAAAGTAATAGTGTAAAGACAGGTTAAATTCACCAAACCATATTTAAGCAAAGTAGATAACATCTTACCTCAACTTAGAAAGTTGTAATTAATGACAAGGTTTTAGAAGGCTTTTCAGGCTAGGATAAACTACCTGGCAGTTAAAATGCTTAACTGATTAAGATAAAGAATCTGATATGGAGGATTTCCAGTAGGTCTAGTCCATAAGCATTTCCTTACTAGGTCAGATATCCCCTTCCTTTTCTGATCTTCTCTTCCATCTGGATATATCACTTGGTCTCGAAGTGTTCCAAGGGTCATATAAGGTCTCTGATAGTGGCAGAGCAAAAATCATTATAAGTGAATTCTTAAAAAATAAATGAAAAGATCTTTAAATCAAAGATTACAAAATAAACAAGGTCTTACCTGAGGAACATAGAATAACTTTCCTCTCTCAGGTTTAGTTAGACGTCCTCCAAAAAGAGGCCATAACTATAAAAGGAAAAGGAAGGGGGAGAGGAGCAATTATAAATTTCACCATGTAGTAGATTGCATGGCAAAACAAGACTACAATATCTTGAGGCCAATTTGTACTTACTTCACCAAGAACACGGAAAAGTGAACTCTTCCCACAGCCATTTGGACCACAAATTAAAACATTGGCCCCAGATCGAACCTGAAAATCAGTCCATGAATTAATAGGGAATATATACTCAGTGAACATTTCTTTCGAGTCAAATTGTTCTTTGCTAACAATAAGCTTTCTAGTTTGTCTATAACTGTGATAATAGGTAGAAGCAGTGGAGGGTTTGGTTGACCTTTCATTTTTGTTTACTTTCAATATTTACTCACTTTTTTCATTTAAAAGTCAATGACTGCAGCTTATAAATTTTGAGAATTCTTGAAAACAAGTATGTGTGTATATGTTTTCAAAAAAAATGGAATCATACTAGGTATGTTCTATATGTTATTACTTAATAATATATCACAAATATTCTTCTAAGTCAGTATACTCAGATTCCTCCCATTCTATTTTTAAAGGCCTACAGTGTATTCCATTCTAAGAATGCACCCTAATTTATTTAACTACCTCCTTTTTGTTAGGTCTTTTGCATTTTGCTTTGCTTTTTTAGATAATACTGCAATGAACTGGAATCAGTGAGTGAATTTATGCATTAGTGAGAAATGTGAATCAGATCAGATTCTTAGAAGTATATATGCATTATTAATATTTACAAGTGCCACCAAATCGCTCTGCAATGATGTAAAGTTACATGAAAAAAACGTAATCAAGAGTGGTTAAGTTCTGAGCTTATGGTCTCATATAAGTGTTAATCAACCCTGTGAAAAATCAGAAACCTGGGTTAGAATTTCAGCTCACAACATTACAGAGCAATGTATCACAGCAGGAAAGGAGACAACAAAGGTATGAGTTACTCTAGCTGTGGAACCTGCCTTTGACAAATTTTTTTAACTGTTGAGGCCTTATGTTCTTATTACTTAATTGAATGAATACTTTTGGAATGCTCAGTGTCAGGTTCTGCTTTAGGTAATGGAGCTATACTAATGAATAAAAAAAAAACAAAACCTGCCCATACCAGTTTACATTCTAGTGGGAGAGACATAAAATAAAGAATAGACACAAGAAATGAGTAAACTAAATAGTATCTTAGAAAATAAGTGCTATGGAAAAAAATATATACCAAGGTAAGGAAATTTGGAAGCGGTTAGGGGAGGTTACGTTTTGAAGGAGGCCAGACCAGGACTCATTGGAAATGACAACTGGGCAACTTTGAAAGGAGTAAATTAGGAGTTTGTCTAGAGGAAGACTGCTCTAGCCTAACCCTACCCACAAAAAGCTGGTTCAAAGGCACTGAGGCAGGAATGTACGTATCCTTGTCAAAAAACAGAAAAGAGGTTGAGAAAACTGAGAGAGAGGAAGGAGTAGTAGGAAAAGAGCTGAGAGAAGTAAGAGGTTGGTGGAAAGCAGTGCAGGCAAATCCTACAGGGCACTGGGAGCCACTGAAAGGACTGCCTTTTACTCTGATGAAACACAGAGCCATCAGCATTAGCCACAACAGCCAAAGGTGGCAGCAACCCAGAAGGATGAAGGGATAAACAAAATGTAGACTATACGTACAATGGAATAGGATTCAGCCTTGAAAAGGAAGGACATTCTGACACGTGCTACAACATGGATGAAACTTCAAGAAATAAGCTAGACACAAAAGGACAACTGCTGTATGATTCCACTTATATGAGGTCCCTAGAATAGTCATATCTATAAAGTAGAATAGTAGTTACCAGGGGTTGGGGAGAGTGGGAAATCAGGAATTATTGTTTAATGGGTCCAGAGTTTCTGTTGGTTACGATAAAAATTTGTGGAGATGGTTAGTTGGTGATGGCTGCACAACACTATAAATGAACTTAATGGCACTGAACTGTTTACTAAAAAATGGTTAAAAGAGTCAATTTTATGTTATGTGCATTTTGCCACAATAAAAAAATTTAATGGTAGAAAGGGATAAATTGTATGTTATGTATATTTTACCATAGTAACAAAAGAATGAGCTTCTTTTTAAAAATGGTTGAGAATCTGATGAATGGATAAAGAAATTGTGGTTTATAAACACAATGGAGTACTACATGGCAATGAGAAAGAACGAAATATGGCCCTTTGTAGCAACGTGGATGGAACTGGAGAGTGTGATGCTAAGTGAAGTAAGCCATACAGAGAAAGACAGATACCATATGTTTTCACTCTTATGTGGATCCTGAGAAACTCAACAGAAACCCATGGAGGAGGGGAAGGAAAAAAAAAAAAAAAAAAAAAAAAAGAGGTTAGAGTGGGAGTGAGCCAAAGCATAAGAGACTCTTAAAAACTGAGAACAAACTGAGGGTTGATGGGGGATGGAAGGGAGGGGAGGGTGGGTGATGGGTATTGAGGAGGGCACCTTTTGGGATGAGCACTGGGTGTTGTATGGAAACCAATTTGACAATAAATTTCATATATTGAAAAAAAAAATGGTTGAGAATGACTAGCCTACCACATAACTGATCTACAAAAAAATACCACATCTTATGTACTTCAGTGTTAGAGAATGAACTATACTGAATGATTTTTCCAGAAAAATGAACTATCCCATTTTCCGAGAAATTATTTTTAAAGAATCTTTTTGATGGACTTCTAAGGAATTACCTATTACCTTTTCCTGTGAAACTGAATATAGTGAATATTTCTGATTATATATAATAATTTTACTTTACTATAATGGTGATTCCTTAGGAGCTCCTAAAGTTCAGGGCTGTTAATTAAATGGTTCCCCACTACTATGCTTTGACTCATATCAATCATATAGACCTTCTTCTGTTCCTAACTGTTCATTGTGGTTTTCACTGATATCCAATACTTCTCCACTCTATTTGGTGCAATATGCCAGGAAATCCAAAAACCAAATTTATAATGACATGTAAAAATAATAATTAGACTTACAGACATCTGTAAGCACTCTCTTATGCTCAAATGTCTTGGATTCAGCCATAACTTTACCCCCATGGCTTTTGGTAATGGTGGGCAAACTTCTGATTATGACTCAGTCATGATAAGCCAGCGATAATTTTTCCAGGGTAAAGATTTATAAAAATGTCCCCCCACCCCAGCTTAAATGAAGACTAAAAGACAAGGGTAACTTTCACTTATGGCCTTTTATAGTTACGAAGTTCTTAATAACACTATAATTACTGAGGTTCCAGGATCGGTTTAAGGGGTCAACAAGTACTCTGTACCACTATATTTTTACCAATAAAATATTCCCCCAGATATAAGACTTCATCAAAAACAGTTATACACATAAATATGATTTAAGTAAAAAAGAGAATATACAAAAGTATGCTGCTTATGAAGATTCACAGGCTTCTTCAAACATTATAAATGTGCCTTACTAAAAAAGTAAAAATCTGAGTAATTTACAAAGTACTATTTTAATGCCTACATTATAATCCACAAGTCTTTAATCTCTGAGGGTCTCTTCAGTCTACATCTGAATGGATAAATACATCTGTGGTGGGGGAGTTTATAAAGGAATGAGGGATAAAATCTCCTATCCTAAAGAGGTGTATATTATCTTGTTATTAGGTGACCCAAAAGACAAAATAATCATAAAGCATTAAACATTTATTTTTTGGTGGCCAAGTCTGTTTTATTATGCCTCTTTTCAGGAGAAAGGAATCCTTATTTTCTTTTTTTTTTTTTTTTTTTAATTTTTTTTTTTTTTCCAACGTTTTTTATTTATTTTTGGGACAGAGAGAGACAGAGCATGAACGGGGGAGGGGCAGAGAGAGAGGGAGACACAGAGTCGGAAACAGGCTCCAGGCTCCGAGCCGTCAGCCCAGAGCCTGACGCGGGGCTCGAACTCACGGGCCGCGAGATCGTGACCTGGCTGAAGTCGGACGCTTAACCGACTGCGCCACCCAGGCGCCCCAGGAATCCTTATTTTCAAGTAAGCCCAATGGGTAGAAAATAACTAAAGGTTACAAAGAAGTAAAGGATGTTTGTTAAATAAAGGAAGGCTACATTAAGGAAAATGACAGAAATAAAGGAGAAAAAGCCAAGTCTAACTTAAAACACCTAACTCAGAGAAAGACAGAAGAGGAATATATTACACTAGGCCCAAAGAGCACAAGTCAAAGAAACAGTTTCCATTGGAAGAGAAAACAAAATAAGAATCAACAGGAGAGATCACAGGTCCTACAAAACATGGTCACAAAGTAACACACAAGCAGGGGCATAACTAGGGACTCAAAAGACTTTCCAAGTGAAACCAAAATAAGAGCAAAAAGTAACGGTCTTTCTGAGACTATAAAAGTGAAGCTATAGGCACTAGCCAGAAGTTTATTAAATCCAAACATAGGGACTTTAAAAAGAAGGGCTTCAGGACTAAAAGGAGAGTGACACCTTTAGCATGATACCCATGTGACAAAGTAGGCAATACCTCAGACAATAATCGGGATCTTTTCTATTCCGTGTATCTGTACGTATAGATCCCAAATCCATTCTCACTATGCTTACTCAAGTATACATCTGTATTGTTGGTGTAATCTATTTCTGCATCAAGACAAAGTGAGGGAAAGTGGGAGAAAGGGCCAAGAGGATTCTTCACTGGAGAAATCCTATGGCCCTCCTTCACCCTGGTGTAACAAAAATGGGGTTCTGAGCTCTTCTTTATCCCTGAAATCAAGCCAGGTAGGTGGCTACCTACTATGCCAAGGGAGCACACCACAATGACTGGCACACCGAGAATTAAATGAGACACTTCTGGGATACTTGGGAGTCATTCATTATTTACCAATTATATTTACACTTTCCCTATGTATTCTTGTGTTTCCTGGCTTGAAAATAAATATGGTAATATATAATACTCATTGTCAAATAAGTTGAAAGTACTTTGCATAGCTAACATTTTTCATTTTTATAGTTCCTTAAAAAGAAAGTGGGGACGTACTTAAAAAATATACATTACTAACAGGAACAAAATCGAAGACTTGCTGAAGATTATAACAATTGCAAAACAAATCCAGTAATGATACTTATTTTATCAACTATCAGACATTTCTTTTTTATTACTATTTTAATGTTTATTTATTTTTGAGAGGGAGACAGAGAGAGAAAGTGAGAGGCGGGGAGGGGCAGAGAGAGGGAGACACAGAATCTGAAGCAGGTTCCAGGCTCTGAGCTGACAGCACAGAGCCCGATGCAGGGCTTGAACTCACGAACCATGAGATCATGACCTGAGCCGCAGTCAGACACTTAACCGACTGAGCCACCCAGGGGCCCCAACTATCAGACATTTCTAAAGTGAAAGTAGTTGAAAAGACGCTCCACATAAAACAAATTATAGAAGGCCACTCATGTAGGCATGTGGAGAAGAATTCTAGAGCTGTGCTGTCCAATATGGTAGCCACTAGGTCAGTCACGTGTAGCTATTTAAGATCTAACTTATTAAAATTAAATTTTAAGTGTGGCTACTATATTGGACAAAGCAAACATGGCACATTTCCATCACTGCAGACGGTTCAATGGGACAGTGTTGTTCTAGAGAAATGATATCTAGACCTGGGGAGACAGCCTCCATGATAGGAATTTGTTACTAATCAACAAGATTTTCAGATCTGAACTATTCATAAAGTCGTAACAGACATATAACCTAATAGTTATAGTTCCTCAGGTCTGGGAATGTCTTATAAATCACAAAACTACACATCTTTGCTTCTTTTTAATGGCGTCTGCTATATCCCCACTTGATTAACAGACCACACTGACTCAGCAGCACTATTCACTTGGCATGAGATGTTACTGCAGTGCTACTGTGCTGCTCTTCCATGTTTTCAGTTATAACAAATTCTGTATTTTGTTTGTATAGGTATAGACCCTCCTGCACGGTCAAAACAATACCATAGTTTTTTTAACTTAGAATAAAATTATATTGCATGTTTAAATACTCATTCCTCACCAGGGATTACAAGTAACTATACCTTCTATCGCTTTCTTGAGACAGACTTCATTTGCAAAAGATTTTTTCATAGTAATATAGGAAACTTTAAAGTTCTGACAATTAAGAAAAATAGATTTCTAAGTGTTTCAAAGACTTACTTTTTAAAACAATTTTGCGGATTCAGAGACTAAGACAAGCCTTACAGTTATTTTAAATATTCAGAAAACAGTTTTCCATTTCACTTTCTGAATCTGATCTAAGCTTTTATACAATCATTTAAAAACTTACTTCAAAATTAAGGTCTTGAATCAAGATATCTCCGTTTGGCGTTGCTAAAGGAACATGATCAAATCTACAGAGGAAATTGATAAAAAAAATTAAAATTTTACATTAAATACTAAGCAAATGCAGCTGAAAGAGAAAGGCTATTATGCAGTTAGCAAATGTTTATGGTGCTAAAGAACTTTTCAATACATACTTTATAATGTTATCAGCATTGAAGATCTCTCCAGCACCAGGTATCAAGGGAATGACTTGTGCTCCTTCTTCAATACCTTAAGTGGAAAATAAGTATTAAAGCACCACATTATGTCAGCCAAAATTTAAACTACATGGCCCAGTGCATTCATATTTACCCCTTTCCTGTTGTGAGACCATGGTGCGTTCATATTTGCCTTGATTTAAATCCTTCAGTACTTGCATTAATTCTGTAATCCGAGCAGTAAAACTAAAAAAAAAACACACACACAAAAAAAAGTCCTAATGAAAACTCCAAAGGCCATCATATCTCTATTATTTTTGTTATTTATTTGAGATGTAACGACATATGACATTGTGTAAGTTCAAGACTTATTAAAACTGAACTCGTTTCCAAAATTATAATTTAGTTTAAATAACCTAAAAGAAGAAGTCTTATCATCAGAAAGTATGAGCGCTAATAGTGTATGCATGCTTTATTATGTTTCAGTAGGACAACAGGAACAGGATAAGGGAAGAGGTTTCATAGGATCCCCACCTCAACACATAGTTACTTCTTTTAACAGGTGAGACAAGAAAGTTGTATGCCACTAGAATTTTAAGGAAGTTTCTAGTAGATACTAGACTAGTAGTAGACTAAGGACTAGTACTAGTGCATTCCTTAGACATAGGAAGTATGGACCGAGTTCCTGCTAGAATGAGCTACAATGCCAAGTATAGTTAGCTTCTCCGTCTGAGGAAGGCATTTATTACAAGTATGCCAAAATGCCTGCTACCTTCCTATAAACATGGACAAATACGGAAGATTCCTCTCTTTCCTACTTCAAAAGGGAGAAAAGATGAAGTGTTAATATTAGCTGGAAATCACTGTGGCAATAGAGAGAAATCAAAGCTAATGCCAAGACATTGAGGAAATAAAAATAACACGATGGTCAAAGAGAAAGCAATCTGCATCAAAGAATCAAAAGAGTGAAAATCAAGCAGAAACCTTCCAAAGGAACAGAAGCACCCCATCTACCATGAACCATAAAGACATGAGAAAAGTTATTAACAAGCAAGAAGAGTGTCCGCATTCTCAAGAGAAACAGACTCCTCATAGCAGTAGACAATCTCCTCTATCTTGCAATGAAGCCCTAAACTGCCATAGAAGATAAGGAAGAATAAAGAAGAAACATGCGGATGGGTCACAGGTCTGGGAAGGATCCGATGTGATCCAGTTTCTTCAGAAGTACTTTACATGATGGTGTTTTTTACACCATACCAAGCCCTTTATATTAGAGCTTAAAATACTGAAATATTTAATTCCATTTTATGGTCTAAGAACAATTTCACCTAACAGTATGACCATATTTACAACTGCAGCCACAGACACCACGAAGTGACTTTTTACTTTTTACCCATTAAAATCAACTTCATCTGTGTTTATCCTTTGCTAGGTTGCCAGTAACAAGACCTATGGGGAAAAAAAGTACAGAGGAGGACAAAAAAGTTCAAATGCAAAAATTCTCTTCATTAACTTAATTTTCTGTAAATTAAGAAAAGACTGCCATGACTTAACATTTCCCAACTTATCGAATACTAGTGTCCGTAGAGCAGACAGCTTAAGAACCACTAACCTGGTTGAAGGCTCAAAACAGCTGTCTTAAGCAAACATGAAAAGTTTACTATTAGAGAAAAATCTTCTCTAAAGGTCCTAAATCAGCTTCCAGGAGTAGGAAACGGGACTTCAGTTGCCCCTTATCTTAACCTCAACTGGGCACAATCATTAAGTATTACACAGTTTTAAAACTTCTCTGCAACTGTTTGTTCATCATTACTAATCTTACTTACCCGGCCAATCTCGTCATCTCACGGCCAGCCAAAACTATCCGACCCAGAGCTTGAGACATTCGCAAAAGCATTCTTCCACTTTGGTAGTAATCCTTAAAAAGAAATAAATACTGGTTTTCACTTATGTTTCTAAGACTAAAAAGCAGCTTTTATTTGTTTTTAAATTGAAATTTTCCATTTATTATGACAACAGTTACTAATACTTTACCTCTAGAAGTTCTGAATGTGTACTCTTGACATGTCGAGGATGAGACAAATCTAGGAAAGGACGACTGACAACCAGGTAACCAACAACAGTGGCAAGATCTGACACAAAACAGTTAGGATTGAAACATTAATAACACTTCACTTTTTCCACAAATCTCATTCCACTATCCATTTCAAAGCATACTTACATTTGGCAATTATGCTATCAATGAAGCCCATAGAAAACCGAAACAAAATGAAATTATGTAGGTGCTCCACCTGGCAGAAGCAAAAACAAAAAATATATATATATTGTACGTATATAAAAATATGAATCTACCCTAAAAATAAAAAAATTATAAGATTTATTCCATGAATATTTAGAGTGCCTACGATCTCTGATTACACTGTACATCACATTTTCTTGAGCACAGTGCTGATCAGAGTAGATGCCACAAAAATACTCTATGAAACCATTTTTATGCAAACAGAATGGAAATCACATATAAATGATAATGTGGTATTATTTGCATATAATATTGTATTCAGAATATGGTCAGATACATATATGCTGAAAATGATCAATAACTAAAACAACAACAACAAAACAGAAGGATGAGCTAATTTAGGTAAAACACTAGCTGCTTAGATTGGCACTCAGTGCTTTGCTTTAGTTGGAGACATCTGGTCTATGCTTTCTCTGAGAATCATATTACACTGCATCTGAACCAAGTGCTAATGTAATCAATGCTGTGCAGCCCTAGTCTGTAGCTTTAATCTCAGTTAAATGCAGTACCTTAAAATAACAAATCTAAAAATGTTTTGTATTCTGCCTTTTTATCAGATTATTCAAGGCCCTGCATGATCTGGCACTGGGCTCTATCCTAAATTTAATCTAAGCTGCTCCTCCTCTCTGAGTTCCAGAAATACTGGTTCCTCAAACATGTTCCTGTCTTAAGGCTTTCCTTCTGTTGTTCTCTTGGCCAGGAATACCATCTTCCTTGATATTTCTATTCTGTGACTAACTTGCTCACTCCATGCATGTCAGGGTGGCTTACTCTTACTACCTCTTGTGAAAGTACAATGACTGGAACATTTATTCACCAAATGCCATGTGTTATATGCTATGCTCAATGCTGGAGATACAACAGTGAATAAAACAGACAAGGTCCCTGAGCTCATGGAGTTTACATCCTCATGAAAGAGACAAACTAGAAAACAAGTAAGATAAATATAAATTGCAATATATGCTCTTAAAGAAACAGATCGTTAAATCGGGAACGCCATTTCACATAGACTAACCAGAGAAGGCAAAGCCACAATAAGCTGTTAACTTTGGGGCTAAAATCTAAGGATAAGAATAAGCAACCCAGGTAAAGAGTGAGCTGGTGAACAGCAGCAGTTCCCTGGAAAATTACCCTAAATGCATTTTATCAGTAAGCACTATCAAAGTTCAGTCACATTAAATATAAGTAAGGCAAAAATCCAATTTCTGAAATAAGGAATTTAAAATGACTTTCTTTAACCTTTTTAAATCACTCCAAATATACACTTAATTTCACAAACTTCCACTTAAATGTAAGCTCCTTACAGGCAGGATTTTGTATGTCACGTCCACAAAATTACCAGCACCTGGAACAAGCAAGCATGGGCACCTAGATGGCACTCAGTATCTTTTATTTTTTTTTATTTTTTTAAAAATTTTTTTTTTCAACGTTTTTTATTTTATTTTTTTGGGACAGAGAGAGACAGAGCATGAACGGGGGAGGGGCAGAGAGAGAGGGAGACACAGAATCAGAAACAGGCTCCAGGCTCCGAGCCATCAGCCCAGAGCCTGACGCGGGGCTCGAACTCACAGACCGCGAGATCGTGACCTGGCTGAAGTCGGACGCTTAACCGACTGCGCCACCCAGGCGCCCCATGCACTCAGTATCTTTTAAATGAATGAATAAAATTCCTTGAATTCAAATTTTCCAAATGGCAAGAAAAGAACCGATGTATGTACAGTTTTCACAAGAAACAATGTTTGGAACCCTAAATCAAGTGTCAACCAACTATATGGCCCAAAGTACAAATGCAGCCTGCCACGTATTTTTGTAAATAAAGTATTATTGGAACACAGTCACACTCACTCATTTACAGAGAGTGTAGAGTTACTTTTGAAGGGCAGAGCTGAATAGGTACAACACAGACCATACGGTCTAAGAAGCCTAAGCTACAGATCCACTATCTTGTCTTTTACAGAACAGTTTGCCGACCCCTATTCTAAATAATAATCATCATAATAATATCTTCAAGAATGCTACAGAAACCAAAGAGTTTATCTTTAAATAAGACGCCTGTGCATCTCTAAAAATACACTGACAATTATTTTAATGAATAAATAATGTTTCTAACGGGAGGCTTAATACACTAATAGGATAGTTTTTATTCTTATATTTTTTATGAAAATACAGCATAAAAATACTTCATAGCTGTTTAAAAATGAATAGCTTAAGGATTAAAGATATATACCTATAGATACAGATAGTCACGGGCCAAAAATAATCTTTCCATAAATACACGAGCCTCAAGCATGTTATCTTACCAGTTTTCGGAAGACTGAGTGGATTGTCTGCTTTTCTCTCTTATTTCCATTGTAAAAGGCAATTTCTTCACTATTAAAGAAAATAATTTAGTAATTAATTTTAATATTATCTATGCCTGAAAAACAACTGAAATAGAGTATTTGATGACTGAATATTTTATTGATATGGACATTTAGGGGGTGCCTGGGTGGCTCAGCAGGTTAAGCATATGACTTCGGCTCAGGTCATGATCTCCTCACGGTTTGTGAGTTCGAGACCCGCGTTGGGCTCCATGCTGATGGCTCAGAGCCTGGAGCCTGCTTCAGATTCTGTAGCTCCCTCTCTCTACCCCTTCCCCACTCATGCTCTGTCTCTGTCTCTCAAATATAAATAAACATTAAAAAAAAAAACTTCAGTGGACACTTAAGACTATAGGCTTAATGGGTGTGTCTTGCCACAGTTCTGTGCTGGAGATCCTGCTCCAAGCTCAGCTGACCAGAGAGCACAGGAACACACACCTAACCGGATCACAGACTGAACTGCAGCCATATGTTGCATATGCCACCCGTAGCCTGGTTGGAAAAGATGCGCCGGGTGAGTCCTCAGAAATTTAATTAATTTCTTTAATAAAAAATAAGAAGGAAGCTGCTATGATATATAGGAAAGCAGGGCTGGGACAGCCATTATAGATGACAAATGGAGTATAGACCCTACACACAGGAGGGAGAGGATAAATAACAGGTAGAAGAAGCTACTGAGCGATGCCATGACATACAGCCTTTGAAAGACTGAAAAGCAAACCAACTCCAAATGATTTCACATTGCCAGCTTCCAGGAGGCCCAGCTGAACAGTCATTCTTATTCTGGGAACCCCACCATTTCCTCACAACAACTCTCCTTTTCTTGAGCTGGACTGAATGGGTCCATAAGGGCCACAAGAATCTTGACTAGAAGAAAAAAGGCATTCTTACGGATGAAGAAAGGTAAAGTGCAGTTAAGAAAATCTGTTGTCATACAGCTAGCAAGTCAAGCAGATAAGATTGTAAACCATACCTGACCCTCAAGTCTAGTCTTCCCATACATCAGTATGATGTAAACATTCCCAGAAAAGTAGCTCTTACAGCAGAGAAAAGTAAAGATTTACATAGGAGTCTAAGGGCAGAGTTGAAAAGCCTTCAATAAACACCCAATATTTCCTTAAAGTCTCTTTCTCCCTTGAAAATTTATGTGAATTGCATATTCTACTCCAAAATGTACCTGCATTCTTCCCATTATAAAAACAAGGTAGCTCTTGCCTCAGCCCCTTCAAGTAAAATTAACTTCGTATAAAAATGAATCACGTTTGACCTGTGTTTCACCATTTCCTTGACACAATCATATAGAGCCCCAGGGTATCAGAGTTCCAGTTTAAAAACAATTCTATACCTATAATTAGTTTCTCGCTTCCTTCTACCTCCTCTGCACATTTAAGCCCATGGAGGAAGATAAAGTAAACATTCCACTGAGTCATTTTAGCCCCAATCTAAAACCTGAAAGGGCAAAAACATCCTAGAATACTATGGCTGGGCATCTACCATTAATTCTCTTCCACATCCTTCTTCCTAAGAGAACTCCAATTTTCTTAGTTACCTATCTACAAGGAATGAGTTCCATTTGGTCTCAGGCAATCACTTTACTGTGACTGCTTCAGACATGGGTAAGTGATAATTCTGGTCAATGAGAGGTGAAACAAAGTCAGCCATGGGACTTCCGGGAAAGTTTTCCTGCTCTCATGAAGAGATGGCCTGTTCTGATTTCTGGACTTTTTACAGGGGAGGAGTGCTGGTGACATCTGGAACTGCTTCGTCATCTTGTAATCACAAGAAAACTTAGGCTGAGGAAAAGAGGAACGTACAAAGGAAGGCTGAGCCAAGAGAACATAAAAGAAGAGCCAGAGCCCTGATCATGCTGTGCCTGGAACAGGCATCTTATGAGTTCTTATGTCAAGTAGTAAATGTCCTTATTGTTACAGCCAGAATCAGGGTTTTCTGTTTCTTGTAAAAGAAAGCATTCTAGCTGATACCATCTTCCATTCACTTGGTAAATCACCTCTCTACTCAACCAATCATCTATTCCTCAGCCTCCCTACAGCACAAAATTCTATTTAACATTGGTACCATTTTAGCGATGCAAGGAAATAAAGGAAGAGGGAATTATTAAAAGAGTAATATTTTAAAAATATTTTTATTTATTTATTTATTTTGAGAAAGAGAGAGAGAGAGAGAGAGAGAGAGAGAGAGAGAGAGAGAGAGAGAGAGAAAGCAGAGGAGGGGCAGAGAAAGAGAGGGACAAAGAGAGAATCCCAAGCAGGCTCCACACTGTCAGCGCAGAGCCTGACCAGGGCTCAAGCCCACGAACCGTGAGATCATAACCTGAACTGAAGTCAAGAGTCAGACGCTTAACCAACTGAGCCACCCAGGTGCCCCTAAAAAAAGTATTTTGAATAAGTCTGTAAATGCTTATGGGGTACTAAATAAAGATCAGGATTCTCAAAATGAGGTAAGGTTGACAGATTAATACATACATACATTAATACATGAGAAAATTTACTGAGTACAAACTACATATCAAAACCTGTGCTGGAAGCTTTGTATATATTTCATATTTAATCCTCACAACAGCCCTATATTATCTATCATAAACAAGAAAAGTGAAGCTATAACTAACTTGCCGAAAGTTGTATAATATATAACTGGTAAATGGAGGAGGCAGATTTTGAAACTAGTCAGGCTGGCTCCAAAGCCTAATACTTTTTCTTCCTATTTTGGAAACTATCTGGAAAATAGGAAAATAGAGACAGATGCAGGAAAACTGAATTACTAAGAATTCCAAACAGTCTCAAAAGTATTTGTGGATAAGCTGAGATAGAACTTTCCTTGAAGAAGTATTGTAAGTAAATCAGAATTTGAATTATATTTTGAGCATGTTTAAAGTGAAATGAACAGAAAATTATGAAGAGGTGAACCAAGGATACTACACAGTTAAGAAAAAGAGAAATGTGGAAGATTATTCTTGTATAAAACTGATTATCTTTCATAATGTATATTTTCAAAAGAGGGAAATTCACAAACACCATTTTAGTAACACTGTCTACCACACTTTTTGGAGTTAACTTATATGACATCAATATTCATAAAAACACATTTTTAATACAGCTAAATTCCTTCATTTTTTAATGATTATTATTATTTTTTAATGTTTGTTTATTTTTGAGAGAGAGAGAGCGGGAGCAGAGGAAGGGCAGAAAGAGAGGGGGACAGAGATCTAAAGCAGCCTCTGTGCTGACAGCACAGAGCCTGATGTGGGATTCGAACTCACGAACCATGAGATCATGACCTGAGCCAAAGTCGGATGCTTAACTGACTGGGTCACCCAGGTGCCCCACAGCTAAATTCCTTTAATACATTGCTCCTTACCTGTTGGTGATGAGCCGGGAATTAACGTATCTATACTCTCCCTCATACTTTTGCTCAGTTATTGTCATCTTACCAACGGGTCTTCTAAGTCGAGTTAGGAATAGCCCGGAAACAATCAAGTAGGCCATCATACTTGCTGGGCCCTATTATTATTGGAAGAGAGAATATACAAAGTTTAAGGATATCATAATACATTCACCGGATGCAACATGTACAATTTCTATAATTAGCTCCAGTGGCTTTGAGAAAAACTGCTCTTTTGGTTAATTTTTTCCCCTTAACTCTTTTTTGAGAAAGGACACACTGGGCATTTCATCCTTTTAACTACTCATCAAGTCTTCCTCCAACACTGTACGCTCTCCTGAATTTGTTCACCCAAAAATTCCTAATTGCAGTCTACACTCTTCCTATAGCATCTAAAACTCTTCTGATGAAACTCTTCCTGATATTCCCTTAAGATTCCACAGAAAGTCTCAGACCTCTTTTTTTTGCCTTCTCCTGGAATGTTAATATTCCCTGAGGTTTCTTCCTTAGATCTCTTCTCCCAAATTTTTATCTCTACCCCCATCACTCTTAAGAATCCAAGACAATATCTCCAAGTAAGTACCATACACTTAACACCTCACTACTCTGTAGGGCCTCAAGCAAAGTCCCCCAAGGCAGCTCTAATTGCCCTTCCCTCTACATCTTGCCTGCAGCTGCCACAGCTTGTAACTTGGGGAGTCCACATCACCCACTGACCAACCCAAGGGAGAAGCTTTAAGCTCACCTCTCCAAGTTCATCACAGGTACTCCCTCACTCCCACCTATATCGCATGTTCCGCCATGCTGAAAAAACAACTTCCTGAACACGCCATTCAATGAAGTTGTTCTTATGCCTGGCAAACCTGACATATCTAATGGATGCCTACTCATCCTCCTCAGAGAAGCTCAAATATCACCTCCAATTCTTCCGGACACTAAAGATTTTATTCAAACTTCTGTTACTGAACTTAGCACTTGACCTTATAATAATCTGAGTATCTATTCTGTTATTAGATTGTAAACCTTCTTCAGCAGGAACTGTGTCTTATTCATCTTTTTATCCTTACCACCTAACACAAGACGTGTGGACTATAATGTGTATTCAATATTTTTTTAATTAAATATGATTGATTCAATGCAGTTCAACAATTACTGCAAGAATGGGCAAAGGAAAGAACTAAAACATAGTTTCTACCTTTGAGAATCAGAATTGGATAACAGGGATACATGGAAAGATTATTTAAGTATAAAAATGTACTAAGTACCATAAAAACATTGGAACACACAGATGAGAGGCATTAGGCCTATTCACTTGCTTATAGTAAAAACAAACTAGAAGAATGATTAAACTTGGATCACAGCGTAGCAAAAAGTTAGTAAGGTAGATAAGAGAATTCAAATAAAAAACTACTTTCCCAGTATTCTGGAAAAAAAGCTAAATCCACTATAGAAATCATATATTCTCAACTACAAAATGTGTACATACACATGCACATATATATACAATGGCCACATTATTACATGGTTGTGTGATAAATATGTAACAATAATGTATTAAATGCCTAAAGTAATACTTCAGTGAGAATACTCAGAGAAAATCTAAAGGTCATTCTTACCAACACGAGTATCAGAAAGACAGGGTAATAAGGCTCATGAGATAGTCAACCATTTACATTTTTATAAAATTATATATGATGTAATAAACAGTTATAGCCACTCTAAAGATATTTCTGACATTTTAACATTCAAGTTTCATATTAAAATGGCTGCCTCCAAATCTCTTCTTATTTAGCCATTACTTTACAACAGTAAGTACATGTATGTCATTGTTAAAGCACTTCCGGTTATAAATGCCACAGAAACTTTCCAAGTATCTGCCTTAAGGAAAATTAAAACACCAAATTAGAATACTTTCTAAGTCTCTAGTACAGTATGAGTTTATAAACTAGACTTTATTAGGTACATGTCATAAAAGCACATTCTTTGAGATATATAAAAACTCCTACAAACACTCCAGCTATTTACAACACCATATTAGAGCTATTTAAAAGAGATTAAACTCACCTGAGCTCCTATTGCACTTGTTAACTTGAAGATATACAAAACTATGTCTAAAAATGGCTGTAACGTAAA
The DNA here is from genome assembly GCF_028018385.1 of Neofelis nebulosa. NCBI lineage: Eukaryota > Metazoa > Chordata > Mammalia > Carnivora > Felidae > Neofelis > Neofelis nebulosa. The sequence continues at coordinate 141,854,368 of NC_080783.1, forward strand.
TATTAGAAGGTAAGGAATTAAAAAGAACTGGAATGCATAGATATATAGCTAATACAACACAACAAATATAAAATACTATTCAACATTTAACACATATTTGTCAACACTTAGAGTTCCCACTATATATATAATGTACTATAACAGTATATAGATCAACAAATACATAAAAGAAACAGTTCTTGAAAACTTAAAATAGAGACAGCATGACCAATGTCTACTGACCGTCAAGTGGGAAAAACATGTATCACCTTCCAACAACTAAGGAAGCTCTACTGTGATAATTAACCATTAGTAACCCAGTAGTTTCTCAATGTAGTGTAAAGACACTGAATACAAGGACCTAAGATGGAACCCCAAATCTAGTACCACCTTTTCTGGTTTCTATATATCTGCACCTATAAAACAAAAGGCTCTTTCTACTTGTAATATTGTTTAATTCTATTACTTTATCAAAACATCCATGTGTTGAAATAATTGAATGAACCTATAATTTTCTGATAGTTTAAAAAAAGAAAATAAAGAAACTTACCTTACTAAGATTTGAATACAGATCAACTACACTGTTACAAAACTTTTCTACATCTTGTGTAAGCAGCTGGTCTGGATTGGCTATTCTGTTGTCCAGATTTCCCATTTTATAATATGTGAAAGCTCTATAATAGCAGTAAAAAAAATGACATTAAAACAAACAATCACATTTTAGCACATAGTGTAAATTCATAGAAACAGAAAAGTCAGGAGCTGGAAGAGTCCCTAAAGATTGTCCTAACTGATTTTAGAAACAAGGAAGAACATCCAGAGAGGGATGACTTGTCGATTAACGGAAAGGCCCGTAGGAGAGTCTAAATTACTGAGGGCTTTCCCTGTATGCTTCTGGGTCCAAGAGCAATTCCCTTGAAAAATATATTCAATACAAAGGAAAAACCTCTATATCTCAATATCATAAGCATTTCTATTCAATTTAAGCATTTTTAATACAAAAATAGGTTATCACTTACTGGAGATACTCCTCATAGAGGTATTTAGTTAGTCTTACGCGGAAGCACAGTTTGAGCTCATTTAACCCAAACTTCAAGAAGTTATTAACCAGAGAGATCTGAAACAAACAGATATGACTGGTTTCACTAAATTTCTACTTATAAAATTACAATTTATTTCTCTTTCACTGGGTATGTCCCTAAATCCTATGATTTTTTATTACCAACAGTCCAAACTGATGTACTTCAGTTCTGTTTTACTTAGAGTTTACAAAGATACAAAGACAATATGCTAAACCAAATGCAATTGGCTATACTATCGTGATATATTATTAAAACCTAACTTGACACTCAATTTTAGAATATGTTAGTATCATCAATTATGAGAAGCACCTTGCTACTTTTTTTGTAAACAAACAAAAATCCTAATCTGTCACCTTTGTATCCAATGTAAAGGAGTCCTGACATTTGCGTTTATATTTTGTTTCCTACTACAAGCACTGACAACCCTAGACAATGAAATTCTATTTTCATTTGCATGTTAAAAAAAAGTACTCTAAGTTTCACACCAACTAATACCATTTCCAGAGTATTTCTAGAGTCATCTTTATTTCTCTTTTCCATCATTATATTAAAATTAATAAATTAATTCTTCCACAGTTCCAAACTCATTTACATGAACATTTTCTCAAGAAAACACTGGCCGCCTACTGAATCTCAACCTTTTACTGATATCTATACTACTCAATTTCTTAAAGGTCTAAAAGCCATGTATGTATATTCCTCAAGCTTTATTAAATCTCTGACATATTTTCTGATTAACTGGATTTTACAATCTAGTTTTTTTCACTGATATATTGATATTAAAATTCTTATAGTGACAATAAAGAACCAAGCTAAGAAAATCACTTATGATTTAAACCAAACACTGACCTTTATTTTTAATATATAGATAATAAATTCCCATTTTAAACAAACAAACAAACAAACAAATAAATAAATCCAATTTAACTTAAACTACATCAGTGGTTCAAGTTACTATAAATGGCCTAAAGCAATGGTTCTCAACCAGGGTGATTTTGCCACCGTGCCTACCCCCACCCCAGCCTCCATGGAACATATGGCAATGTCCAAGAGACATACTTGGTCATCAAAACTGGGGGAGGGGCACTACTACCATCAAGTGCAATGCTACTAAACATCAGAGATACCCTGGCCTAAAGGTTAAAAAAAAAAAACACACACACACACACACATCAATCCAATTTATTTTTCTATCTAGGATAAAGGTTTACATTGAAAGATTCTGCTGTAAGTTACAAAACTAAACTCGGAATAGGAACTTGCCATAAATCTTTAAAGTTAAGAAGTACAAACAAATCTTTGAAGATTTTAGTAAGATACAAATTTGTCCGTATGTAAAGATTTTTAAAGAATTACACTTACGAGAGGCATGGCAGCGATGAAGTTGAATAAGTATCTCTTGAAATCTTTCCTGCTACGACCAATGATACCACTGCAAACCACCACATGCAATGCATTAGTTGCAAAAGAAGCAATATTTCACACTAAAAACCTTGTAAAGCTCTAAAATTACTCTTGGAAATTTTTATTGACTCAAAAAAATCAATTAAGAAAAAAAGGTGCTGAAAAACATTTTCTTGCAAAAACATGTTTCTAACTTTTGAAATTTAATCATTTTACATAGGCTGCCTGAAATCCCTCTATAAATGGCAAAATCAAATACGAATAATTTCCTTAGTTCTTTCCTTAGTAAAAATGGCAATTTAAAAAAAGGCTTAAACTGCCACAAAAGGAGCTTAGATGGCAAAACAATTAACTTTATAGAGTCAGGAATGGGTTATTATGGATGAAATAAGCTAGTATTTCTTTGTTTTTAAATATTTTAATACCATGATTCTCATTTGTATGAACTAATTGCAGAGACAGACTAATGACAGATCAGCAAACTCACTGCAAAAGGTCAAGAGTAAATATTTTAAGCTTTCGTGGGCAGGAAGGTCTCTGTTCCAACTACTCAATTCTGCAATTGCAGAAGCAAAAAAAGCCAAGAATGAGACTGACTGTGTCCTAATAAAATTTTCCAAGGGAGATGGCAGTGGGATTTGTCCTGTGGAGGCTTGTTTGCTGACCCCAGGACTAAATGATAAATCAGAAAGTAGATTAGTGGGGTTCCTCAGAGCCTCAGGATGGTTTTGCAGAGGCTTCAGAGGTGTTAACACACTTAAACTAAACCAACTCTTCTTTTACGTTCATTTGTTTTACATATTTATCTGTTCTAAAAATATCCATTAAGAACTTATTCAAAGTAAGGGTTCCACTACTTTTTTGAAAACTATCATATAAGTAAAGGATCTCTGAGTACCTTATGTCTGTGATCTACTAAAATGATAGAACTTCTTTGGTCACACACTCTTTTCTCAAATAGTATTTATTAATATTCAAATATAAGTAAAATATATTTTGAAAAACAATGCACTAAATGATTTAACCTAGCTCCACGGGGACCTGGGTGGCTCAGTCAGTTAAGCATCTGACTCTTGATTTTGGCTTAGGTCATGATCTCAGTTTGTGGAATCAAGCCCAGAGTTGGGTTCCATGCTGACAGCACAGGGTCTGCTTGGGATTCTCTCTCTCTCTGCCCCTCTTCTGCTCTTTCAAAATAACCAGAAAAACAAAACAAAACAAAACCTAGCTCCACACCACAAAAAAATGATATGGTAATAATTTTATTTTTATGAGGGAATAGGTGAATAATGCCATGTAATGTTAACTGGTCTTTTAGAGCAAAAAAGTTGTATGGTCAAATAAATTTGGAAAATCTGAGCTAAACAAAGCTAGCAAATGTCTTTACAAAAGGTCTTCTCAAAGCTCTTACAGTATGACGTGTTGCACTGAAACTCTTTTAAGACAGTTCTATAGCGTGTAGCATCTCCTCTGTCATACGTAGACAGGACATACTTAGGGAAATGCTCCTTTAGACTGACAAAAAATTAATAGTCCAAATTTGATAGAAGTGCTAAACAATTTGTTTTTTAATTTTATGTTGAACTAGAAAAAGCTAAAATAGAATCATATAAAAATGTTTGTAGAAACAAGAAAATTAAAGGGGTGTCTGGGTGGCTTAGTCAGTTAAGCATCCGACTTCAGCTCAGGTCATGATCTGACCGTTCGTGAGTTCGAGCCCTGCGTCGGGCTCCGTGCTGACAGCTCTGAGCCTGGAGCCTGTTTTGTGTCTCCCTCTCTCTCTGCTCCTCCCCCACTCATGCTCTGTCTCTGTCTCTGTCTCTCTCTCTCTCTCAAAAATAAACATTAAAAAAAATTTTTTAAAAGAATATTAAAAACAAGAAGCAATTAAGACAGTACAAAAAGTTTAGAGGTTTAAATTAAAATGACTTGAACCAAACTTTACATAAAACCAAAGTGCTTTAGCTTTAGCCCAAGCTGTGAAACACACAAGATTATAAAACTTGGTAAAGCACATGCTATCATTCAGCAATGGTTTACCATTGGAGTAGCAGCTATAAATTTAAAAAATGGTTTCTTGAATAAAGCCTTATTTCTGCTTATTATTCCACTGCAAAGGAAAAATAATAATAAAGAATAATTTTACAGTTTATTTACATCATTATTACTTCCAAAACATTTAAGCCTTTTATAAATGATGATTTGGTGATTTTAAAATGCTGCCTGTAGCCTGGGTGAAAATAAAATATATCTTTATGATTCCACTATAGCAGCAACAAGGTATGAAGGATTCTCCTTCAAATCATGGAATTACCAGTCTCTACCTTAAAGAAGGAGTCTGTCCTGTTAAAATGTGCCCATACTCCAAAGCTTTTAGCCACTGCTAACAAATAAACATGTAAGGGATATTAAAATGCACATTAAGGACCATCATGAGTCTTTTTGAGACTCTTTTTTTTTTTTTTTAGGAGAAATACATGAATCTAAACCTCCGTGGCAGAGGCAAAAAGGAAAAGACAGATAAACCAATCTACAATGTGGCATTAGTACCGAGTTAGAGGAATGTGTTATTTTTCAAATAAAACTTTCATATTATGAATTCACATTTAAAGATGTTAAATTTAACCAAAGATCAAAGATCTCATACATAGAAGCTCAAAAATATTTATCAAGGAGAAAATTAACAATTAACTTTAAAATGGCCATTTCACAATTGATGAATATGGGTTAAGAGTGTAAGGAAGCTCCTTGCACTGTTCTTGCAACTCTTCTGTACGTTTAAATAGTATCAAAATAATATGTTATTTAGAAACCCTTAAGTAGTTTTGTTTTTCATTTTTTTTTTCTACATCTCAAAACTACATTTTAAAACTGAGTACCCAACAAATTGATTACTCTATCTAACAGAATTATAAGCTGGCTTATGCCAGATAATAATCTTCCTCCTGTCCATCATCACCAAATAATGTACGACCTACTCTTGGCAATGCATTTTCTCCAGGGCATTAAGTCTGTGAGAAAACTAGTATCAGTGTCTATTCAGTTAAAGTTGGAAATCCATAGTTTATAAGAGCAAATATTATTTTAGATTACAAAACGTGAAATCACAAAATGTAAATAAAAGGGGAAAAAAGTTTACGAAATAAACTACTTCTCCTATACTATACCAAGGTTGTGCAAGGTTATTTATATATAATATGTAACTTTCTACACAGATAGCTAATAAATTCATAGTGTATATAACCTGCACATTTTTTGCTGTAAGTATTTAACAATGCTGTAATTGGTGAGACTGTATTTTTATTAATAGATATGGCATTTAGATAATAAAGTCATCAAAGGAAAAACTATAAATTCTACAATCATGTAAAAGGGTATAAACCTCTTCTCTACGTTATACAAAAGACTCAAATTACTTAGGCACACAGCCCATATAAACAGAACTTAGCAATAAAATTGATCCTCCAAAGCTGATATGCTAGCAGCAATGAATAAACACTTATGTTTATGACAAACTTCTTAGAATTTTTTAGTGAATTCCTCACTAGGGTACACACACAAAAATGACCAGACTGTCTGTTTAAAACACTATTCAGGAAGACCAGACCGTCAATAAGCCCTCAACTTGGCTTCCTTCAGCCCTCACTTTTAAATGTGAATAGAGAGGCAAGAGTGACAGAGTTGCTAACATAAACAACAAAGATGAGAACAAAGGGCCAAGAAGGAAACAGAAACAATGCAGGGAGACAGGGAGAGAGTGAGAGTGACAGTGAGAGAGAAAAGACAGACAGACAGACAGACAGAGAGAGAGAGAGAGAAAGAGAAAGAAAAGGAAGGAAAGAAAGGAAGAAGGGAGGAAAGAAAGAAGGAAAGAAAGTCACACACTTGAAAGAATGACTGCTCTAAAAATGAACATCCATACAAAAAGATAACTCTTGGAAATAAAATTATGACAAATACAGATTCACTGGATGATACAGTAAAAGGAAATTTCCTTGAAAATGTCAGAGATGAAAACAGTAGAGAAATTATAAGAATCAGATGATCAGTCTAGGGTTCCAACACTCAAGTAATAAGGATTCCAGAAAAAAGGGAGAGAAAAAAATTTTTCAAAAGCACAAGAAAATATCTCAGAATGCAGAATGAGTTCCTCAAATTGAAAAAAAGCTCACCTACGGGGTGCGTGGGTGGCTCAGTCAATTAAGCATCTGGCTCTTGGTTTCAGCTCAGGTCATGATCTCACAGTTTGTGAGTTCGAACCCTGCATCAGGCTCTGTGCTGACAGCGCTTGGGACCTGCTTGGAATTCTCCCTCTCTCTCTGCCCCTTGCCTGTTCGCTCTGTCTCTTTCAAAAATAAATAAATACATTTTAAAGAAAGAAAGAAAAGAACCCACCTAGTGGGACACCTGGGTGGCTCAGTCACTTAAGCATCTGACTAGATCTCAGCTCAGGTCTTGATCTCAGGGTTGTGAGTTCAAGCCCCACCGTTAGACTCTGCGCTGGGCATGAAGCCTACCTGGGGAGGGGAGGGGAGGGGAGAAAAAGGCCCATCTAGTGCCCAGAACAATGAAAAAAAAAAATTCACAGCAATATTCAGTAAAATTCCCAAATACCAGCAATACATGAACAATAAAAAAATGATAATAAAAGCTTCCATAGGGACTTAAAATAGATGTACTGCCAAGGAAGGGCAATCTGCACAAGAATGGGCCTCCACACCCAACATGGCAGCTAGACCAGCAGTGTTTAACCATGGCTGCAAATTAGAATCACTGGGATGTTTCAAAAAGTAATGACTAATTGAATCAGAATATGTAGGGGTGAGCCCAGATATTATTCCTTCTCAAAATTCCCCAGATGATTCAAATCATCCTGCAACCAAGGTTGAGAACTACCAAGCTCTACAGAAGACAACAAACAGGTGATGTTTTCAAAATTCTAACAAAAAATGAATTCCAAGTTGGAATGCATTAAGAGCTAAATTATCAGTCAAGTTTAAGAGGAGAAGACAGACTATCAGATCTACAAGGAAGGCCTCAAAAATTTACTTCCCTGGTATCCTTTCTCAGAAAAAGACTGCACCTGCCAAAATGAGAAAGTAAACTAAGGAAGAGGGAGACAAAGGATTCAGAAAACAGGTTATTTAATACAAAAGAGAAAGATAAAGGAAATTCCCAAGGTCATGATAAAAGCAAATTCAAAAAGGACTGCTACTTAGTGAGCCTAAAGTGCAATCAATACTGAGTAGAGCAGGAAGACAAGAAATTGACAAGAGGTATGAGGCGCAGTGGAAATAGAGATAAAAATCAAATCCTGGTGTGCAGGACCATATTACAACACTGTAAAGATTTTACAGTTTGTCAGGAAGTCTGAGCCGAATTAGTAAGAAGTAGGCAAAGAACTAAGGCAAACAAACAAAAACTTGTGATTTTTAAATGCCAGGAAAAACAAAAAGTTGTACATAAAAGAAACTACCAAAGTGCAGCATGTAGCTCAGCGGTAAACAGTCAAAATCACGTAAACAATAAATTCGGACTTAACAATAAATAAGGTAGAACATGAGAGGGTGATCACGGGTAGGAGTATAAAAGAGCAAATTCTCATCTTCCAAAGTAGGAAATAAATGCATGTTCTCTAACACTGAAAAACCTAGGACAGTAACGTAAGTTACATTGAAACGCAGAGACAGAGATGAAATGGTAAAAACAAAAGAAAAGAAAAGAACTGACTCTGGGAGCGACAGTTAAAGTGGAAGAATGGGGCACAGGACTAGTGTGTTCATGACTAAGTCCAGTTCATGTACTCCTTTTTAAGCTGTTCACGTACTACTCTGATTAAAAGAAAAAGACAGGGGACTGACCACAGGTTTCAGGGAGACCTGTGTCGACTACAAGAGCCCACACAATTACGCATGTTCTAAGGCGCGTAGTTGGGGCTTTAGTCCTTTGCAAATGACTTTCTGTATTCTCCTAGAGAGATGAGTCAAAACAAGGGCACAAAGCATTCTTTCTCATCCTATAAATCCTGAGAAACAAATCGAGAAAGAAAAAAAAAAAAAAATCAACCCTTATTTCAAAATTTGGGAACATTAAAAAATTTTAAGTACTGTCATTCAAAATGAACGAATTAATTTAGATTAATTAAGTACTTTAAGAAATTCTCCGATAAAATATTGCACACTAGGAAATAGAATTCCAAGAAAAATATTTTACTCTGATGTTCAAATTGGTATCATAAGGAGTAAAATCTTTATTAAGATAAATGTTAACATCCCAGCTGTTACTGTTTTTAAATTCAAAATGATCACATGTAGTGATAATATACAGAAAGACTATATTGAAAAAAACATAATAAAGCACTAACTTCAAAAATTGAAGAAAATGTCTAAGAATTGTTTTCTTCTTTCCAGTAAACATTCTCAATGTGATTCCCTGAAATGCTCTGATCTTTTCCTCCAAATTATCTGATTAATTTCAAATATCCAACTTGGTGACTTTTTTAAACCCCTATTACAGCATTTAATACACTGCCTTTTAATTTGTTTATTTGTCCCGAGCCCTGTATAAACTGTCAGCTCTGCAGGGCTTGGTACAGGGTCTCTCCTGTTCACCAATATATCCCTATCACAGAGCAGCGTGGTGCCTGGCACATGGGAAACACTCATTTAAGTAAATGAACAAATACATCACCTGAGTTAAATATTTATATGTAATTTAGAATCTATTTCTTGCTTAAGATAATGTTATATAGGAGACAAATTAGTATTTTATACATATAGGAGGAAGGTGAATAGAAAAGTACCTTTCAATGAGTGTCCCATTTTGAATCATCCAAACATCACAGTATGTTCGAGACACCAGCATAACAGCAATAAGTATCAAGTAACCTGTCTAAAATAAACCAGGCACAGTAAATTAAATAAATGCATTTTTAAAGGTTAAAAGAAACATTATTTTGGTAAAGATTTTTGATTTCTAAATTCAGATCTTTATTCTAGCTTTAATACAGTAGCTGACATTTTACCTACAGGTAATTTTTAAATATAATTTTAAAAGAATTTAAAAATACAAATGAAAAAAGCCTTGAAATTATTTAATCTAACTCTGTCATCCAGAATTCAAAGTGAATCCCAGGCAGGTCAAACGACTTCCCTTCATACAATTAGCCAATAACAGAAGGTAGCAGAACTTAAATTACCTGAGGCACAGTGTATTATGATTGTCCTGTACTGTGAATATACAAGTGTAATAAAGAAAAAGGACAGTAACTGTTAATGTACAGTTAAATAACTAACACATATTAAAGGCTAAAAGTTTGCCTAATGGAATAAATTTGGTTCAATTTGTTAGAAAAATCTCTAATACTGCCCCTGCCCTCAATTTAGTTATTTACACATAAAATAAGAAATAAAATAAGATTTACATATAAAATAAGAAATAAAAAATAAGAAAACAGAGCATAGGAGACAAGTATATTTCCATCGCTTCATGTGATAAGTGGCAGGACAGGAAGGCCTGGGGTGGCAAAAGAGGGTTATGACATTAGGAACAAATCAAACAGACCAAGGAAAACAAAGGAGAGAATGAGGATTATGAGTAAAGAAAGATGAAGGATTTAATGGGAAACAGAAAATAGATTAAAACCGTATGAATAATGGTATTGCATATCCAGCAGAATTTACCAGTATTAAGCTACTGTAAGCCTCTAAGTAGAACAAAATGTGAAAAAGTGTCATTTAGGGGACATTACTTAAACAATGCTGTGGAAAACAGATCACCGAGGGGAAAAGATGAGAGACTGAGTGAGGAGTCAACTCTCTCTGCGAGATGAGAGCCTACCCTCCAACCTCCAACACACACACCATTCAAAGCTGACCCCACTTAAATCTTCTAAACTGGAGGAATAATGACAGTAACATAGAAGCTCAAGTCAGGGAAGAGGACATGTGGCAGCAGGGACATTTGTTGGATAATGTATTTAAAGTTAAAGATATGGAGTCGAGTGGCAACTGCAACTATTATTTATGTAACTTTTACAAAACAAATAGTTTTTTAAAAAGGTGAAGGTACTCAAAATACAGCACTTTCCGTGAAGACGAGGCAGGGAGTCATAAACACAGAACAACGAAACCACAAGAAAAGACAATGTCAAAGAAAGTCTGTGTAACTGAGCAGTGAAAGCTGCTACCCCAACATCTGCCAGAAAGCAAAGATACCATCTTCCTACACTCGCCACCATCTGAAAGTTAGGTATGCAACTGGCAACAGAAGAATCTCTTCATTTCAATAAACACTATGGGCAGATGTCACTTTAACTGTAATGCTAACTTTCAATTCAGATCTTAAACACAATTTCAATCCTAAATTAATCACTGACATATAAAGGAAACACTAGACAAAGATAGTTTCTTTTTTCCTTCATTTTATGCTCTTGGCTTAATTTTTCCCTGAAATAAGTACCCACCTGACTTGGCTCACTTTAGCAAAATCTGGCAAACTTTGATTACTGACACTCCTGAAGCACCTTTCTACAAAGAAGTCCTTAGAATCACTACTATTCCCACGGTTAATGGGTCTGTGAACATGTCATAAACTAAAGATCTGCACTGATTTAGGCAGTCCTTTACCTCATGATATAGATCAACTTCCATATATCCATATGCAGTATTATCATTTCTCTATTTCCTAAATCAGTTAGTCTCTCTATCCCTACTTCCAATCTCCTGTGATTTCTATGGGAGTTTACTTCACTTTGGTGAACTGGGGTTTAAACTTGGATTTTTATATTTCTCAAAGATAGTGTGCAAAATGACTCTGCAGCATGGCTAGGCCTAGACAAAGCTGCAAGGTTGGCCAATTTAGGCCCTTCTTATCTTCCTTACTAATTCCCGGAGACCCATCCAATGTCTCACATTCATTTTATGCTCAGCAAACCCTTGCTAAAAGGTCAAATAAGTACTGAACTGCTAACTCATAAGAGGGGAATATACAAATCTTTCCAGAGAAGTTTGTATTTGAAATAAGAATTCTTCAGTCATGTGGTTGGAGAATGAGAAAACTTCACAAGAAGATACTGAGCATTAAGCTACTTTTTATCAATATCTGTTTTTGCTGGGGTAGAGGGCAGGATGTCATAGACATGAGGTCATGAAAGCACAAGAGCACAGAGCCTGACTACAAAATAGCAAAGAATATTCTAAGCAGATGATACTGAAAGACAGGTCAAAGTCAGGTTGTGACTTACCCTACAAAACATTTAAAAATAAAGAAAGGAGCAGATTTAAAAAGTGTCAGTGTGATCTCATTTTTATTAAAATATGTACTATACACCAAAATAACAACAGAAGTTCTGAGAGGCTAATAGGTACCAAGAAGAAAAAAAATCTACCTGCATTTTCCAATTTTTCTTCAAGGAACATGCATTATCTCTATCTTATTTGGGGGAAAAAATGCTACTAAATTATTTTTTACAGTTGCATAACGGTGGAATCCACAAGCCACCATGCCAAAGTGAAGTAGAAAGAGCAAGTCCAGTGTGACGAAGGAATGTGCATTCTCTTTGGGGATTACAGTGCACTGGGAACTTCCTATCTTTTTCTTGCTATTCACAGATTATAAGGCTAATGGTTTTTAAAATGTGAACAATGGAAAACACGTTTCAAGAAAATAAATTTGGCAGAGAAGATAAAAAGGGGAGCTTCTTTGAAGTGAAACTAACTAAAGAACACTACAATATCCAGGTTAAGAATATTCAGAATGAAAAATGATCCAATCCCAGTGACTGAAAAGATGAATTATGGGAAAGAGAGTGAAAGGTAATGATATTTCTAGTGGTACAGACGGTGACTAAAGATGGAGAACACAGCATTATCTTATTTTTTAATCATTAAAAATACTCCTCAAATAATGATAAAGGTAATACTGATTAAAAGGGCAAAGGAAAAGATAATAAAAATTTATTCCTAGAACCAGCTCACTTACTGAAACTACTGGGAAAATTCATATATCATTTTGGGCATCTCAAAAACATATTTAATCAAATACAAAAGCATAACCCTCAAACATATTCCATCCATAAATCAATGTGACTTGTTAATATCTCAATGATATAAAAATGTTTGTCTTTCTAAATTTAATCTTGTTTTTATTAACAGAATTTAGCTATAAGAAAACAATACGGGGGCACTTGGGTGGCTCAGTTGGTTAAGCATCTGACTGAACTTCAGCACAGCTCATGGTCTCACGGTCATGGGATTAAGCCCCGTACCAGGCTCCTCCAAGATTGTTTAGGATATTCATTCTTTCTTTCTTTCTTTCTTTCTTTCTTTCTTTCTTTCTTTCTTTCTTTCTTTCTTTCTCTCTCTCTCTCTCTCTCTCTCTCTCCCCCCCCTCCCCTCTCGCTGCCCCTCCCCAGCTCAAGTGCACACGCACCCTCTCTTTCTCCCTCAAATTAATTAATTAAAAAATACAACACCATTTAAGGTAGCTGCAGTGAAGTACTCTATCTAGCATGTCACACAAAATATAATGAATATTTCATAAACAAGAGAAAACTATTTAAAAATTGGCACCAAACAACAAGAGTACTTACATGACAGGAGATGATTAAAAAAAAATTAAAATTTAGTAGGAGTCTTCATTACCTACACAGAAAACATCTGACCTGTAGAATAACAAAAGCTATTGGTCTGATCTCATGTAACCTCAAAAGTTAAACAATATAATTTCATAAGACTTACCTCTTTACAAAATGTTCTAGGGACCATGATTTTCAGAATCCGTGTGAGTCTTAAAAGAAACACCTTGTCCACCACAGCTCGCTCTTTTTTCCCCTCTTTCTACATTAAAACGAAAAAAGTTAAGATATTTATAACAAATAAGATTAAAGAATCACATTTCATCGAAGTCAGTAATAACAATTATCAAAATGGATATTGCATTCAGAGAGTGCAAACTTGCACTGCTCTTCAAACATGCTTTCAAGAAAATAAAATGTTATCAGAAACTGAATAAAGAAGTGAGAAGTTCTGGGCCACGGGAATATCTGGGAGAACACTGCAAGCAGAAGAAACAGCAAGTGTAAAATGCCAAGGTGAAAGCTCATTTAGTTGCTTGAGGAACAACGAAATGGCAATCTGGCTGGAACTAGAAGCATAGAAGCAAAGGACAGAAGCAGAAGATGAGATCAGAGAGACAGCTAAGAAATGGTCAAGTACTTACTATTATCCACTTCCTGATTAACAGTAGAATGTTTTTAAAATCCTGAACAGGAATTTTCCTGGTATTAATTACCGGGAACTTTTAGTTTCCTATATTTATCATTTAGCATTTCCAACATGCAATCTACCAACTCACTCTCTCTTCCTCGTAAACTCTAAGACAAGGTACCTTTACTCCTACAGCTCACATTCTAACAGGAGAAATACAGATAAAAATAAACCAATAAATTGTTACAGGTACACTAGGCAGGACCAGAAGAAAAAGACGGATTCAGCTAGGATGAAAGCAAGAGCTCTTTGGGGAGGTGACATTTAAGCTGCGACATAAAGTGAAGCCATGTGATAACTTTGGGACAGGAGGGTAGTCAAGCACAGGGAACACCAAACACAAAAACCCAGGGTTGAGAATTAAAATTAGTGCGTACACCGAAGAGCAAGAGTGTAGAAATGCTAAAGCAAAGAGAACAAAAATGAGAAAAGCTGAAGAGGTTGACATGGCCTGCAAAAGACAGACCCTTGAGGCCACAGTAAGGACTTAGAGTTTATTGCCAGTGTAGTGGGAAACCACTGAAGAAACTTAAGAGCAGTGATTAATCTTACCATCCTCAGACATTTCTTCTTTTAAGTGTTCGCAAGGATAAAGAAAATGTAAGATGAACTGGGTATGGTAGAGGCTATTTACTTTATTACCCCTGGACTGTTTGGAAGAATATACAGGAGAAACTTCCTGCAGTAGGCAACACACACCAGAAGGATCCCATCCCCTCCCTAGACCCTTCCCCACTTCCCATAATCAAAGTTACTTATTTGTTAACTACTAGGCTCTTGATAAACAATACCCATGGTATAGTAAATTCTATAGTTAAACTTTAGTGTAAATATGTTTCATCTAAGCTGATGAACCTGAAATGAATAGTTTGTATACTGAATTAGAATAATAACAATCTTCCATCTGTACGTCAGATGCTAAGTGCCTTATATTTATATAATCTTAACAGGCACTGACTGCATTACAGAACTGTAAACCAAGAAAGGAAGTCTGAAGGCACTGTATTTGTACAGTTACATCAGGAAGACTAAGATGGGTAACAATCAGCCTACCCTGTTACTGCTAGAACAGAGCTTAGGTCTTTCAAACCTTATGAAGGTTGCAAAACTCGTTCTACTGAATTAGAGGCCCAGTCTACTTCATTCACACATGCATGCATTCATTCAATAAATACTCACTCAGTCCCAGGCACTGTTCTGAATGATGTGGATATACCAGTAAGTAAAATAGACCAAAAGTGCTACTTACAGTCTATTTGTTTTTTTTAATATATTTTTTAATGTTTTTATTTATTTTTGAGAGAGAGCGAGCAGGAATGGGTTAGGGGCGGGAGACTGAGAGAGAATCTGAAGCAGGCTCTGCACGGACAGCAGCAAGCCCAACGTGGGACTCAAATTCATGAACCGTGAGATCATGACCTGAGCCAAAGTGGGATGCTTAACCAACTGAGCCACTCAGGCGCCCCCAGTCTATTTACTTTAGCTAGCTTATTCTTCTCAAGCTAAACCCTACAACTTCAACTGAAATCTCCCCTTTTACTTCCCCCAACTGACAAAATATAGGAAAAAAAAATAAAGACAAGGCAATAGATATCAACTGCCTTTAAAAAAAAAGTTAAAACTTCTACTCTCAAGTTTTTCCTCCTGTCACTGCCTCCCTACCACACCTCACTGCACATGTAGTCAATACCTTGAATAAACAGAGTAGTAATAAATTAAATGGCCATCTTCTGACTTAAACAGAGGATTACCTATTTCTAGTTGCTTTCAAAAAACGATCTAGGGAAAACAATGAGGACAGTTTTAGAAAAGTTATAAGAAAGTCACATTGAAGCACTTTAAAATATTAACGGCTACTTGGTACATAATTCTTCCTCCTCTTTTATTACTGCTCCTATTGTCACCACTCCTAACCCATAAGCTTTCTGAAAGCCTGACTTGATTTGCATTTCATTTCAAGCCATGAAGGAACTGCATATATACTTCCTAAAGTCATCACCGCATGTTTTGCAAAGAAACCCCTGGACTAGAAGGCTGGCTCAGAAAGGCTGAAGACGTATCAAAATGCTCTACCAGTCTTGACACGTAATAAAACTCATACCTGAAACCAATCTAAAGGAGAGCATCTACAGAGACAGTACATTTCATAAGCACTACTAGCCCATCCTATGAATTCACTTCAATTTCACAATTGACTTTCCCCACCTGGAACTTCCCACTATTTCTTTAAAAATACAAAAAAAACACTTTGATGTTACAAATTTAAAACTTAAATTATAGAAAAAGCAAACCATTAGATAAAGACCATTTAAATAATGAAAGAAAAATGCAACCAGAAAATAATGTACCTAACACTCAGGAGGCAACTAGGTCAAAGGGCAAAAAGAAGTTCCAACTGATGTGCCAATCAACTTAGAAAGGTGAGATGAACTAGAATGAACTAAAATAGATGTTTGAAACAGCAAATAAAATAAAAGGTCATATGGCGCTGACAAGAGTGTAAGCATTCCGGCATATTGTTGGGAAAGTGCAAATTGATACGACTATCATGTAATACCTATGATAGCAACTAACAAAATGTAAAATGTACACGGGTGTAAAATGTAAAATAACACAGCATATTTACTTTTAGGAACTTATCCTATTGGTGTTCCTGCACATATTCTTAAACACATAAATGAAAAACATCTGCACACCGTATATTATCATAAAATCAAAACCTAAATAGGCATCAATAATGATATAGTATATAAATTATAGAAAATTTATGCAATGAAAATTCTACACACCTGTAAAAAAGGAAGCAGTTCCTACTTATACAACAAAATACTACAGACCAGTTACATTAACTAGATCTTCAGCTATCAACACAGACATTAACATTGAAACGAAAAAACATTAAGCTGAAAAAAAGTAGAATGATACATCCATGATTCAATTTATAGAATTTTTAATATGCAAAATAGTTCTACTTACACTAATGTTTATGAAGATACACATACATACAAACACCCCATCAGTATAAAACATACATGGGAATGCTAAATTCTCCATTTGAATTTATGGTTCCCCATAAACACAGTACTGTGTTTACCTTTATATATTTTGAGTTTTATGTCATGTATACTGCCATCAAAATTAAATAAGTATTTTTAAATCAACTCAACTATGTCTTTATACTACTGTGTAACTCTATTAAACCTTCTTCTTAAATCTCATGTCTTGTGAAAATTGTACCATCCCACCAAACATTATAAAAAAATTTCAATGAAAAAAACATTCCCTTTTTAACTGCTTTCCCTCCTAAGTAACACACTAACTACAGAAAAATTAAAAAGTCTGAAGAGCAAAAATAAGGAGCCTATTCCTATCATTTAGAGACATCAACTACCAGGCAAATATCCCATCAGATTTCATTTCAGCATATATGTATATATGTGTATATGTGCTCACTTCCTATAAATTTTACAAATGTGGTATAAGTGTGCATAATGTATTATATCCCTTTGTCAACTATTTAATCTAACATAAAGTTATCTTGCTCACACTATACAATGAGCAAATAAGTATATGCTAAAAAAAAGTTATACAAAAATAGAAATTAAAGAATCAGTGAATGAATTTAGCTGTACTGACAAGTTTTAATGATGTCCTAGAACTTGATATGATATGATGCAGATGGCAGATATAACTAAGATAATTAAGGTTTGATTACTCAGATATAATTTAGATATGAGATTATGAAGATGGAAATATGCCAGACATTGAGATAAACAAACCTTGTCCCATTCTTCACAGTCAGAGAAAAAGATCACAGAAACCAAAGAACAGCAATTTTGACATCAATCTCTGGAATATTCAGAGAACAGACATTATATGGAAGATCTGGGTACATTAAGAGACACTAATTACTAGAAGCCAGCATGAGTTTACTAGGAATAAGTCATGTCTAACTCTTCCCATTTTCTTCTTTGTTAAGAACATTTTACTAGTATATTAACTGACATGTATAATGTAAGCTCCACAAGGGTAAGGACTTATATTCATATCTGCTGTACACCCAGAGACAAGACCAATAACTAGACATAAATGAAGGGATCAATCAATATTTGTTAAGAGATCGACTTTATAAATGAATCAATAAACTTATCAAGAATTGATGTTCTTAGAAAATTACTGTGGCCCTTAATAAAGAAATATGAACCTGATTTTGCTATAGTTGGATATAGTCATAGCCAAATAAACCATAACTGAAAACAAGCAAACAAATAAAGATTAAGAGATGCTGGAGTAACCTCCTTGGTCCTAATTACATAGTCAATAATATCAGCAATTCTGAAGAAGAATGAGAAGGCCAATTTAAATTACTGAAAATGGGGTACCTGGGTGGTCCAGGTCATGATCTCATGGGTCATGGGTTTGAGCCCCACATCAGGCTCTGTGCTGACAGCTCAGAGCCTGGGGCCTGCTTTGGATTCTGTGTCTCCCTCTCTCTCTGCCCCTCCCCCACTTGAGCTCTCTGTATCTCTCTCAAAAATAAACAAGCATTAAAAAATTTTAGGGCGCCTGGGTGGCTCAGTCAGTGAAGTATCTGACTTTGGCTCAGGTCATGATCTCACAGTTTGTGAGTTCGAGTCCCATGTCAGGCTCTTTGCTGACAGCTCAGCGCCTAGAGCCTGCTTCAGATTCTGTGTCTCCCTCTCTCTCTGCCCCTCCCCTGCTCATGCTCTGTCTCTCTCTCTCAAAAACAAATAAATATTAAAATAAATAAATAACTAAAATTTTAATTATGGAGAATGCCTTCTACCGGACTTATTAGACGTCAGAATTACATTCAAACTTACACTAACAGTACAGACATACTATAGTATAGACTAATAGCACATATCCAATAAGCTGCCATGTATAGAAATAAATATTTATTTAAAATAAATCAACTAAGTTACCATATGATCCAGCAATTCCACTCCTAGGTATTTACTCAAAAGAAATGAAAACACAGGTTCACACAAAAATTTGCACATGAATGTTCATAGCAGCATTATTCCTTATAACCTAAAAATGAAAACAACCTAAATTTCCCTCAACTGATAAATGGATAAATAAAATGTGGTAAATCTATGCAACAGAATATTATTTGGCAATAAAAAGGAATGAAATACTGATACATGCAACAACACAAATGAACCTTGAAAATGTCATGCTAAATAAAAGAAGCAGTCATAACATACCACGTATTATATGATTCTTTTTACATAAAATTTCTGAAACAGGCAAATCACAGAAATAGAAAATAGATTAGTGATTACTGGGGTCTAAAAGAAGAGGTTAATGAGGAGTGATTGTTAACGGGTATGGAATTTCTTTTTGGGGAGAAGACAATTTCCTAAAATTAGTCCACACAACTCTGAGAATATACTGAACTGTATCCTTGAATGGATAAATCTTGTAGTCTATAAATTACATCTCAATAAAGCTGTTATTAAAGTAGAAATTCAACTGATGAATACAGATGTAGGGAATCTGCCAACAGAGTTGTTCAACAGAAAGTAACTGAAGGAAGGACGCCTGGGTGGCTCCTCCCCCGCTCGCCCTCTGTCTCTCTCTCAAAAATAAACAAACATTAAAATAATTTTTTTTAAGGATAAATGAAGGTTACAATCTACCAAAAACTCAATTCAATGTAAACAGCAGTTAGGAGCAAAGACATAAATGTAATTCTAGGCTGAATTTCAGCAATATGGCTTTCATATTAAGAGAGGTAATAGTGCTGATATATTCCATGCTAGTCAAGTGTTCTAGACTAAGAATAATGTCTAGAGAAACTAATCAGTGTAGGTCCAGAAGAATGTATATGGAATTGAAAAAGATTGGAAACCATGACAGATAGATAGAAGATAGATAAACTATCTTCAAACAATATGAAAGTCTATTAGAGGAAACAGAGCAGGCTTGTCCTGTATGGCTACAAAAGACAAAATAGAATCAATCACTAAGAGGGTAGAGGGGAAGATTAATCTCATTATGGGCTGGAACTAATACAGTAATGGCTGCCTCCTAGGTGTTACTACTCCTCATCATATGAACAGATTCAAGTAAATACTGGAAGTCACCTATCAAGGAATCCTATTTCAAAAAGAATTCCTATAATAAACAGTGGATTGAATAATAAGTTCCCTTCTAATTCTAATATCATTTTATCCTAATTCAAATTTATGTAACAAAATAAATGAAATACATGAAATCCCAAAGAGTAGGTTATTTAAAATTTTACCTCATTGTTCTGTAATGGTGGTTTTCCATTTTTCTTACTGCAGAGGAAAAAAGAAAAGAGAAAGAGCTTTATTTGCAAACTATTCCCATCATAAAAATTATTTTAAGACATCAGAAGAATATACCAAATTCTCCAAGTGAGTTCCTTCTTCTTCATATCACACAAAGATAGAACATATTAAATATAATACTCCAGCTGCCCCTTACTAAGTATTATTTAGAGAAAATGCTCAATATGTTAACTACTACTATATCAAGCATTGTATTATTAATTTTTAATACACACACACTCACTTTCCCATGGAGAGGCAGAGTCTATTTCTCCATCTTTGAATCAAGGTTTGGCCATGCAAACTGCTTCCACCAATGGGATATTAGCAAATTAACACAAGCGAGGGCTTGCAAACTATTTGTGCACTGGGCTCTCTTGCTGCTAGGAATCTTCTCCCAGCCATGTGAGCAATCCCAGATTAGTGGCCTAAAGGAGGAAGGACCATGTGCCATTCCATGTTACAAATAGAAAACTGACTTGGTACATAAGTGGCATGGTTCATGCTATTCAAAAGCGATTAATCTGGTAATTACATCTAGGTCTGGCCACTAATTTAGGTTACCTCCCTAAACAACATAATAATCAGGCTTAGGTTCTTTTTGTAACACACTATCATAGAACCCTATCATTCTGTACAACACTGATCACATTTTAAATCTCATTTGATGGATAATTCCTCTCTATAAATCAGTTCCATGAGATCAGGAGCTACTGCAGGTTGGTGGCTCCAAAGTAGACATGAGGTGCTGTTTGGGGTACAAAATGTTTACTGGGGATCAATACCTATGAAAGGAAAGCAAGTCTGGACAAAACTCAAACTGTGATGCAGGCCCAATAATATTTCAACCAACCAGGCAGGAAACCCTGTAGCAAGTACTGTCCATAAGAGTGCTCTGTGAAAGGTTGAAAAGGCCAGGTCTTTTTACCTTTTCCTTGTTCAGTCTACAAATGCATGCTGGTCCAGAAAGGTCAATCACTTGGGGAAGGTGACTCTGTAACAAAGGCAGACTCTAAGATGCAGGCAGAAGGGGTCAGTTGGTTATCCAACTCCTTATAGCTGGACAGTAAGCCCTTATTTGAGGGGAATGTGGGTAGCATACCTCCGTGTCTACAGGGGGCATATATTGTTCAATCCTCTATGTTCAACACTTAGTGGGGCTCCAACAATCTAAAATGAACACTTTCAGTTATAAGATACCAGATCACTGAACAAGGCTAGCAAGCCAAACTTAACTACAGTTTAGTAAATGCTCTTATTCTAAGAGTGCTTGGGTTTATTATTTTTTCTATTTTCAATTGTATTACAGGATTGCTTTTCTGTTTTAAATTTTTTATGAGATTGTAAAACTGTTTCAGAAAATGCCTTTATATATATGTTCAGGCAGGTGCAATTAAGTATGAGCTCTCTTTTACAGGCTTTCTAAATTCCACTTTTTAATTTTTTTTTAATTTTTTTTTTTTTAACGTTTATTTTTGAGACAGAGCATGAACGGGGGAGGGTCAGAGAGAGAGGGAGACACAGAATCTGAAACAGGCTCCAGGCTCTGAGCTGTCAGCACAGAGCCCGACGCGGGGCTCGAACTCACGGACCGCGAGATCATGACCTGAGCTGAAGTCGGACGCTTAACCAACTGAGCCACCCAGGCGCCCCTAAATTCCACTTTTTAAAACAATTCTTTAAGGGGTGTCTGGGTGGCTCAGTCGGTTGAGCATCCCACACTTGATTTCGACTCCAGTCACGATCTCAGTTTTGCGAGTTCTAGCCTGGCCGTCAGGCGCTGACAGCATGGAGCCTGCTTGAGATTCTCCCCCTTTCTCTGCCCCTCCCCCACTCACACTCTCTGTCTCCAAATAAATAAACTTTAAAAAAAAGAATTATTTAATGTTTTCCATGAAAGTTCTCAATATTGAAGACACTAGCTACATAAATATATGTAGATCATTTAGGATAAATTAGAATTTTATGATAAATTTTATGATAAATTAGAATTTATTAGAATTAGTATGCCAGAATCCTAATTATTGAGTTACATGTTTTCACTTGAAATGTCATGCTACAGCCTGGAGAGAAGTTAATTTACTTCCAAAACATGATCTACTTACCAGTAGGCAGATTCAATTCTAACAAATATTCAGTATTTACCGTTTCTTGATTTTTATCTTATGAAACTAAAAAAGGCTCTACGACAGTCATGTCTTCTACTCTTGTGTATTCTTTGGCTACCAAAAAGATCAACTAACCAGCTAAATGCATTAAAATAAAGGTCAACATGTTCAAAATATATTGCTGATTTTTACACTAATGGCAAGGTATCTGTAATAACTACAACAGTCATTAGTCAATAGTTGTTACATTTCAGAGTACAACAAAATTCATTTAAAGATAATGTTACATAAATTTTTTATAAAAATAGCTATATTTTCCCAAACAAAAAAGTTAGTTAGGAAAGTGGCACTGTCTTATATTTCGGAAAATCTTATTCATGTCTGACTTAATAGAAGAAAACTGGGTTCTCATATCAGAGTCATTCTTTCTATTGTGATACAGATAGTTGTCAAATGGGAGTACTTCATAATTTTCATAACTATAATGTTACAGTGCAGTATGAAATCAATGAACCTCTTTGTACCCTATACAATAAAATCCATTGGTCTATAGTACATTACTTTTAGTGGATATTTTATCCATGCAAAATTTTGTAATATGCATTTGAGTTTTGGAAAATACTGATTCACTGAGTTGTGTAGCAGACCTTCCAAATGTAATATATTTTATTATGCAATATTTTAAAAATTATATTTGTTAATACTGCCACCAATCTCATCAGAAAAGTTTTTTGTTTAATTTTAGAGACAGAGGGTAAGTGCAAGTGGCAGAGGGGCAGAGGCAGAGAGAGAGAGAGAGAGAGAGAGAGAGAGAATCTTAACCAGGCTCCATGTTCAGCGCGGAGCCAGACACAGGGGCTCAATCCCTTGACCATGGGATCATGACCTAAGCCAAAATCAAGAGTCAGATGCTCAAATGACTGAGCCACCCAGGCACCCTTGGCATCTGACTCTTCATTTTGGCTCAGGTCATGATCCCAGGGTTGCGGGATCAAGTGCAGCATCCAGCTCCACCTATAGCCAATTGATTTAAGACAAAGGTGCTAAGATAATTGAATGGGGAAAGAATAATCTTTTTTTATGTAAATTTTTTAATGTTTATTTATTTTTGAGAGAAAAAGAAAGAGCGATAGAACACAAGTAGGGGAGGGACAAAGAGGGAGACAAAGGCTCCAGGTTCTGAACTGTCAGCACAGAGCCTAACACAGGACTCAAACTCACAAACCACCAGATCATGACCTGAGCCAAAGTCAGACGCTTAACCAACTGAGCCACCCAGGTGCCCCAAGAACAATCTTTTTAACAAATGTATCAGATCAACTGGACAGCCATATGTAAAATAAATTAATCCTACCACTTATTGCACACCATATACAAAAAAGAAATGGAAGTGGAACACAGACCTAAATGTAAGAGCTAAAACTATGAAACTTCTAGAAGAAAACAGGAAAAAAACCTTAGTAACCCTGAGTTAAAACAAAGACTTCTTAAATAGGACACACAAAATACAAGCTGTACCAGAAAAAAAAAAAAAAAAAATCAATAACTTGGATTTCATCAAAATTTTAAATGTTTGTTCTTCAAAAGATAAAGAAAATATTTATAAAGCATATTTCCAGAAGCACCTGGATGGCTCAGTTAACCATGCAACTCTTGATTTCGGCTCATGTGGTGATCTCAGGCTACTAGTGCAGAGCCTGCCTGGGATTCTCTCTCTGCTCCTCCCCACCTCATGTGCTCTCTCTCAGAATAAGTAAACTTAAAAACAAAACAAAACAAAACATATCCCAGAAAAAGGCATATTCAGAATACATAATAATCTTAAGTCAAATAAGAAGACAATTCCTTTAAAGATTTAAACAGACACTGTGCCAAGGAAAATGTATGGATGGAAAATAAACACATGAATAATGCTCAAACGTTCCCTTAGTTCTTAGAGAAATGCAAATTAAGATCACAGTGAGACACCACTACACTCGAATGGCTCAGATTAAAAAGACTGATCATGGGGCGCCTGGGTGGCGCAGTCGGTTAAGCGTCCGACTTCAGCCAGGTCACGATCTCGCGGTCTGTGAGTTCGAGCCCCGCGTCAGGCTCTGGGCTGATGGCTCGGAGCCTGGAGCCTGTTTCCGATTCTGTGTCTCCCTCTCTCTCTGCCCCTCCCCCGTTCATGCTCTGTCTCTCTCTGTCCCAAAAATAAAATAAAAAACATTAAAAAAAAAAAAAAAAAAGACTGATCATACCAAGAATTATCAAGGATGTGGAACAACTGGAATCTTCCTATATACTGTTGATGGGAATATAAAATGATACAATCACTTTGGAAAACAGTTTCTTAAAAAGTTAAACA
Organism: Neofelis nebulosa; assembly: GCF_028018385.1. Taxonomy (NCBI): domain Eukaryota; kingdom Metazoa; phylum Chordata; class Mammalia; order Carnivora; family Felidae; genus Neofelis; species Neofelis nebulosa. The sequence continues at coordinate 141,878,881 of NC_080783.1, forward strand.
GGGGCGCCTGGGTGGCTCAGCTGGTTGAGGGTCCGACTTTGGCTCAGGTCATGATCTCACGTTCTGTGAGTTTGAGGCCCGCATTGGGCTCTGTGCTGACAGCTCAGAGCCTGGAGCCTGCTTCAGATTCTGTGTCTCCCTCTCTCTCTCTCTGCTCCTCCCCCCCCCCCCCCCATGCTCTGTCTCAAAAAAAATTTTTTTTTTTTAAATTAAAAAAAAAAAAAAATGTTAGGGGCGCCTGGGTGGCTCAGTCGGTTAAGCGTCTGACTTCGGCTCAGGTCGTGATCTCGCAGTCCGTGAGTTCAAGCCCCGCGTCAGGCTCTGTGCTGACTGCTCAGAGCCTGGAGCCTGTTTCGGATTCTGTGTCTCCCTCTCTCTCTGACCCTCCCCCGTTCATGCTCTGTCTCTCTCTGTCTCAAAAATAAATAAACGTTAAAAAAAAAATTTTTTTTTAAATGTTAAATGTTAAATGTTCGGGGGCGCCTGGGTGGCACAGTCGGTTAAGCGTCCGACTTCAGCCAGGTCACGATCTCGCGGTCCGTGAGTTCGAGCCCCGCGTCAGGCTCTGGGCTGATGGCTCGGAGCCTGGAGCCTGTTTCCGATTCTGTGTCTCCCTCTCTCTCTGCCCCTCCCCTGTTCATGCTCTGTCTCTCTCTGTCCCAAAAATAAATAAAAAACGTTGAAAAAAAAATTAAAAAAAAAAAATGTTCAATGTTAAACATACACCTACCATACAACCTAGCCATTCCTATTTGCTCATGAGAAATGAAAGCATACATCCATACATATACTCTACATAAATGTTCACAGCAGCTTTATTTTTAATGGTCAAAAACTGGAAACAATCCAAATGTCCATCAACAAGCAAGTGGTATATCCATAAAATGTACTCAACAATTAAAAAAACAAACTATTGATACACACAACATGGATGAATCTCAAAAGCAATATGCTGACAGAAAGTAGTTAGACAAAAAAGTATATAACGTATGATTCCACTTAGGAAATTCTAGAGCAACTAAAACCAATCTGTAGTTACAGAAGGCAGATTAGTGGTTGCTTCAAGCTAAGGGCAAGGAGGAGACTGACTACAAAGGGTCACAAGGAACTTTGGGATGATGGAAATGTTCGTTACCTTGATTACAATAATTATTTCAGAGGTGTTACATGCCAAAACTCATCAAGTTGCATACTTTAAATATCAGCAGTTTACTATCAATAATGTTTCAATAAAGCCATAAAAAAAAAAAATACTAACAGATACCAAAAAAGATTCTTTCCTAAGAACATAATAGTGCATTTTGTTTGTTCTTTATTTTTGGAGAGGTGAAGGAGGGGGAGATGGAGTTAATTGTTCCTTAATACTGCCGGCAAAACATATAAAATTAACAGGCAGGAAGTTACCTAAAGATGGGAGGAGGGGCGCCTGGGTGGCGCAGTCGGTTAAGCGTCCGACTTCAGCCAGGTCACGATCTCCCGGTCTGTGAGTTCGAGCCCCGCGTCAGGCTCTGGGCTGATGGCTCGGAGCCTGGAGCCTGTTTCCGATTCTGTGTCTCCCTCTCTCTCTGCCCCTCCCCCGTTCATGCTCTGTCTCTCTCTGTCCCAAAAATAAATAAAAAACGTTGAAAAAAAAAAAAATTTAAAAAAAAAAAAAAAAGATGGGAGGAGACAACTAAAGACTAGGAAAAAGAAATTGTCAAGAATTAAAACAAAGAAGTTTTTAGATAAGAGCTTTCAAACTAAAAAAGGAAGAAAACAATTCTGAAAACCTTAATCAGAATTTATTTAACCAGAACAGTAATGTTGTCCCTAAAGCTCTTCTCACCTAGTTCATTCTTCCAGGCCAGTATTTCTCAGACTTGGGATAATGTATGAACCTCTTTTGAAGGAAAAAAAACAAATTCTTACAGATCCCACCATTGGCCTTAAGTGAAACTGGTGCTTCCTTAAATATGTATAAGCATGAAATTAAGCATATACTACTTTTTTTTCTTACAGTTCTTCTACAGATTTACCATTTAAATACAGGCAAAAATTTTAAGGTCAATAAAAATGGAATCAACATTCATTTAAAGTGATAGGTGAAATAATATTGCTACAATTCATTACCAGTGCTGGGGGTAAAAGAGTATAAAGAATTATTTATTCCAGTTAATGTCCAAGATTATTTTATATTATTTTTCTTTTGTAAACAATGAATTGGTTTTAAATCACTGCTTCATTAGTGTTGATGGAATAATCAATTTATTAGTATATTCCAAAATAAAATTCTAAAAATTAAATAATATTTAATGAATACTTCTAAACTTACTTTTCTACCCCAAATCTAGTCTTTCATCTTCTCATACTGAACCTGGGCCCTAACTCAGTGAATGTACCTTCATCTAAGCTACCACCCAAACCACAAACTTGGGAATTATTCTTAAGTATTCTCCCTTTCTCATACTCTTCATATCCAATCACTCTCTTATGCTCTTCATTTCATCTGTACTTCCAGGACTTCAATTCAGGCCATCAAAATTTCTCACATGAAGTACTATACTCTTCCTACCTACTTTCTAAATAGTTTCCTTATCATCTCTAAGCTCTTTCAATTCATTTCCATAGCCACATCAAATTGTGTGTGTGTGTGTGTGTGTGTGCGCATGTGTGTGCATGTGCATGTGCGTGCGCATACATGGCATACACCCAAATGAGGTTAATTAGGGCCCGAAGGTGAAGACCTGAACATAGGCGGTGGTTATCAGAATGGAAAGAAATATAGGGAAACTGCTAGAAATGACAGAGTGAGGGAATAGATCAGAGCTGGGACTACAGCCAACCCTCAACAATACAGGTTTGAACTGTGCAGGACCACTTATACACAGATTTTTTACAATACGAGACTGTAAATGCATTTTTCTCTTCCTTATGATTTTCTGAGTAATAGTTTCTTTTCTCTAGCTTACTTCACTATAAGAATACAGTACATAATGCATATAATATACTAAATATGTGTTCATCAATATTTATGTTATCAGTAAGGCTTCTTCTGGTCAGTTAATAATAGGCTATTAGTAGTTAAATTTGGGGGAAGTCCAAAATTATACACAGATTGTCAAATGCGTGGGAGTTCAGTACTCCTAATTACTACATTGTTCAAGGTTCGAATGAATATGGAAAAAAGTGGAGAAGAACATAGACTTTAAAAACTGTGTAAAGATAGAGGAGATAGTAGAAACCATCAGTTCCAAACTGATGCCATGAAAGGCAAAGATCATTTTCCTCAGGTTTCACGAACAATTACACCGTGAGTGACTGGAGGACAGTGATTCTGTTAGCCATAAAAAAAAATAACGGTAGAAAAAGCATTCAGAGGGGCACCTGGGTGGCTCAGTCGGTCAAGCATCCACCTTCAGCTGAGGTCATGATCTCTCAGTTCCTGAGTTCATGCCTTGCGTCAGGCTGTGTGTTGACAGCTTAGAGCCTGGAGCCTGCTTCGGATTCTGTATCTCCCTCTCTCTCTCTCTGCTCCTCCCACGCTCATGCCCCAGAGTCTGTCTCCACACCCCCTTCTCTCTCTCTCTCTGTCAAAAATAAATAAACATTAAAAAAAAAAAAAAAAGAAAAAGCAGTTAGGGAAATAACTGGACTCACTGTAAACATGTTCGATTTCAAGTCCCCGTAACATAACTATATGGAATTGTCCAGAAGACAATTTTTAAAAATTTTACATTTGAAGTTCAAGAGTAGAGTTATTGATTTGAAAGGCATTATTAACATGACAATAATGTGGACACATAATGATATGACTCCTCTGGGAAACAAAAATATGGACTCTGAAATGTCAAGTTTTGCGTTTATTAAAATGCTGTACTAAAAATTTTAGACTGGGGGCGCCTGGGTGGCTCAGTTGGTTGAGCATCCGACTTCGGCTCAGGTCATGATCTCACAGTTTGTGAGGTCAGGCCCCGCATCGGGCTTTGTGCTGACAGCTCAGAGCCTGGAACCTGCTTCAGATTCTGTGCCTCCCTCTCTCTCAGCCCCTCCCCTGCTCATGCTCTGTCTCTCCCTGTGTCTCAATAATAAATAAACATTAAAAAAAAAAAAATTTTAGACTGTGCTCTTATTTGGTTTAAGTTGAACCTGAATGATACCTGAATGATAATGCCTCCAGGTACTGTAAAAAGCAAACTTTCCTCTTAAAAGAAAAGTATGTTTACTATAAGCCTCAAAACTATTCCTACAAGTAATTTTAGTTTTTTTTAAGTTTATTTGTTTATTTATTTTGAGAGAGTGAGAGAGAGCACATGAGTAGGGGGAGAGGCAGAGAGAGAGAATCCCAAGCAGGTTCCAAACTGTCAGCACAGAGCCCAACACAGGGCTTGAACCCACAAACTGTGAGATCATGACCTAAGCCAAAGTCAAGAGCTGGATTGTTTAACCAACTGAGCCACCTAGGCACAACCCTGTAAGTAATTTGAAATAAAATGTCCAGACCATAATCAAAGTAACCAAGAACACAGCAAACGGACTCCATAAACAGGAACCAGAAGAAATTAAAGAAAACAGAAGGAGACCCAAAAAGATTTCAGACATTGGAACTGCCAAACACATCCTAAAAGACAATGCAGACTGTCTTTAAAAAAAATTTTTTAATGTTTTTTATTTTATTTTTGAGAGAGACAGAGACAGAGTGAGAGCTGGAGAGGGGCAAAGAGAGAGGGAGACAGAGAATCTGAAACAGGCTCCAGACTCTGAGCTGTCAGCACAGAGCCGGACACAGGGCTCAAATCCACGAACTGTATGATCATGACCTGAGCTGAAGTTGGCTGCTTAACCGACTGAGCCACCCAGCCTCCCCCAGACTGTATATAAAGAAATACACAAAGGGGCGCCTGGGTGGCTCAGTTGGTTAAGTGTCCAACTTCGGCTCAGGTCATGATCTCACAGTTTGTGGTTCAAGCCCCGCGTCGTGCTCTGTGCTGACAGCTCAGAGCTTGGAGCCTACTTCAGGTTCTGTGTCTCCCTCTCTCTCTGCCCCTCCCCTGCTCATCCTCTGTCTCTCTGTCTCAAAAATAAAAAACATTAAAAAAAAAAAAAAAAAAGAAATACACAAAATAAAACAAAGATATCTACCAAACCAAGTAAATTATAAAAAGCAACACAAACCTAAGAGAACCAAATGACGTTTAAAAAAATAACACAGAAACAAATGAAATTAAATATTTAATAGTTTTAGCAGATTTCACACAGCTGAAGAAACTAGTTAATAATCTCGAAGCTAAATCAGAATTTACTATCCAGAGTGTAATAAAAAGTAAACAAAAAAAAAAAATGGAAAACAAGAGAGTGCTCACGTGAGCAGCACATGTAGTAAAATTGGGATAACACTGAGAAGGAAGATCAGCATGGTCCCCACACTAGGATGAAACACAAATTTATGAAGTGTTTTAAAAGAAAAAAAAAAAAAAGGGGCGCCTGGGTGGCGCAGTCGGTTAAGCGTCCGACTTCAGCCAGGTCACGATCTCACGGTCCGTGAGTTCGAGCCCCGCGTCAGGCTCTGGGCTGATGGCTCAGAGCCTGGAGCCTGTTTCCGATTCTGTGTCTCCTTCTCTCTCTGTCCCTCCCCCGTTCATGCTCTGTCTCTCTGTCCCAAAAATAAATAAACGTTGAAAAAAAAAAATTTAAAAAAAAAAAAAAAAAAAAAAGTAAGAGACTGTGGTTATAACAAGACTATCTTAGTTGGTGTCCGGGAAGAATAAAGAAAGAGAACAAGGTATATGGCTGAGAATATTCCAAAATGGAAGATGAACCAATCCACAAAGTCAAAAAGGCCCTGGGAATCCTAAGCAGGGTAGATAAAAACATCCACACCTAACCAAATCATATTGAGCTCCAGAAAAGTCAAAGATAAAGATAAATCCCTAAAAGTTACAGCTAGAGGAGAAAAAGACCCATTACCATCAAAGGGGCAACAGTTATAAACTGATAGCTGACTTCTCAATAATAATGGAAATCAGAAGATGGTGGAATCAAATCTTCAGTGGAAAGACAATCACTGCCAATCAAGAATTAAATATTCTAGGGGCACCTGGGTGGCTCAGTCGGTTAAGCGTTTGACTCTTGGTGTAGGCTCAGGTCATGATCTCACAGTTTGTGGGATCAAGTCCTACATCAGGCTCTTCGCTGACAATGCAGAGCCTGCTTGGGATTCTCCCTCTCTGCCCCTCCCCTACTTGTGCTGTCTTTCTCTCTCCCAAAATAAATAAAGAATTAAATATTCTGGGGAAAAACACTTCCACGAATGAAAGCAAATAAAGATATTATCTGACAAAATGCATAAAGTTCATTATCAGTAGATTTGTACTAAAGATCATATTGCTGGAGGCGGGGTGAATGATTCTAGTTGGAAGGTGCAAATTGCAAAAATGAATGAAGACTAAAGAGCAGTAAACATAACTCTAAATGAAAATTACATAAAACAATAATAATGTCTTTTAGTACTTTAAAAAAAAGAAAAACAACACCACACCAAACACATATAAATCAGGAGGAAACTAAGAGGAGCCACTGCTCTAAAGTCATTTTACTGCTTACAAGGATGACAAAGTATTATTAATGTTTAACCTTGAAAATTTTAATATATGTTAAAATTTCTAGGGTCACCAGTAAAAGAAAAAATTTTCTCATCCTTGAATCTGGGCCGAGCTTATGACTTGCTCTAACCAAAAGAATGTGGCAAAAACCTTTCTTTTACTTTTGCCGCTTGGAATATTGACCTGAGACTACCACATGAGGAAACTGGTCAAGCCTACTGGATAATAAAAAGTTACTTAGATGAGAACCAAGGCACCTACTACCCAAGCCACCAGCTGGCACCATCAGCCAGAAAGAAGTAAAGCCATCTTGAATCTTCCTGTGCAGCCAATCCTCTAGTTGAATGCAGCCTCACAAGCAAACCCAGACAAAACGAGCCACCCACAGAATTGTGGCAAAAAGCCATTAAGTTGTGGGGTGGTTTTTTATGCAACAATAGATAACTGACATAAATAAAGAGATACACTTGGGAAAAGTCATGGGTCAACAAAATAAAAATATTTTTGAAATGTATAATAGACATATCAAATACGTTTACAAAATGGTAAAGTTTACACATCAAAAAACCTGTGTGCTGCAACGAAAGCAGTGCTTAGAGAAGACTTTATAACCTTAACTGCACACTCTAGGGAAAACAAAGTCTGGAAATTCGTATCTCTCAGAACATCAGAAAAATAAAATTAACTGAAGAAAGTGTAAAGAATAAAAGAATACAGAAAGGAAAACAATAATGAAGTAAGAAACAGACACTAAATAGAGGTAAAGCAAAACTGAAAGCTGGATTTTTTAAACTTCACACATTTTACGAACTTATGGCAAGACTAATCAAAAAAAAAAAAAAAAAAAAGGCAATCATACACTGATCCAGATTAGAAGCAATCTTCATCAAAATCCCAACATGCTGCTCTTAAAATTTATATAGAAGTAATACATAGTGGAAAGAGTTGATAACTGAGGCACATTTTATATTTCATTTATAAGATCCACTACATTCATAAAATAGAGTTCTACCAAAGCATCTATAAAATAGCATTAAATATTTACTTGTGGTAAATCAATAGGTTCATAATGACACTTAAGAACAACTCATTGGTCACCTTCAGAGAACAAGGGAACTGACGGATTATTTTGAAAACTGGTAAATTAAGAAGCATGTATCTATCCCACCTTTCCTAATTGAATTGTACCACTGGGTAACCAAATAGTAAAGAAAAGTTTCTTATTATGGAAGCATTCCACCTTACAAATAAAGAATGACAATTCAAATATCACCATATTACAAGCCATAATAAATGCACTGATCAAGGCATCAGGCAACGATGGCTGCTAAAAATCACAAAAAGAGAAACAACCGGACACTACATACATCTTGATGGAAAGTATCTCTCAACACCTAGAAGTATTCTTGTCCAAAAAAATAAAAAATAAACAAAATCTAAACTTTAACGAAGCTTTTAGATCCAACTACTAATTTACAGGAAATACAGAGAATGAAGAAAAATGTATGCAATCAGTGCAATCTACAAACTGTAAGAAAGGGGCAAGACAAAAAGCAAGCAAGACATATAGATTAAGAGAGACAAGAAAACACACAACAATGCTTAGGAATGCACCTTTGGACAATAAAATTAAAAAAGAGACGTACAGATGCAATTACTATAGAAGTCAGGATAGCAATTATGTAGCAAGGGAGAGGAATGGGCTGTGATTGGAAGGGGCACATGGAAGTCTTCTGGAGTGGCTGGCAAAGATTTATTTCTAGACCTGTGTGTAGTTACAAGGGTGTTTATCTTAAAAGCAAAAAGTCATTAAGTTATGTATGTGTTTTCATGCAGTTTTCTTTATCTGTAGGGTAATATACAATAAAAAGGCATTAGAAATCTTAGACTATTTCGTGATGATTCCAGTATTTTAGTATCAACATTTGCCGTAAAATTTTAACAATTAATTTTGCATTTAACCTCAGACTTTTTTTTTTTAACTCCTGAGTGATTACTGACTATTCTTTTGAATCTAAGCCCACCTGAAGGATCTGATAAAAATGCTTTATTCTGTCTTTTACCTTCCACATGGCTAATTCAAACTGAAACACTCTCATAATCAGGTACCATTTTTACCTGACTCATCACTGGTAAAACGAAGACAGTAAAACAACTATCCCAAAAGACCATTTGTAAGAAATAAATGTAAAATACTTAGAACAATGCTGAAAATATGGTAAGTGCTCAATAAATAGTTAATAGGCATACCTCCAGCTTCATGTCTTCACAGTCTGTTCTCAAATCATAACTCCATTAACTCCATGCCCTTGCTCATGCTGTTTTCCCCACACAGAAGACATTCTACCCCTACCCCCCCCCGCCCCGCCCATTAGCAAAACACTAAAATCTCTTAAAGTCAGACTCAAATGTGAAGTCTCCCAAGGTAACAACAGATACCAAATTAGCTGAATATGCTTTGATGAGCTTTATTTTCAATTTTATACTAATTTAATTGCATTCATTCAGGGCTGTTAATCTAGCAAAAGGATTACTAATGCATGTTTCTAAACAAACAAAAAAAACACTTAAGGGCCCCTGGGTGGCTCAGTCGGTTAAGCCTCAGACTTTGGCTCAGGTCACGATCTCATGATTCATGAGTTCAAGCCCCGTGTCGGGCTCTGTCCTGACAGCTCAGCCAGAGCCTAGAGCCTGCTTCAGATTCTGTGTCTCCCTCTCTCTGCCTATACCCCACTTGCATGCTCTCTCTCTCTCAAAAATAAACATTTTATAAACTTTAATAAATAAAAATAAACCATTTTTAAACACACTCACTATGGTTTTACTTAAGAAGACTTCAAATGCTCTTACTATGTACATTAGTTCCCAGTGAAGAGCACAACCATCACTTAGTAAAAAGAATTTTATCCTTGCATTTATGCAAGGCTGGATCACTGACAGAAATGCCTAAAACAAAAGTGATTTCTTCATAAAAAGACTGTCATAATGAGAGCAATGTTCTTAAGCAAGGGCCTGATGTGAAATTTTTTGTAGAAATGACTAGAAATGCCATTTTTAAACAACTCTAACATTCCATGCAAATCACTGCAAAAGAAATAACAATAGAGAAATACAGTACCCATTTTTGTAAAATTCAATTTGGCATATATAATTGCAAAGAAAACTGTAAAGAGCCTATCTTTCTTCTTCATAATTCCAGCTTGTATTTTATTGTAATAGATTAGAAGGTAATGATATTCTTCAGGTCATGGATGAGAGTGACAATGATTGGGGGGGGGGGGGGTGGAATTACAATGTATCCAAATGGACAACATGGTATCAGTTATCAGAAATGGTAAATTCTAAGAACAAGCACAAGTTCACCAAAAAGTCATGTGGAACCAAATTCATTCCCTTCTCTGAAGGGATCATGAAAATTCTGTAACCTTGTTTACTATGCTACAAAGCATTTGACGATGGCCCAAATCAGGAGTTCTCCACCTTTTCCACGCAAAAGAAACCAATGCCACATACAGCTCTAAGGTCTCATTTTCACAGCTCCATGACCAGAAAAGAAAGACCCTCCAGCAGTAACAACTTAAAGGACTTTAACTGGCCCAGTATGGATTAGATTCCTCGCCCTACTGTCAGAGTGCCAGGTCATTACTGGAAGGAAAGGTGTGAAAAGTGCTCGGTAAGTTGAAGATGAGAACCAATCCAACACCCAAAGAGTATCAATTAAAGAAAGGTTACTGAGGTATAAATCCACTGTTCTATACTTGGTCCTACCCAATAACTTAAATTTATTGAGAAAATATACAGAAGGAATATTAATTAAATGAGCAGGATCAAAAAGAAAAAATGTAGAGTAAGTGGTATGTCCAAAGATAAGCATAAATACCTGCATCCAGTTTTAATTAAAAAAAAAAAAAAAAACAAATACAACAACAGGTTAAGGAAGGCAAATGGAGGGGAAACAACTGTGTAAAGCTAAATATGAGTGAAGAGTATTGACGACTGTCACAAAAATAAATGTAATTCCCCTGATTTTAACAAAGCTTAGGATCACTAAGGAGATAACAAGCCATTCCACTCTGTGTCAGTCAGACCACACTTAAAATAATAAACTGAGTTTTAGATTTCTTCTTTAAGAGGTGGAGAAATGAGTATCATATTCAGGAAGCAGCAACGGAAAAAATACAGAGGCCTGGTAACTTAAATACCTTCCAAACTCTGAGAGTAAATGATTCTATCAATTCAAAAAGGCTTCTTGAGGAGATTTTCAGGGGCACCTTTGAGGAAATTTTTAGGAAGGCTCGACAGTTTTTGAGAACCCAATAGTGGCACGTTTTGCTGTCCTTTTAGTTTTCCTTTAGCAAGCATAGGGAACTAAAGCTATCTTTTATTTATTCAGTTGGGTTCCAGAGACTACTAAGTTAAAGACATTTTCCAATTTAATCCTCACAACCACTGATTTAAGTACTATTATTATCCCTGTTCTGCAGGTGAGAATACTGACACTCAGAGGCTGAGTAAACCGTACAAGGTTATAGATGTAGTAAACAGCTGCATAAAAACGTGAACCCATGTCTAACTCCAAAGACCACGTTTTATACTAAGCCAAAATGACTCCATAACAATAGATCAAGTTGCTGCATGTACAAATGTGCATTCTTGCAAATTAAAATAATCTTGTGACATTATTTTACACCTCTGAAGTACTAAAACAAATTCAAACACCCTTTAATGATGATTAGAGAATTAAATTTGGACTCATTCCATGGTATTCTATGGCACAACTCTTGAAAAGTAACACGTATAATTTGTGTAGCGCCAGAATGTTCACACTCTTTCCATAAACACTAAGAAAAGTTCATAAGCTTTAATTGTATAATCGCATTTCTGGCAATTTATTCCAAGGAAATAATTCTGCAGAGACAGAAATGTTTACCTGCAAATATATTTAGTATTATCTAGAAAAATTACAGAAGAAACTAGATGCCCAAAATAAATTATGATACAGTCACAGGAAGGAGTATTTATGTACTTCTTTAAAATTATAGTTATGAAGTTAATGATGAAACATAGGGAAGATGTCTACATGTTAAATGAAAACAGCAAAACACATACATTATAATTATGTAAACTATATGCATATAAATGAGAAATAAGAGGTAATAAAAACAATATGTATGTTATAGTGATAACATTATGGATAATTTAATTTTTTTAATTTTCTTTAATGTTTCCACTGTATTGTTCCACTGTATTGTAACTGTGAAAAACAGATTATAAAACAATAATACCATTTTTATAAATTTCTAAGACTTGTTTTACCAATGCATATAAAAGGGGTCAGCTCCTAAATGGCTCATAATATACTTAAAAAGACAACATTCATAGCAAGAAAAATTTGTTATTTAAGATAAAAGTAACCACAGCCCTAAGAAATCAGCATCTCAGAAACAGAGTCATTCAACAATTTTTATCTGAGAGCCTACTATATGCCAGACATAGTTCTAGCCACTGAGGTTGTATCAATAAACAAAAAAGACAAAAATTGCTGCCCTCATGGAGCTTACATCCTAAAGGCAGAGACATATAATAAACAAGATAAATATGTAAAATAAATATCACATTTGACTGATAAGGAAAATCTGGGGAAGTGGGCAGTGTGTGTATCGAGAATGCTTTTGTAAACTGAATGGCGTTGGAAGGTCTCCCTGAGAAGTTATCTGAAGAAAGACTGAAAAAGGGGAGGGAGTTAGCAGTGTGGTACCTGGGGAAAGAGCATATCAGGCAAGGCAACAGCAAGTACAAAAAGCCTTGAAAACGAATGCCTGGCCAGTGATGCTAATGTGCCAGAAACTGAGAAGTGTAATTAATTAAAGAGTTTGTACTCAGTCCCTGTCCAATAGACCCCAGACAGCTCTACTGTTCTGAGAACACTGCTTCTGGACTTGACCTGCATTAGTTGGTTTCAGTACACAAATGCTTTTCTTGGCAAATTCCTTCAGGTCTTTCGCTTAACCACCATCTTTTTATTCTGAGGTTCTAAATGGGGCCTAAAAACTCCATTCATAGTTCATCCCAAGAGTCTTATGCAGCTCCAGCCCCTCACCTGACTCATACTTGAACTTTGCAAAACATTTAGTGGGCCTGTCAAACTGAGCAAAGGGAAGCCAGCCCCTTCTAGAGCTTGATTTGAAAGGAACAGATCTCAGGAAGGAAAGAAAGCTGAATTTGAAGTATGCAGGAAAGCTGTAAAGTTAGTGGGGAGGGAGTACAGGGAGTAGAAAGCTAGAGATATGAGAATATCCAAAAGGTACAGAGAAGATCTAGCAACAGGCCACATGGCTGAGGCTCAGGGAAAAATAGTCAACAAACTTAAAACAGTGGAAATATCAAAGGGATTTATAAATAAAAGAATGTCTCCATTTTAAGCTGTTCACTATGCTGAGATATAATTCCTGCCACCACTCCCAAATTTTCAATAAAACTCTATCACAATTATCTGCTTTGTGGCTGACACTTTATAGGAATCAAGGCAGATACTAAAAAGACAGGTTCAAGAGACAAGATGAAAAAATAAAAAAGAGAGACAATGTAAATGGTATCTAAAACAGCTTTTGCAAAGTGAAGGAAACTATCAACAAAACAAAAAGGCAGCCTGCTGAATGGGAGAAGATACTTGCAAATGATATATCTGATAATATCCAAAATATATATCAAAAAAAAAAAAACAAAACAAAACAAAAACTACAGGGGCACCTGGGTGGCTCAGTTGATTAAGCGTCCGACTTCAGCTCAGGTCATGATCTTGCGGTCCATGGGTTCGAGCCCCGCATCGGGCTCTGTGCTGACAGCTCAGAGCCTGGAGCCTGCTTTGGATTCTGTTTCTCCCTCTCTCTCTCTGCCCCTCCCCTACTTGCACTCTGTCTCTCTCTCTCTCTGTCTCTCTCTCTCTCTCTCTCTCTCTCTCAAAAATAAATAAACATTACAAAAATTTAAAAAGATAAATAAATAAAAAATAAAAAAAAACTACAACTCAACAACCAAAAAAAAAACCAAAAAACAAAAAAAGACAAAAAACAAATAATCCAATTAAAAATGGGCAGAGGATCTGAATAGACATTTTTCCAAAGAAGACATACAAATGGCCAACAGACACATGAAAAGATGATCAACATCACTAATCAGGCAAATGCAAATCAAAACCACAAAGAGGGGCGCCTGGGTGGCTCAGTCAGTTGAGTGTCCAACTCTTGATTTCGGCTCAGGTCATGGTCTCACAATTTATGTGTTCCGGTCCACATCTGGCTCTGTGCTAGGGGTGTGGAGCCTGCTTGGGGTTCCTTCTTTCTCTCTCAAAATAGATGGATAAACATTTAAAACAAACAAAAAACAACAACAAACCACAATGAAATACCACCTTATACCTGTCACTATGGCTAAAATCAAAACAACAAAAAATAACAAGTGTTGTCAAGGATGTGGAGAAAAGGGAACCCTCATGCATTGTTGGTAGAATGTAAATTGGTATAACCACTGTGGAAAACAGTATGGAGGTTCCTCAACATATTAGAAATAGAAATACCGTATGATCCATTAATTCCACTACTGAGTATTTACCCAACGAAAACAAAAACACTAACTCAAAAATATACATGCAGGACGCCGGGGTGGCTCAGTTGGGTAAGCGTCCAACTCGGCTCAGGTCATGATCTTGTGGTTTGTGGGTTCAAGCCCCATGTCCAGTTCAGAGCTTGGAGCCTGCTTCAGATTCTGTCTCCCTCTCTCTCTGCCCCTCCCCTACTTGCGCTCTCTCTCAAAAATAAACATTAAAAAAAAAAAAGGATACATGCACCCCTATGTTTATTGCAGCATCATTTACAACAGCCAGATATGAACACAACCTAAGCACCCACTGATAGATGAATGGATAAAGTTGTGGTAAACACACACACACACACACACACACACACACACACGAGTATTACTCAGCCATAAAAAAGGAGATTTTGCCATTTGAGACAACATGGATGCACTCAGACAACAGTATGCTAAGTGAAATAAATCAGGGAAAGACAAAAACCATATGATTTTACTTATATGTGGGATCCAAAAAAAAAACCACACAAATAAACAAAAAGCAGAAACAGACTCATACACAGAGAGATCTGATGGTAGCCAGAGGGATAGGAGTGGAGTGCGGGGGATGGGTAAAATGGGTGAAGGGGAGTGGAAAGTACAGGCTTCCAGTTATGGGATGAATAAGTCACAGGGACAAAAGGTACAGCACAGGGAATATAGTCAACGGTATTGTAACAGCATTGTACGGTGACAGTAGCTACACTTGTGATGCAAAGCATAACTAATAAACTTGTAAAATCACTATGTTGTAAAACAGTAACTAATGTAACACTGTATGTCAACTATATTTAGAGTTAAAATATGTATATGTATATGTATACACACATATACATATAAGAGGTGCCTGGCTGGTTCAGTTGGAAGAGCATGCGACTCTTGATCTCAGAGTCATGGGTTTGAGCCCCTCATTGAGCATAGAGATTAATTACAAATAAAACCTTAAAAAAAAATAAATTAAAAAAAATGAAAATATATATTTTAAAATTAAAAAAATAAATAATAAAATAAAACAGAGCAGAGACAAAAAAGTGAAATAAGGTGTAATTAAGAAAAACACAATCTCCCTGAAACTCCTCAAAAATATTTGGGGGAGGAAACAGTGTTCCCACCATCTATATAGACTGGGCTCTGAAAAGGATAAAGGATCACTCTACAAGCTGGTTTACTTAGCTATACCCTGATAGCTGACAACTAGTTCACACCCAGTCAAGCAATTAAAAATGCCTCACCTTTTGCACAGGTGAAGCTGGAGAGATTCCCAGCCAGGCTTGCAGATGTCAGATCTCACTGTGCTCCCAGCCTAATGACCTTTTGCAGAAGCCCCTCAATAAAATGGTTTGGTCCAAAGGAAAAGGTATGCTAAATTCATGCTTCAGAAAGTTAAAAGAATCATTATTTAGATCATCCAGAGTTGTTGAATGCTACTTCACGAAAAGGGTGACTCTAACCTAAACCTTAAAGGATAAGAGCTGAAAAACAGAAAATATAGAGATATTCCAAGGATGGTTAATATGAATAAAGCTTCAAAACTTAGAATGAGTGTGGCCTGTTCAGAGAACGGTGCAAAACTGCCTATTTGGAACACGGAGTACTCATTGGCAGGCAATGGCAGATAAGATTAGCCAGGTAAGGTGAGACCAGGTGAGGGAAGGCTCTGAAATTCAGGATGAGAAATCTGAACTTGACAAGCATTCATGGGAAGGGAAAGAAACTGCTTTGTTCTGTTTTCGTTTTTCGTGTTTTTGTTGTTGTTGTTTTTTTTAAGATCATAAAATACTACAGCAGTGCAGACTGGTGTCGTTGTCTGCCCTCTAAAATTGGCTCATAATTTCCCACTCATGTAATTTCTACTCATGTTTTTACTGGTCCTACATCTCCAACTGTCTATCAGACAATTACACTTAAAAATTCTTCAACTACCCTACGTAATTTGTGTACCCCATAAAACACTTAATTGTCTATCCTGTAACATATGCAAACTAGGAATTTAAGAATGACACAGTACATGCCCTCAAGAGACTCAATATGATGCAGGCAGAAGCCAAGAAAACAAACTAGTACAATACAGAGTGTAGAGTGCTAACTACTAAAGTCGAGAAATGCTTAGAGTATCATTAGAGCAAAGGACAACATCAATTTGGAAATCAGGAAAAGACAGAAAACACCTAAGAGAAAGTGTTAACTGGACTGAGTTTTGAAAGAAAATAAACACCAAAGGGTAGGGGAGAGGTAGTGGGGATGACAGTTATTGCAATCAAACTGCAAAGGCTGAGCAAACTCTCCTACTCAGAACTGCTATTCCATTTGGCTGGATGAGGATAAGAAGCAGTACGAAAGAACCAGATCATGAACACGATTTTCTCATAAGAATTTTGCATTTTAGAGGGGCACCTAGGTGGCTCAGTTGGTTAAGCGTCCAACTTCAGCTCAGGCCATGATCTCACAGTTCGTGGGTTCGAGCCCCAAGTCTGGCTCTGCACTGACCACATGGAGCCTGCTTGGGATTCTCTCTCTCCCTCTGCCTCTCACCCACTCGTTTTCTTTTTCTCTCTCTTTCTCTCTCTCTCTCTCAAAATAAACATAAAAAATTTTTTTTTTAATTTTAAAAAAGAATTTTGTATTTTAGAAGAGCCAAAAGACTTTAATGAAGGAAAAACATGATCATATTTGTGTTTCTTAAAAAGAGTTCTGGTGGCAGTGGAAGCTGGATTAAAAAGGAACCACAAAGCATCTTCGTATCACAAAATGCAACAAAAATCTGATAAAGGCTGCTATTAACGTTCAATTTATCTGCAGTTATCCATTCCTACCCCCTTTCTGGGCTTAGCTCATATTCTTCATAAAATCTTCCCTAACTTTTCTCAAACACATTAACCTCCCCTTTCTCAGAACTTCTAAGGCATATCTGTCTGTACAATGCATTCTGTAACCACCTTACATTTTTAACTAACTTGCATTTAAATTTCTTCTCCCTAACAAAAATGTATCCTTTCTAAGATGTCATATATTTTTTGAAGTTTATTTATTTAGTTTGAGAGAGAAAGAGAGAGTGCAAGCAGGGGAGGGGCAGAGAGAAAGGGAGAGACAGAATCCCAAGCAGGCTCCACACTGTCAGCACAGAGTCTGACACCGGACTTGAACTCACAAACCATGGGATCATGACCTGCATCAAAATCAAGACTGAGCCACCCAGGCATCCCTGTCGTACATTTTTTTAATGTGTGTGCAATACATACACACACACACACACACACACTCTCCATCCCACAACATTCTGAAACCCATTAACTTCCTTTCAACTGAACATGCGTTCTCCTTTATCCATAAATAAAGATTCCACTATTCCCCATAAATAATAAATAAAATAAAATATATGACTAAGCAAAATTAAGGTGAAAAAAGTTAGTATACTGTAGTGAGGAATGAACACAAGGCAACTTTCTAGGAAGATGAAAATGTTCTCATTTATGATAGGGGTATGTTACACTGTTGTACTGCATTTACGTAAAAAATGTGTAAGATTTATACTGTTCAATATATAAATTTACCTAAAAATCTGTAAAAATAAGGAGTGGGAGGCAAGGGGCTATAGATGAAACATGAATGGCAGAATGTTGATGGTACTTCTTCAGTGAAGTGTATATATAGGTAGTTATTCTGCTTACTTTGAAAAAACTGCATTAACAAAACTAAAAAATAACTCAGTAAGTTAAATTACTTGTTCTCCTAATGTTTGGAATAATGTGACATTATAACTTTTAAAGTGGCTTTTCTAGCTCTATTACCTATTTGATTCTAAGGGATATCTTCTAAGACAAACTTATTATTAAAACCACAGATGAGGGGCGCCTGGGTGGCTCAGTCGGTTGGGCGTCCGACTTCCGCTCAGGTCATGACCTCGCGGTCCCAGAGTTCGAGACCCGCATCGGGCTCTGGGCTGACAGCTCGGAGCCTGGAACCTGTTTTGGATTCTGTGTCTCCCTCTCTCTCTGACCCTCCTCTGCTCATGCTCTGTCTCTCTCTGTCTCAAAAATAAATAAATGTTAAAAAAAAAAAATTTTTTTTTTAAATAAAAAAAATAATAAAAGCACAGATGAAAAAAGGTCAAGCAGCCACAGGTTCCTTAATTAAGCACCAGATAGGAAAATTAATTAGCCCTGTTACAAACGATGCCCAAAAAGCCAGTAAAATATAAAGTCAGAATTTTCTAATCTTCTAATCTTCAAACTGTGCAGCCAAAAATAGCATCTGAAAGATCTCCAAAAGTTTCTGGAAATATAACATCTACAAAAATAGACTCAATGCCATTCTTAATGGTTTTAAAGTAATTCACTTACTTTATCTCAGTAATTTAAACATCATGCTTATCTGCTCTTAATTTGCATTCTCCTCCCACAAAATATTTAATGTGGAAAATAAAGATTTTCCTTACTCATGCCAATACACGAGGTTAACAATCTTCTGTTCAGTAAAATAACTGTTGCATAATTTAATCCCCCAAAAAGTTTACTAAGTTTCTCAAAAAAGATAGTTTTAATGCATTTTACAATAAAATGTAAATGATAAAAACACCTAAAATTCAGTAAAACCATTTCTGTTGTATTGTTTTGCTACTATTTCCCAGGAGATTATATTTAAAACTTTCCTTACTCGGGGCCCCTGGGTGGCTCAGTCGGTTAATCGTCCAACTTCGGCTCAGGTCATCATCTCACTGCACGTGAGCTCAATCCCCACCTCAGGCTCTGTGCTGACAGCTCAGAGCCTGAAGCCTGTTTCTGATTCTGTGTCTCCCTCTGTCTCTCTCTCTCTCTCTCAAAAAATAAGTAAATGTAAAATAAAATAACATAACATAAAATAAAATAAAACTTTCCTTAATAATCTATGGTCTTATAAATCAGGAGCCACCTAAACTGTAACTGTAAAGGACATGAAGAGATGCTGAGATGCTGATAATATTCTTATCTGGGTACAGATCTGAAGGCTGATTACATGGGTGAGTTCTATCTGTAAAAATCTTGAAGCTCTCCACTTACGTGTACTTTTCTATATTACAGACAAACACATTACACATGTAATACTCTGATAAAACAAAGTAAGCCAGATCTGTTAGAGCTGTCCTCAAATCCCTTACCTGACACTAAAATACCTGTTCTATGCACCGAAACATTTCTCTAATAAAATTCAACGCTATTTTATAGCATTTAACATTTTGACATATTCCAGGTAACAAATAACTTCCATTTCCAACTGGGAGCTCAGAAAGCATACAATCCAATAGAAAAAAAAACTGTTTATATTTTCCAGAATAAATCATTTTAAAAGCAAACTGAATAGAAGAAAAGTAAATTGGGGCTGTATTGTCTGGACAAAGATGCAGATCATTTTCAACTTTGTTAATCAAATTTAGAAAGGAAAAGAAAGACCATCACCTCAAACCTTAGTAAGATAGGGAAGACTTCTAGGAGAACGTTAGTAAACACTTCATGAAAGGAAGGTCACTTCTTAGTGATTTAGTCCTAAGTCTACTACTAGTCAGACATTTTAAGCAAAACAAAAACAAGAGGCAACAGTACCTGCCCAGGGAGATGAATGAAATAAAATACATGAAAGCGGTATGCCAAGATTTAACATGGAATATCCAATGAATGGCAAGAAAGCTTGGGAAGTAACCTTCCCTCATTCATTTGCTGAAGCCAAGTGTCTCCCAGTTAATAAAAAATTATGTCTGTAACCCCACAACAGTAACTCAATACTCTTTTCCTTCCTCTTATCTTACAATCGCCCAAAGTTAAAGCTAAACCTTAAGATTCTCTCGAGGAGAAAGCAGCGGAATATAATCAAAAAGGATCTTGATCCTCAGCTAAATCACACTTTGACCTTCCACCTCAAGAGCCAGGGGAGGGAAACTTGCTTTCCAAATAACTACGGAACCACTTGAGCCTTTCCGGATGAAATGCCAGGGAGTTCACTGACCCACCTCCATGGGGAAACCACTTTACAAAAGCAATCTTGCCAAATGGACCCAGGATAGTTGGCAGGAACCATCATCACGACTTTCAACAACAACTACTAGGGAATCGTGTCAAACCCCAGCCAAGTGACCGAGACAACAGCCTCCAGCCTGGCGAGTACAATCCTCAGTCTCAAATCATACATACACGTCCACAAGGCAAACCCACGGTCTCTCAGGAAATGAGATGACAAAACTAGAACATACCCAGAAAGTTGGCACAGCAGGTGGGCTGGGGGGCAACAGCCTCGCGGCCGGGGCACAAGAATGCCAGCGGGCGCTGGAGAAAGATTCACACTCCTGGAGGCAGTGAAAAGGCACAGAGAGCACTGGAAACGAGGCCCCGGGGCAGAGGCACAGGTTTGCTAGAGGGTGTGGGGAGTCACATCCCGGGGGCAGAGTGCGGGGCGCAGGGAACACTGGGGACAACGGCGCCGCAGGGAAACCCAGACACCCTGACATTGGAACCTGGCAGCAGCCGTGGCCGGCCTCTACGCTTGACCCCGCCGGGCAAAGGGACCCGCCACCCCGCGCCAGGAGAGAAGGGAGAGCGCGCGGGGCGCGCCCGCTCGGGCCCGGGAAGGCGGCGCGGCCAGGGGCCTTCTTACCCGTGCAGGCCGAGGGCGCGGCGCCTCTTGTGAAGCAGGCAGAGCAACAGGAGCGCGGCCCCGGCCAGCGTGGAGTTTCGCGCCGTCAAGTACTTGCTGAAGGCCGCCATAGCACCGCCAGTGCAAGCGAGCCGGGAACGGGGACGCGGCGGCAGCGACGGCGGCGGCAGCGGATACCCTAGTGCAGGAAGCGCGGGGCAGACTGGGAGGAGAGGGGCGCGCGGAGGGAGGGCGGTGCCGGCCGCGCAGGACCGCCCCCTAGCGCGCGCCGCCGCGTCGTCCGCGCGCTGGAGCCCACCACTGACTTCAGCTCGGCGGGAGCGCGCGCGGGCGCCACGGAGGCCGGAACAGTCCTGGGATGCTTTCTGCGCACGCGCGGACCCCCGCAGAGTCGCCGGGATTGCCGGCGCGGAGACGCTGTGGGTCCTTGGTCTGGTGCTCGTTAGTTCTCCCCGGCCTGGTTGCTTCCCTTGCCTCACCTCTACCCCCACCTCCGCGCACACCGACCTTTCCCAAGAACTGGAAAAGCGAGCCTGCCCTGCACCGAACCTGGTGGGACCTGCCACTCCACCTCCCCTTTTCCCCCCCCTGCACGGTGAAGGGCCGTTACCACCCTCTTAAAGGAGCGCAGGAAGAAGGGGAATGGCCCCATCACAGAACATTTACACAAAACCGAAGTCACCGTAATTATTCAGACGAAAATAACCGTCGGAAACTCCGAAGAGATATAGGAAAATGTGGGAAGAATGACTACAAATCGAGAACCTTTTTACAAGCCAGTTTTTCTAAGCCAAGGGTTATAATCTCTAGGGGACTGTGGAATCAGTTTGGTAGATTGAGACCATCTGTGTGTCTATGTGTGTTGGAGAGAGAGATCGGTAAGGATAGACGACAGAAAAATCTCATAGTGCATCACATGTAAACGAGTTGTTTTGAGAAATTTTTATTCCAGTCTTGTATCCATGTGTCCCAAGCAGTGATAAAGTGTATTTCTTTAATGTGGGTCTGATCAAACAAAAAGTTTGAGAAACACTGTTCTTTGCAAAGGGACATTCAGAAATAACAATCGTGCGTTGTGGGAGCGTTGGCCTTACTCCCAGAATCAGAAGGGCATTACAGATTACAGCATTCTTCTGGCTGGCACTATGCTGCAGAAATCATTATCCCTAGCATTTAGACTGGCATATGTACAGTAACTTAGTGAATCCTTGTGTTCGGCTGAAGAAGCTGGAGTCAGAAAATAAATGCATAAAACCTTGCATAATAAAAACACATATTGAAGTAGCCTACGTGTTAAAGTAGCCCATATTAAAGTAGCCCACAAAACTTTTCCTAGGTGTTTTTCCCAGTATAAACTGGGAGATAACCTAATACAGATTACAAGAATCACAAAGGGGGAGGGGAGGGGGAGGGTAACTGTTTACATTTTTCGAAGGTGGAGCTTTCTACTAAATTCTCCATTTGGCATGTAGACATTTTCATTACCTCATTCAACAATTAGGCAATTTGGTACGCACAGAGGATACAAAGATAAACAGATCACAATCCCTGTTCTCCAAAGGCTGGTAGAGGAGGAAAAAATATGAAAAAAAAATATTTTTTTTAATCTTTTTTAATGTTTTATTTATTTTTGAGAGAGAGAGAGACAGAGTGTGAACAGGAGAGGGGAGACAGAATCGGAAGCAGGCTCTAGACCCTCAGCTGTCAGCACAGAGCCTGACGTGGGGTTCGAACCCACAAACGGTGAGATCATGACCTGAGCTGATGTTGGATGCTTAACCGACTGAGACACCAGGTGCCCCTGAAAAAAATTATAAATATGTAAGTGTCAAATTAAAGATATGGACAAAGCACTTTGACAGCATGAAAAAGGAAAATGTTTAGTTTTGACTAGGACTTTCAATTAGGGCTTGGCAGAAAATGATTTTGTAGCTGAATCCTAAAGGACCAGAGAAAGAGCCATGCAAGAGGACAAGAGGGAATATTATTAATTCACCAATAAATTACATAGTAATATAAAAGTGTTAGGAACCATGAGAGAAAGTGACATATTATCTTGAAGTTTGTAGCAATGAAGGAAGGGCATGCAAGTTTAGAGGAAAGATGTATTTAGGAAATAGACTACAGATCAGAGGAAAGATAAAAATGACTCATTGGGCAAGATATTCTAAAAGGTACCCTTGTTCAAAAAGCATAAGCAATTCTAAAAAAATGAAATTAGTTAATGTGTGTTCAAATAATTTTAGCTGTTCATAAAGCCCATCAGGTAAAACCACAAAGGACAAACCTGTAACCCAACAAAGTTAAGTTTATTAACTTGCTACAGAGAGGATGCCACACAGCAGAGGAATTATGGGTGTGTCTCAAAAAAAAAAAGGAAGAAATGGGGGTCATCATACTATTAGAAGAAAGGAGTTTAGATAAAATCTAAATGAAACAGTATTTAATAGACTCAGAGCAAATCAGATCTGTAGAGTTAATAATCAGACCTGAGTTGAGAAGTCTACTCTGGGTTCTATTCCCTTAGTAACTTAAATTTCAGAGCAATGTAGAATGTTGTGTCCAAAAACCCCTTTTCTGAAATTCAGAGGCAGCTTCTCCAAGTCAAAGTGACTTACTTCGATGGTTTACATCTCCCTCTCTCTAATATGAGTTTGAAACAACACAGTTTCTGACAACTTAAGATTTTACAGAACAAATTTCCTCAGTACATGCCCTCTGATAATTAACCAAAGCAATTTTTCAGGTCCACACTTTATAATAGTTAATAATTAAGAAAAATGTGATTTTATTGGAAGCTATCCAAGAGCTCTGATTTTTACATCTCCGTTAACAATCAGGCAATTTGGTATGCACAGGATAGCGGACAGAGAAAAGAAGGGCACAGGGAGTTAGAGAATCTGGAAAGCCTCTTGAAGAGTTATGTTAGCCATCCTCCATTATCCTCCCCAATGATCCTTGCTTTCCAGTATTCATGCCCTTGTGTAATCTCCCTCACATCAGGATTAGTCTTTGTGACACAAAGAATGTGGTGAAGATGACAGCATGTGACTCCTGAGACCAGATCATAAAAGGCATTGTGGCTTCCACCTTGGTCTCTTGGATTGCTTGCTCTCAGGGAAACTACGAAGCACACTCAAACAGCTCTAGAGAAGAATTACGGATTCCCACCAAGAGCCAGTACCTGCTTACCAGCCTTGGAAGCAGAATCTTCCACCCCCACGGGTGAATGCAGCCTTATGAACGATCCAGAGCCAGAACGCTCCACCAAGATGCTCCAAAATAACCCATAAAAACTGTGAGAGACAATAAATGTTTACCATTGTTTTATGCCACTAAGTTTGGGGGTAATTTGTTATGCAGCTGATGTGATTGGGGCCAAGCCTTGAAAAACAGATGGAAGGAAGGGGCTTCAGGAGAAGAACTGCCTGGGTGGCTCAGTGGATTAAGCGTCCGACTCTTGGTTTCAGCTCAGGTCATGACTTCACAGTTTGTAAGTTTGAGCCTTGCCTCAGGCTTTTGTGTTGATGGCACAGTGCCTGCTTGGGATTCTCTCTCTCTCCTTCTCTGTCTGCCCCTCTTACGTCTCTCTCTCTCTCAAAATAAATAAACTTTTTTAAAAAGGAGAAGATATAACAGAAGCAAAGATACAAAGACAAGAAGGCACAAAGCAAGATGATTAAGTCTGGTGTTGGGTGGAGGTTCATGAAAGGGTGTGAAATAAGAAAAAAGCTTGAAATGTTTAATGGAGGTCAAGGTGGAAGATCTAAAACACCCATTCAACCAGGTAGAATTTTATTTGCATGTAAGAGGGAGGAGTCCAGGTTTGGGGGAAGAGTTATGATCTCAGCTTTTATTTAAAAAGACTATGCCAGTGGCAGCGTGTAGGATGGATTGCAGGAAGAAATACCAAGCAGAGAATCCAGTCTGAACACTCTTGAAATAATCTAGGTGAAAGGTTGTAAGCACCTGAGTCAGGCAGCACAGAGCTAACAGGAAGGAAAACACTTTGTGGGTTCAAATTGGATGGGGATGGTGAGATTGTTATTTAATGGAAAGGAAAGTTTTAAATTTACTTCGATATTTCCTGGTTGAGTGCCTGAGAGGATGACATTAGTTACCTGAAGTCAGGAGCACAGAAGTGGAACCTTCTTGCCAGGGAAGATAATTAGATGCTGATGACTGATTCCTCACTAGTTCCTAATCACCAAGGTAAATTCCAAATCCACCGTGGAGCACCTTACACAAAGCTAGTTATGACGTAAGCCCTGCCTACCTCTCTGAATTCCTACCCTGGCACTCCTCTCATGGAAAAGACATATTCCACCTCTGCCCTAGGAGATAAATACACACTGATATATTCCCCCTCTGTGGTCTTCCTTAGAATATTCTATTCCTTCTACCTGAAATACCAACCCCTTTCTCCCCTAATATCCTCACTCCCCACTCAGTTCATCCTTTAAAATAAAGCTTTGATGGTCTCCTCCTGCAAACTGTCTTTTCTGACCACATTCCCCAACTCCCCACCTCCTGCCAAGTTAATCATTCCCTTTGTGCTACCTCTGTCTCATATATAATTCTATTAATGAATGTTTTTTAAGAGAAACTAGCATTCATTTCTCTAACAAGGTAAACACCTCAAGTCACCAGGAAAAATTCATCATTTTCATCTTTGCTTAAAAAAGAATCACTTGTTGGTAAGTTGCATTGTTTGTAGGAATGCAAACTGGTGCAGCCACTATGGAAAACAGTGTGGAGTTTCAACAAAAAGTTAAAAATAGAACTTAACTTACAGCAGAGTGCTGCCCTAAGTCACATGGATTAAAACCATATGCACTTACTATTGTGTTTTCTGTTATTTAGAGTAGATATATCCTCAGGTCCTATACAGTGTTAGCCAGAATCTCAGTGTTTGTTAAACTGAGCAAATTGATTTTGAGGAGCTAAAAGGAATACCTGGTGGAAATGCTCAGCAAGTAATCAAAAAATTAAGAACTAGGTTTTAGGAAAAAAGATCAGTACTAAACATTTATTTATATGAAAATATTTATTAACGACTTACTATATGCCAGGAACTGGGACCAGTGGTGATAAAAACAAAACAGTCTTTATGCAGAACAGTCTAGTAGGGGAACACATACTAATCAAATGCTCACAAATATAAAATCCCAGATATAATAAACAGTTTTAGTTATACACTCAGAAAAAAATGTATATGGACTTAGAGGTCTTCATATACAAAAAAGAGAATATTTGGAACTGAAAAAGAATTAGAAAGAAGAATGGGCAGTTGGGAAGTGAAATATAATCCTGTAGAACACATATATTTGATCAATGGAGGAAAGAAAACAATCCAGGACAGTGAGAATAATTAAAGAGGCAATATGGGAATCTAGAGTCATGAGGATCACAGAAGTCACGATGGAAGAGTTTCCAGAAGGGTGTAGGAATGGTCATTGAGATTGTCAGTAAGTATTGGATATCTATTTCTTTATGAAGCCTTTTCTGGACTCTGTTTTCCTTCCCTTGATGTCCCCAAAGCACTCTGTTCAGATTTCTGTCACAGCTTCTATAATGCTTATTTATTTAAATGGAAGGAACCATCACAAGGGAAGAAACCAAGTCTTATTTTTCTCTAATCCCGAATCATCTGAAAAATGACTATGATCCATACATACTTCATTCTCCAAACAGAATAATTTCCAAATTGCTCAAAGAATGAACAAAAAGAAAAAAAAGTTAAAGAAACCATAAAACTATGAGAAAAAAAGAGAGGAAAGAATTCTTCATGAAATAATTATCTTATAATCTTGGTATGGGGAAGACCTTCACAAATATTAAAATCCAGAAGCTATCAAAGAAAAAAATTAATAAATTTGGCCTCTTAAAAATAATTTCTTGGGGTACCTGAGTGTCTCAGTTGGTTAAGTGTCCATCTCTTGATCTCAGGGTCATGAGTTCAGCCCCACATTGGGCTCCATGCTTGGCATGAAGCCTACTTTAAAAAATTTTTTTTCGTGAAAAAAAACACTGCAAACAGAGCAGAAAGAAAACTGTAGGAAAAAAATTGTACTTCATTTCATAGACCAGTGGTTATTTTCCTAAAAGTACCTTCAAATCTGTAAGAAAAAGGCCATAATCTGAATTTAAAAAATGGGTAAATAATATGAGAAATATAGTTCACATAATAAAAAATTAAAATTAATAGGAAAAGATGTTTTTCTCACACATAGAGAAAAAAAAGCCTCACTTAGATACTACTCTCACCTATCAAAATGGCAAAGATCCAAAGTTTGATAATACATTATGTAATTTTTTATTAACATTTCTGGGAGGCATGTAAATTAGTACAAATTGTAGAACAATTGATCAATAGCTTAAAAATAGTTAGAAATGCACACATCCTATGACTCAGTAAATTACTTCAGGGAATTGACTCTTTAAATGTACTCTCAGGCA
Source organism: Neofelis nebulosa (assembly GCF_028018385.1). Lineage (NCBI taxonomy): Eukaryota > Metazoa > Chordata > Mammalia > Carnivora > Felidae > Neofelis > Neofelis nebulosa. Next base: position 141,906,168 of record NC_080783.1, read on the forward strand.
GTGAAATATCATAGATATAAGGTACCTTTGTAAAAGCAAAGAATTAGGAACATTCTTTAAGTCCCACAAGTGGAGGACAGGTTAGATGAATGTGATGGAATATTGATTATATGTACTAATATGAAATGATCTCAAAATATAACATTAAGCAGAAGAAAGAGCCAGGAGCAGAAAAGTATGTTAAATATGTTACCATTCATAAAAAGAGTAGAAAGGAAATAACATATACTTATTTGCTTATGGGCAAATATAATATCTTTAGAAGGATATTCATGAGGTTGATAATATTGACTGTAGGAAAGGTAACTGAGTGGATGTAAGATGCAGAAAGAAATATTTACACTGAATAAATTTGTATCTTTAAGTTTTTAACCATGTAAATACATCATATATTACATTTAAGAAAAATTCTAATGAGGTGAAGTTCACATAACAAAATTAAATATTTTAATCTTTTTAAAAACTTTTTTAATGTTTATTTTTGAGAAAGAGAGAGAACAAGAGAGAGAGAGCTCAAGCAGGGAGGGGCCAGAGAAAGAGAGAGACACAGAATCCAAAAATGGGCTCCAGGCTCTGAGCTGTCAGCATAGATTCCAACACTGGGCTTGAACATCATGACCTGAGCCAAAGGCGGATACTTAACCAACTGAGCCACCCAAGCACCCCTAAAATTAAGTCTTTTAAAGTCAACAATTCAGCGGCATTTAGAACACTCACGAGATTATGCAACTACCACCTCTGCCTAGATCTAAAATATTTTCATCGTTCCAAAAGAAAACCCCATACCTATTAAGCAGTTGCTCCCCACTCTCCCTTGATCCCAGCCCCAGCAACTACCAATCTGCTCTCCATCTCTATGGATTTATCTATTCCAGTTATTTCAAATAAACGAAATCATCCATTGTGTGACATTTTCTGTCTGGATTATTTTACATAGCATAATGTTTTCAAGGTTTATCCACATTGTAGCATCTATTAGTACTTCAATCTTTTTATGGCTGAATAATAGTCTATGTTATGAATCAGCCACTTTTTTTATTTACCCACTCATCAGCTAATGGACATTTGGACATTGTTAATAGTGCTGCTATGAACAGATATGTTGAAGTATTTGCTTGAACACCTGTTTTCAATTCTTTGGGATATATACCTAGAAATATAATTACTTGGACATATGGTAATTCTATGACAATTTTTTTTTTACATAAGCTTTTCATGTAACGTGAGTCCTGAACTCACAACCCTGAGATCAAGAGTCACATACTCTACTGACTGAGCCAGCTAGATGTCCTATCTATGTTAAATTTTTTGAGGAGGCATCAAACTCCTTTTCACATCAACTGAATTATTTTACATTCCCACCAACAGTGAATGAGGGTTTCAACTTCTCCCTGTTCTCATCAACACCTATTATTTGTTTGTTTTTATTATAGCAATCTTAGTGAATGTGAATTGTGGTAATGATTTGCATCTCCCTAATAACCAACGATGCTGAGTATCTTTTCATGTGCTTGCTGGTCATTTGCGCACCTTCTCTGGAGAAATGTCTTTTCAAGTCAAGTAAAGTTCTTTATGTATTCTGGTCATTAGATCCTTATCAGATACATGATTTGCATGATTTCCATTCTTTAGGCTGTCTTTTCACTTTCTTGATAATGTCCCTTAATGCACAAAAGTTTTTAATTTTGTTCAAGTCAAATTTATCTATTTTTTCCTTTGTTGCTTGTGCTTTTAATGACATATCAAAGGATCCACTGCCAAATCTAAGGTTATGAAAATGTATCCCCTGTGTTTCTTCCTAAGTGTTTTATAGTTTTAGCTCTTACATTTGGATCTTTGATCCATTTGGAGTTAATGTTTTTTAATTTTTTTAATTAAAAAAATTGTTTTAATGTTTATTTTTAAGAGAGAGAGAGACAGACTAAGTGCGAGGGAGGGACAGAGAGAGAGGGAGACACAGAATCCAAAATGGGATCCAGGCTCTGATCTGTCAGCACAGAGTCCGATGCAGGGCTCGAACCCATGAACCACAAGATCATGACATGAGCCAAAGCCAGAAGTCAACCAACTGAGCCACCCAGTCACCCCTTTGTTTATTTTTGAGAGACAGACAGAACACAAGCAGGAGTGTGGAGCATAGAGAGAGGGAGACACCGAATCCAAAGCAGGCTCTAGGCTCTGAGCTGTCAGCACAGAGCCTGATGAGGGGCTCAAACTCACAAACCTTGAGATCATGACCTGAGCCAAAGGCAGACGCTTAACTGAATGAGCCACCCAGGTACCCCTACAGTTAATTTTTGCATATGATGTGAAGTATTTGTCTAATTTCATTCTCATTTCATTTGTCTCATTTGCATGTGGATCTCCAGTTATCCCAGAACTATTTTGAAACTGTTATATCTTTAAAATGAAATTGAAATATAAAACAAATAGATAAACTTAGTCTTTTTTCATTTTGGGATGGAGGGTGTCAAAGTTCTGGAGTCTAACACTTCACAAAGGCTTTGTAGAGTTCCCTCCATTTATCAGTCCTCTGTCTGCACTCACTGTGACTGGAGTGTCATTGTCTCAGCCTGCACAGTTCCCTTCAAGTCAGGAGATCTTGGATGAGGCTAGGTGTTCTGACCTAGCCTCCAGCTGGAGCTGGTACACTATACAGTTAAAGAACCCCTGTCTCCTGCAGTCTCTGGCAGGACCTTTTCATTCTCCTCAAACCCCAGGCTCCCTTTAAGCTTTGATGATCAAAAGTCATGCAGCCCTCGTACAGAGCCCAGCTGAGGCAATGATGCATAGAACTTGCTCCCTGAGTAGGAGAAGGGAAAGGGAAAACTGATGAGAGAAAACAAAAACTGATATCTTAAGAAATTATCCTGCTACACGTGTATGGGGAATCTATAGGAAAAGGTGGGTGAATTCTTCTATAACCTATGTATCAGAAAAGGTGTTCTAACTATGACTAACAAATCCTGATGCAGTAAAAGAAAAAAAATAAAAAATATAAGTAATGAAAATTTTTAAGATTTGATATGTCAAAAAACAGTGTAAGCAATGTCAAAAGATAAATGACAAACTAGAAGAACATATTTGCAAACTGTTTTGCAGATAATGGGCTAATCTCCCTAATTTATAAATAATTTATAATACTTGGAGAAAAAAACAAAGAAAAATGGACAAATGACAAAAAAAGACAATTCACAAAAAGAGATATAAAAAAAATGGCCTTTAGATATATTGAAAGATGTTCAACTTCACTCATAAGAGAAATGAAAAATAAACTCTACTGATATACATTTCTTACCTGTAACATCGGCAAAAATTGAAAAGCTTGACAATGTTACTCTGTGAGAAGACTATGGGGAAAACAGACACCCTCATACATCACTGTGAGAATGAAAAAAGTATGGGGAATTTGGCAATATGGAAACAAATACAAAACCATACATGCATATATGCCTCAACCCAGCAATCTTATTTCTAGGAATTTAGATACACAAGGAAGTAGGTACACTCCAGAAATTTAAACAAAACAAAACAAAAAAACATATAGGCACAGGATTACTTCTTCTTGAAGCATGATTTGAAGTTATGAAATAATGGAAACTAATCAAAGACTTAAATATAGGATATGGATTGAAAAATCTTTGGCACAGACACACAATGAATTCTATGCAGCTGTAAAAAATAACAGAGCAGATCTCTAAAAACTGCAAGGAAGTTATTTCAGGAGGTACCCTTAAGATTTTAAAAAAGCATAAGAGAGGAGCCTAGGTGGCTCAGTCAATTAAGCATCCAGCCCTTGGTTTTGTATTGGGTTATGATTGCAGCCCTTGGTTTTGTTTTGGGTTATGATTGCATGGCTCATGGGTTTGAGCCCCACATTGGGCTCCATGCAGACAGTGCAGAGTCTGCTTGGAATTCTCTCTCTCTCTCCCTCTCTCTGCCCCTCCCACCCCAAAATAAATAAATAAGCTTTAAAAAAAATAAAGCATAAGAGCTTAAACAGATCCTACCTTTTACATACAAAAGAAGGGAAAATGGGATATATACGTATATTTGCTTATCTTTACAAAAAGAAACGCTAACCAGCAAACCAGATAACAATGAAATTGGTGGCATACAAAGGGTGGGAAGAAAGAGGATGGGAAGGGATGTGAAGGGAGTATCACTTTTCTGAGAATATGTTTTTGCAAAATTTTGGATCTTGAAAGCATATTTATGTTCTACACATTCAAAAATTAAATTCAAACGCTAAGAATGGGAGGAAAATAAAAAACTCTAAGCAAAAGAAAAGACACGAACCTAACTGTATTTCAAATGAATACCATAACCATACTGGAAGGAAAAAGATTAAGGAAGAAAAGAACCAAGGAAGGAAAGATGGAAGGAAGCCAAGTAACTTACAGATAAATGTTTGACTGTACACCCTTAGTCTTGGGCAAGGTGGGGAGTAGAAAAGAATTACAAGTGAATCTTGGACTCATTTTAGAGATTCGTTTATTATAGTAGTGTCAGCAAAGTGATTCTAAGTTATGTTAGAGTGTATTACAGGACTGAGCAACATACAGATGTTGTTGGGAGCCAGATATCTTGTGGAGAGAGGGAGCATACAAATAAGGAATGGAAGAAAACAAGAAAAGGATGCTGAGGGGATGGATTGGAATTGGAGATCTCAGGCATGAATTTATGACTTCTAAAATATGTATATGGTGTGTGTGTATAAGTATGTATGTGTGGGAGGCCGGACCCCGGTGCCAGGCTGAGACCGGGTCGAGCAACGGCTCCCTGTTGACTCAGCCAACCCGGTGGTTCCCCCTCCCATTCCCCCACTTGCAAAGGCATACGAAAGCCTTGTCAAGGCTGAGAAAGCTAATTCCTGAAGCCTGTGGTCTGTGGGTGTTGGCAGTAATGTTACCCCCCTTTTTCTACCCGGGGTCAAAGAGAAACAAACATGGGAACTGTGTTTTGCTAGCAATCTATCAACAAGGTCTTGTTGTGACCTGTTTAGAAAGTTCACAAGGTACACAGAACTAAATGTTTTGGCTGGCAGCGATCATGTGAAACCTGTTTATTCTTAGAATGACCTGATCCATAAGAGTCTTGATATAAAAGATTGTGTACAGCAACAATAAAGCCGTCACTTGGGCCATCAGCCCAGGGGACCCTCCTGTTCCCAAACTGGCTTCTCTTCTTTTCTTTCTTACATTCCCCTACCCTCAGGCCCCTGATCTCGGTGTTTGTTGCGCTGGTCGCGACATGTATGTGTATGTTTTTGCAGGTGTACATTCGTATATATGTGTATACATTTGTGTATTTCTTAATTCTGTCCACTGAAAGGACCAAGAAGCAAAGATGCTGGTAGCAATGATCATGCCTAGTACCTATTAAAGATCTTGGTCTTTAATATCATTCTTCACTAAAATGAACGAGGGCTCCTCAAAGACATGGCTAATTCTAGGCATGGAACAAAGTGACTACAAGTCTGAAAGCGCTACTAATGCCAGAAAATAAGAAGTGGTTAAAAAAAAAGATGAAGCATGTCACAAAAACACAAGAGCCCTCTTGAAGAGACTCCTCTTGGCCAAATCTGGGATAATTTGGGCACCAAAATAAGCACGGTAACGAATTATAAGCCAGTGAAGAAACAGAAATTAATGAGTTCATATCTATAATAAATAAATAAGGAAGCAGAGGAGAGAGCTCTTAATTATAGTTCAATGCTGAGGACAAACTGGTAAATGTGGAGGAGTACACAAGTTGAAAGATTACTATTTTGCGATAATCATAGTAAAGATTGAATCAGGCAAAAACCACCAATGGATGCTAAATCCAGGAGGAAATTTTGATAAGGAACAGGATATTTTCATAATCCTAAATTATCTTCCCATAGACCACCTATTAATTACAACAGTAAAAAATGGTGATTTTAGTGAATAAATTGGACAACACCTTGACTAGGCAATTCAAATCAACATCACCAGGGTGGGACAGATGGATATCTTATGCCTCTAAATGTGCTATTCTGAGGATACAACATCCCTATGCAGTATTTTGGTCTAGAATGCATAATGTGAATCTAACCATGAAGATACATCAGAACAACCCAAAATGAAGAACATTTTTTAAACAAGAGAGGAGTACTGTTGTTGTGAAAAATGTCAGTGTCATAAAAAGAAAGGCTTTAAAAACATTCCAGATTAAAGGAGGCTAAAAAGAGGTGACAATTAAAGCAGTAGCTAACCCTAAACTGGATTTTGTTGTTGGTGGGATGAGGGACAGCAGAGGATTTCCTTAAAGATGTTATTGGGTCAATAATTGGGTCAGTAACTGATAAAATTGGAATATGATTGATGGCTTAGAGTATTATATCAATGTAAAATTCACCGAAGTTGCTAACTATGTAAATGGTCCCTGACTTATGATGGTTTGACTTACAATTCTTCAACTTTATGATGTAAAAGCAGTACACATTCAGTAGAAACTGTTCTTTGAGTTTTGAATTTTGATCTTCTCCTGGGCTAGTGATATGCGGTACAATCCTCTCTTGGGAGGCTGGGCAGTGGCCACCAAGGTTTCATCAGCCATGCGATCACAAGGGCAACGACAGATACACTGACAACCATTCTGTAACCATACAACCATTTTGGTTTTCACTTTCAGTACAGTACTCGATAAATTACATAAGATTTTCAACACTTTATTATAAAATAGGCTTTGTGTGTGAGATGATGTTGCTCAGCTGTGGGCTAATGTGAGTGTTCTAAGCATGATCAAGGTAGGCTAGGCTAAGCTATAGTGTTCAGTAGGTCATGGGGTATTAAATGCATTTTCAATTTACAATATTTTCAACTTCTTTTTTGTTTTTTAATTTTTTTGATTTATTTATTTTTGAGAGAGAGAGTGAGCAGGAGTGGGGGAGGGGCAGAGAGAGAGGGAGACACAGAATCCGAAGCAGGCTCCAGGCTCCGAGCTGTCAGCACAGACCCCGACGTGGGGCTCCAACTCACGAACCATGAGATCATGACCTGAGGTGAAGTCAGACGCTTAACCGACTGAGCCACCCAGATGCCCCTACAATATTTTCAACTTCTGATGGGCTTATCAGAATGTAACCCCATTATAAGTCAAGGAAGACCTGTACTGTGATTATATTAGAGAATATCCATATTTTAAGGAAACCTACACTGAACTTTGTAGGAGTAAAGGGCCATCATTTTGGGGTAAAGGGCCTTCACATGATTCAAGAACACACACACACACACACACACACACACACACACAAAATAGCACACACACAAATGATAAAACAAAAGTTAGATATTTACAATCAATAAATCTGGATAAAGGGTATATGTGTGATTTTGTGTCATTTTAATTTTTGTAACTTTGGTAGTTGCAAAAATAATTTTTGAAATTATTTCAATTACGAAATTATTTGAATAATTTTGAAATTATTTCAAAATAAGACTTTTTAAAAAAGAAAAATATAGGGGCTCCTGGGTGGCTCAGTTGGCTAAGCTTCTGACTTCAACTCAGGTCATGATCTCACAGTTCATGAGTTTGAGCCCCACATCAGTCTCTGTGCTGACAGCTCAGAGCCTGCTTGGGATTCTCTCTCCCTCTCTCTGTGCCCCTCCCCCACACTCACTCTCTCTCTCTCTCTCTCTCTCTCACACACACACACACACACACACACACACTTCCTCTCTCTTTCTCTCTCTCTCTCAAAATAAATAAATAAACTTTAAAAAATAAACTCTTAGAAAAAGGAAAAAAGAAAGACTAATTCAAGAATATCTATAGCAGCCTTTCCCATAACAGCCTTAAACTGGAAAACTCCAGTGTCAACAACAGAATGTGTAAACAGATTATGGCATAGCCGCATGATGGGACACTATTCAGCAGTAAAAAGGAAGAACTTCTGGTAAGTACAGCAACATGGATGAATCTCAAAAACACTGAATGAAAGAATACACACACACACACACACACACACAACACACTACTTGACTGAATGAATATGAAATGTAAGAACAGGCAAAATAAATTTATGATGGAAGTCAGAAAGTGGTTGGATTTAGAAGTGGGGTAAAACTGACTGGAAGATAGCATAAGGGAAATTTCTGATGATGAAAATGTTCCATATTTTGTTTGGGGTGGTGGTTTCATGGATATTTACAAATGCCAAAACTCATCAAACTGAACATTTTAGATCTGTGCCTTAAATTGTAACTCCAATTAAATGATGAATAAACAAACAAGCTATTTTTTTAAAGGAGATATCTAAAGGTAAATTCAGGTTGAAAGAAGTTGCATCCACTTAAATGTCCTTAGAATTTGTTCCAGTGTTAAGGCTGTCGTGTCCTGAGAAAGACGTGGAATATCTAAAAATATGAATGGGACATAATTTATTTTATGAAGACCTAGGGTGTTTAAAAACATTCAAGGGAAATAATTTATCTTGCCATTCACTCAGATAACCTTTAGAATATTTAAGAATGCCCTGTGAGATGTACAGTTAATTTCACACATAAAATAGTAAGTTTGTAATCCTGAAAAATGTATATATTTCTACACTTGGAAGGATTTCTGGATTTTGCTGCCTGGAGCTTTTGTTTCATATATGTAAGAAGTGGCATATCTCCATGGAACTGGGGCCTGTTTGGGCACCATCCTCTCCTGGGGGTGTTGTCTTGGTCTGCCGACGCTGGGCAACAATCAGGGCTGTAAGCACACGTTAGTGAGTTCCACCCAGTTCAGACATCTATCTTCAACAGAATAAAGGAGTTCTCTCTTTTTTTTTTAAGGAGTTCTCTTTACTCAAGCAATAGAAGGATTAGTTCAAGGCAACTAAATTACACAATGGAAATAACGTAAGTTGAGATAGCTGTGCCATATTTCAAGTACACGTATTATAATCACAGTATAATTTTAGTGTTGCACAGCTCCCGTGCTCTAGATGCTGGTGGAGCCTTCAGCCAGGTAGCACTAGGGTGACTGACGTCCTGTGCTGGTCCTGTGGCAAGCAGCTCTATGTTTTTGGTCAGGTTGGTTCTGCTCATTCACTCCTTGACTCCTTTCGCTCCAGAGTGCCACACTGGTCCTTTGGTGGGGTGGGTGGGGGAGGGGTGTGCTTCCGTTTTCACAGTTATACATATTCCAGAGTTTCTCATTCTCTTCAGTTCCTCCAAGTCCAGTTTCAAGGGCACAGATTTTATCAATGATTCTTTTATTGTTCTAGAATCTGTGCTTCTAATTGCTACTGCTTAAATCTTTGCAAAACAGGGACTTCCATAAGAGAATCTTTGCCGATGCCTTCTGTCTATGAGCTTCTCTACAAATCCCTATCACATACCTGCTGTGGCCAGAGTGGAAAGATTTTTTTTATAGTCCTCCATGGCATAACTTAGAAAATAAAAATCATCTGGATTTAGACACACACACAAGTGTCCCTTTGTCTACAGCAGCAGCAACTGACGTCAAAGCCGCCTACTTACTACCTCATGGGTGTTTTCAAGTTATCCGGTTCACATTCATCTGCATTTGGGTGGCAGGTTGATCCGAGCTCGTGCCTTTGAAAAAACACCAGGATGTGGAAAGAACAATGGACGGGGAGCCTTGAGTGTGAGTTCCACCTCATGTGTTGTCATAAATAACTGCATGACCTTAATTTCTGGTTCTCAACTTTCTCATATGGGAAATAAAGGGCTTCACACTGGTTACTTCTGAGATTGGGGCTTGGAACTATTACTACCATGAAAGACTTCAGATTTAAAGGTCCAAGACTGTGCCAAAAACATACCGATAGACAAGCTCTTACATCTTCACACATGCTAACTACTGAAGGAGGATTGTTTTTTATATTGTGGCTTTCTCTACCTGTAAACAGAAATGTGTATACAGTACTTTCATAAATTTTTTAAATACCAAAAATTATAAAATGGAAAAGTTTAGGGCAAGTTGGTTCCTAATATTCTTTATCACTTAAAAATGCTTATTTTTGAAAACACTATCATAGGGTGTTAGGGCAGGGGAAAGGAGTTCAGTACAAGGAGAAGCACAAGGGAATTTTATGATGACAAGACTATTCTATGTGGTACTGTGGTGGTGAATACATGACCCTCTGTGTTTGGTAAAACCCACTGAACTATACACCACAAAGAGTAAACTTTACTGCATGCAATTTGAAAAGCTAACTCAGGATTGTTGGGGAATCCCAAGATAGAATGAAGACCAACCACAACAAATGAATCTAACTATATGAGAAAGTATGACATAACTGCATGGGAGTGGGGAGGAAGAGTTGACCTAAGTAATTTTTATTGGAAACTGTAAGACTAAAGACAAAAAGAATGGACAAAAAACACTGTAGTCTACTTAGTAACCATGTTTCACACGAGAGGACAGGTTAGCAATTCTGATACTGCTTTACAAGGATACCAGGGTTGAACAAATATGTAAATAAATTACAGATGATGGAAGTCATATGTCTTGCTGTCAGGGAGAGTAAATTACAAACAAGTAAAGACAGGAAGGCTAGAAAGAACCCTGCGGAGTTGAATGAGTCAAAGATATCAGTGTGAACCCATGTAGATAGATGGATGGTACAGAAATAATAAGGAGTTTTCATTGGCGAAACTCGGAACAATTTGAACAACAAAAAGTAATGACAATAGTATTTGATTATGACCCAAGAATAGAATAAGTATCTATTAGTCCTTAACTGATATAAACAAATGATGAAACAAATAAATGGGGGAGAAGCAAAATCCTTCCTTACAGAAAAATTCCAAAGTTCTGAATAAAAAATATAGAAGGAATGAGGGCAATAGAAAAGTTACCATTTGAGCACCACGGCAATAATTATTGTGGGCAAGATTTGGGATGAATGCTAAAATTAGTGGGTGAAACTTTAAGGAGGAACCGAATAGTTGCATAGCCTCAAAGCATCTCCCCCAAAATATTTATTAAATGTTTTGGTGTTTTTAATGTATGTTCACAAATGTTTTGATAATCCTACCTCTAGGAGGAGTCATTTATTTTCCCGGCTCTTGAGTGTTAATGGAATTTAGTAAGTGACTTCTAATGGACAGAGTATTAAAAGGGGGAGGGGGGACCCCAGTAATATTACAGTAGAGAAAACTGACAGACACATACCATCTTAACCAAGTGGTCAAGGTTTACAGCACTGTAGTAAGTTGATTAGCACATGTTGATATCACATATCCCTCATATGATGAAATGAGAAAGGCATTTCATCTCTGTGACATTCTAAAACACCCATAACTCCAGTCTGGTCATTACAATACATCAGACAAACCCAAATTGAGGGACGTTCTACAAAATATCTGGCTAGTGCTCCTCAAATGTGTCAAGTTCATGAAAAACAAGGAAAGACTGAGAAACTGTCACAGTTTGGAGGAGACAAGAGAGATATGGTAATCAAATGCAATGTGGTAACCTACTGAACCCTGGAGCAGAAAAAAAAAGTAAGTGAAAAACTGGTGAAAATTCAATGAAGTCTGAAGTTTAGTTAATAGTGCTGTACCAATGTTGATTCCTTAGGTTTGATAAAGGTACCTGCTTACATGCAATGTAATAACATTAAAAGAAGCTGCATGAAAACTATCTAGGTATATCTAACTTTCTTTTACTTCACAGATCTTGTGTTTTTGCTTTTGTTTTTGTTTTTACAAATTGGAGGCTTGTGGCAACCCTGTTTTAAACAAATCTACTGGCACCATTTTTCAAACTGCATTTGTTCACTTCATGTCTCTATGTCACATTTTGGTAATTCTTACAATATTTCAAACTTTTCATTATTATTCCATTTGTTATGGTGATCTGTGATCAATGATCTCTGATGAACAAAGCAATGATCTGTTACTATTGTAATTGTTCCGGGCTGCCACAAACCGCACCCATATAAGATAGCAGACTTAAGTGATAAATTTTGTGTGTGTTCTCACTGCTCCACCGATGGACCATTCCCCCATCTTTCTTCCCCTCTTCAGGCCTCCCTATTCCCTAACACACAACAATATTGAAATTAGGCCAATTAATAACCCTACAGTGGCCTCCAAGTGTTCAAGTGAAGGAAAGAGTTGCACATCTCTCACTTTAAATCAAAAGCTAATGATGACTAAGCTTAGTGAGGAAGGCACGTCAAAAGCTGAGACAGGCCAAAAGCTAGGCCTCTTGCACCAAACTGGTAGCCAAAGTTTGAATGCAAAAGAAAAGTTCTTGAAGGAAATTGAAAGTGCTACTCCAGCGAACACATGAATATAAGAAAACAAAACAGCCTTATTACTGATTTGGAGACAGTTTTAGTGGTCTGCATGGAAGAGCAAACCAGCCACAATATTCGCTTAAGCCAAAGCCTAATCTAGAGCAAGGCGCTAACGCCTCAATTCTGTGAAGTCTGAGAGAGGTGAGGAAGGTGCAGAAGAAGAATTTGAAGCTAGTAGAGGTTCTGTCATGAGGCTTAAGGAAAGAAGCCATTTCCATAACATAGAAGTGCAAGGTGAAGCAGCAAGTGCTGATATGGAAGCTGAAGCAAGTTATCCAGAAGATCCAGCTAAGAGAATTCGTAAAGGTGGCTACACTACACAACATATTTTCAATGTACATGAAACAGCTGTCTATTGGAAGAAGCTGCCATGTAGGACTTTCATCACCAGAGAGGAGATGTCAACGCCTGGCCTCAAAGCTTCAAAAGATAGGCTGACTCTCTTGTCAGGGGCTGACGCAGCTGCTAACTTTAAGTTGAAGCCATTGCTCACTTACCATTCTGAAAGTCCTAGGGCCTCAAGAATTTTGCTAAATTCGGTCTTCCTGTGCTCTGTAAATGGAACAATAAAGCCTGAATGACATACATCAAACAATACATACATACAACAATAAAGCCTGAATGACAACCATGTTTACAACATGGTTTACTGAATATTTTAAACCCACTGTTGAGAACCACTTCTCACAAAAAATATTCTTTGTTAAATATTGCTGCACATTGACAATGAACCTGTCACCCAAGAGGTCTGATGGAAATGCACAACAAGATTAATGTCACTAATGTCTGCTAACACAACATCCATTCTGCAGCCTATGGTTCAAGGAGTAACTTTGACTTTCAAGTCTTACTATGTAAGAAATACATTTCATAAGGCTATAGCTGCCTTATAGATAGAGGAATCATAGATAGTGATTCCTCTAATGGATCTGGGCAAAGTTCATTGAAAACCCTCTGGGAAGGATTCACCATTCTAGATGCGATTAAGAACACTCATATTCATGGAAAGAGGTCATGATATCAACATGTGCAGGAGTTTGGAAGAAGCTGATTCCCACCCTCGTGGATGACTTGGAGGGGCTCAGGACTGCAGTGGAGGAAGTAACTGCAGGTGTGGTGGAAATAGCAAGAGAACTAGAAGTGAAGCCTGAATATGTGACTGAATGGCTGCAATCTCATGATAAAACTTTCACGGATGAGGAGTTGTTTCTTATGGATGAGCAAACACAGTAGTTTCCTGTGATGGCATCTACTCCTGGCAAAGATGCTGTGAAGACCTTTTTGAAGTTGAAACAATAACAAAGGATTTAAGAAAGGATTTAGGATTTAGGATTCTGTGTTATATCAACTTAGCTGATTAAGCAAAGGCAAGGTTTGAGATGATTGATTCAAATTTTGAAAGAAGTTCTACTTTCAGTAAAGTGTTATCAAACAGCACCGCATGCTACAGAGAAATTGTGAAAGGAGGAGTTGACTGGTGCAATAAACTTCATTGTTGTCTCTTTTTTTGAGAGGGGGGTGGATTATGTGTGTGTGCTAATGAGTGGGGGAGGGGCAGAAGGAGATGGGGAGACAGAATCTTAAGCAGGCTCCACTCCCAGCAGGAAGCCCAATGCTCAAGGTGGGGCTCAATCTCAAGACTTTGATGCTTAACTGACTGAGCCACCCAGTTGCCCCACTGTTGTATTTTAAGAGATTACCACTGCCACCTACCATTCAGCAACCACCTCCCTGATCAGTCAGCAGCCATCAACATCGAGGCAAGACCCTCCACCAGCAAGAAGATTACAACTCACTGGTAGCTCTGATGATTGGTTAGCATTTTTTAGCAGTATTTTTTAATCAAGGTATATACATTCTTTTTTTTTTTTATATGTAATGCTATTATACACTTAATAGACTGCAGTACAGTATAAACATAGCTTTTACATGCACTGGGAAACCAAAACATTCATTTGACTTGCTTTACTGTGATATTCACTTTATTTTGGTAGATCCAGAACCAAACCCTCAGGATCTCCAAGAAATGTACATATAAGAATTAATTCTCTAAACTATCTTTGTAACCCATCTCTGTGCTATCTTTCTAACTTATCTTTGTACTATCTTTTTTTTAATGTTTATTTTGAGAGAGAGAAAAAAAGCATGTGCACAGACGTGAGGGAGGGAGAGGCAGAGAGAAAGGCAGAGAGAGAATCCCAGGCAGGCTCCACTCCGTCAGGGCAGAGCCCAGCATGGGCTTGATCCTGGGAACCATGAGATCATAACCTAAGCCAAAGTCAAGATTTGGATACTCAACCGACTGAGCCACCCAGGTGCCCAAATAGTGCACAGTGTAGTATCTTTGAAACATCTGTAAATCTAAATTGTTTAAAAAAAAAAAAAAGTTTAGAAAAATGTTAGGATAAAATGCATTCAGTGTTGGGGCACCTGGGTGGCTCAGTCAGTTAAACGTCTGACTTCACCTCGGGTCATGATCTTGGAGTTCGTGAGTTCAAGCCCCGCATCAGGCTCTGTGCTGACAGAACAGAGCCCCAGCACAGAGCCTGGGGCCTGCTTTGGATTCTGTGTCCCCCTTTCTCTCTGCCCCTCCCTACTCTCTCTCTGTCTCTCTCTCTCTCAAAAATAAATAAACATTAAAAAAAAATTTTTTTAATACATTTAGTGTTGCAGTTAAAAATATATTTGCCCAGTCAGGAGCCTTATTGTTGCATCCAGAGATCAAGTAAGAAACTAGTATAAACAAATAACTCCTTTTAAAAAATGTAAATAAAGAATTATAGACCACAACACTCTTTTTTTCTTGAAATACCGGCCAACAACATCTTGAACCTATCAACAAAGCCCGGGCATACACCTTGCACATCATGTAAGACTAGAACTCATTATTTCGTCATTAGTTTCCTGTTCATATCTCTAAAAGAACCTCAAGAGATCATCTAGTCCTGGGCTGGGGAACCGTTTCATCCCCATCCAGGCTCACAGACACATAGAAAACATTAGCATTAGTACAAAGCAACTTCATGCCATTTCAGTTGTTGGGAGTTTTTTTCATATAGCGAAATGTGTATCATTATATTTGTGTGACTTTAAAATTAAGAATTTACGTAAAATTGTTCCATAAATATGGGAAAAATCCACAGAAATTTGTTTCCTCATTTGGAACAGTTTAAGGAATGAGAGAGGTTGAAGATGAGAAGCGAGATGAGGAGGAGCTGCCTGATACCCCTGCGGGGCCATTGACTTCATGGCTAAACCTGTCATGGCGTCCTAGAGCACGAGGCTGGATGAGGGGTTCATGGGAAGCGGCCCAGCATGAGAAGCACCTGAGAGTAACTGCAGTCGGCGTCCCAGTGGAGGATGAGTGTCAAAGTTCGGTATCGAGACTTTGCTGTCAGGTCCAAGTGGTGAAAAAGGAAAAACTGAATTAACAACTAGAACTTCCACCTACAGTGGCATATCCTGTTCTATTCTCACACGAGCTCTGTGAGGGAGGTACTGTTACTAGCCTCCGATTCTAACTGGGGAAATTGAAGTTAAGGGACACTAAGGAACTTGTCCCAGGTCTCACACCTGGTGACTGGTTAAGCCAGCATTGGGACCCAGGTTTATAGGACTTCAGAGTTCTTAGCCACAACACAGAAAGAGTAAAATCTGAGCAGACGCAGGAACCACGGAGAGAAAGAAAGGCAGGAATAATGTGAGAAAGTTTAGCATTTACCTCAAGTATCTGAGAGTCACTTTTCATGGTTGCTGGGGTTGGTTTCCAGGCTCCAACAATGGAGCAAACAAGGAAATAGCAATGGAGACAAAGACATGAAAGTGTTCTCTCTCCCTCTCTCTGTCCCTCTCTCTCTCTCTCTCTCACATACACCCACACAAACACAAACAGAGAAATATTAGACTCACGGAGGAAATGGAATTGGAGCCACTACATGTGACCACTCACAGCTATGTCTCTTCTGGACTCTTCTGGGGCAGGTTTTCCATCTAGCTCTATCCTGTGTGGGCCTAGAACTCGGCAGAGTCAAGGCTGGTGGGCTAGTGATTAGGTGCCCTTTCACAGGTGTGGTATCTGGAAGTGGTCTGCTGCCCTCACACCTGCCCACTAATGATCGTGAGATACATTTGTTTCCCTGAGAAGTCTTCCCCGACTCTCCAGATTAGGTAGGGCCCTGGTATGTGCTCTGATATTGCCAAAGAGTTGTCCATGGCACATTTTACTGTATTAATTAATTAACCGTTTGGTTTTTCTTTTTTAAGCTTATTTATTTATTTTCTTAATGTTTATTTATTTTTGAGAGAAAGAGAGAGAAGAGCGTGAGCTGGGGAGGGGCAGAGACAGAGAGGGAGACACAGAATCTGATACAGGCTCCAGGCTCTGAATTGTTAGCACAGAGCCTGACGCAGGGCTTGAACTCGGGAACCATGAGATCATGACCTGAGCCGAATTCGGACACCTGACCAACTGAGCCACCCAGGCGCCCCTTTTTATTTATTTATTTTGAGAGAGAGCATGTATGCGAATGGGGCAGGGACAGAGAGCGAGGGAGAGAGAATCCCAAGCAGGCTCCACACTGTCAGCACAGACCCCCACCTGGGGCTCTATCTCACTACCCATAAGATCATGACCTGAGCAGAGATCAAGATGTGGATGCTTAGCCTACTGAGCCACCCAGGCGCCCCTAACTAATTAACCATTTGAATGAATGTATCTGACCTCTGCCTTCCTCGCTTCTACCCAAGCTCCGTAAAGACAGGGATTTTTTTTTTCTTTTTTTCAAACATCATACCTCCAGTTTTCAAGACAATACTTGACACATGGTAACGCTCAGTATTTGTGGATTGACAGTGTGCTACATGAGCAGTGGGCTGCTTTCTGTCTATCTAACCATTGGCTGGAAGAGGCTCATCTCCTTCACCTTCTGTACTGTTACCAGATAGAAGTAGTACCCAGTCCTGAACACCAGCCTAACAGGTTGAAGTTCTTACCACCACCTCACTACTTTTCTACTAAGTCCCTTCTCTGAACCTGGATCCTGCTTTCCTCTAAAAATGGTGATCAAAGCATGCTGATCAAGACTGATAATTGGATCCTGATGATGAAAACAACTCAGCTCAGAAGCTCTTGATTTGTCCTTCTGCCCTTGCTACCCTGGTATCAAATTGTCTCTTACCTGAGAACCATTTTCTTCCAAGGAGCTCCAACTGCCTCTTAGAGCACACATGTTATGAGTCACATAGATGCTAAGGGGCCAGAGGACCATACTATGCTGGATATTGTCCATGTTAGATGGTAGCAACAATGTTCTATGCTAATTGGTTATTTCTCTTCTTTTTAAAAGATCTACAGGGGTTTTTTTATTAAATATTTTAATTTTGGGGGTGCCTGGGTGGCTCAGTTGGTTGAGTGTCCAACTTCAGCTCAGGTCATGATCTCACGGTTTGTGAGTTCGAGCCCCGCGTCGGGCTCTGTGCTGACAGCTCAGAGCCTGGAGCCTGCTTGGGATTCTGTGTCTCCCTCCCTCTCTGCCCCTCCCCCTCTCATGCTCTGTCTCTTTGTGTCTCAGAAGTAAATAAAAACATTTTTAAAAATTTACAAAAAAAAATAAATTTCAATTTTTTTAATGTTTATTTATTTTTGAGAGAGACAGAATGTAAGCAGGGGAGGGGCAGAGAGAGATGAAGACAGAACCTGAAGCAGGCTTCAGACTCCGAACTGTCAGCACAGAGCCCAACGCGCAGGGCTCAAACTCACCAACCTTGAGATCGTGACCCAAGCCAAAGTCAGACACTCAACGACTGAGCCACCCAAGTGCCCTAAAAGATCTACAGTTTTATATGAAGAGCACCGATGGCTGGTGGTGGCCAATGTCTTAGGTTTCGGGTGAGAATATGACTGCATTGTTAACACCCGGGAATGCTATACTAGCTGATGGGACTCTGGGTATGCACCCTGTTTGGGGGAAATGAATTTTTCACCTAGGGGAGAAAAAAAAAAAAAGACTAATGGTGGATGCTGATGGGGAAAAGGGAAGAGGGTTGACTGAGGGCAGTCTTTATTTGCTCTTTCATATCCATTCACCATCTTTTCACACTCTGCTCTGTGCCCCTGACTTTTATCAACAGCATTAACCAGATTTCCAACTGGGATGGGCCGGAGACCAGAAAATGAAAGGGCAGTGAAAGTGTGATGGGTCGATTCCCTTGACAGCCTGTTGTGAAGTGACAGGTTATGCATTCCTACACCTAAGGCCACAGCTCCCTCGCTCCCTGCCACTACTACATTCTCACTGGTTTCAGCCATCCCTCCCTCTTCTTGCTTTCTCCAGTTTAGAGACCGTAGGCTTCCTGCTGTTGCCAGCCCTGTAGAACTCCTCCAGCCTGTATAGTTTCCCTATATCTTGTCACACATTGTAAGTAGTAATGTCATTAAATTTTCTTTAGTCATCTTTTTGAGGGTTCCATCTCTTTCCTGCCAGGCCCCTGACTGATCAAGCAATTAAAGGGGAGTGGGATGGCTCCAGGAAATGGAACACATAAATAACCTTCCTGCTAGGGAGAAATGGGGACACAGATCACTCATAGCATGGGACAGAAAGGTTAAAAGCGAGGCACTAGAAGACCAAGTGGGAATGGCATTTAGTGGCAATGGTAGGTACAAAGATTGTGTGGATTGGGATGGCCATGTCTTACAACCCTGGAGAGCATATATAGAAAAAAAGGGTAAAATTTAAGGCATTTAAAGCCCAATGCAGGGCATGGGTGGATAATCAGAAAGCATCACATTTTTAAAGTAATCCCTTGGATCCTATAGGCACGGGGCAGGTGCAGCTGAGAATTAAACACAGAACCTAACTGTAAAAGTTGCAGAGTTTCAGTGTCCGTTAAATGCACAATACCATTAAGGCTCTTATGCTCAGTTAAGACACTAATAGGAAAGGAGTGGGAACCTAAGACTTTTAAGCAGAAGAGATGGGGCTGAGAACTTCAAATCCCCATAGCCTCTGAGTTTTCACTGCCAGCAGCAACATCACCTCCCCTTGCTCCAAGGGAACCAGACTGCCCCTGCATAAAAACCTACCAATGGTTTCAGTTTCCCACTCACTGTCCATCTAGTTGGTGGCAAAACCCAAGTCTCGGAGGATAACTGTGGAATTTTGCAAGCCTTAATTAGGTAATGATGTCATTTGCAGTCTGGCTCTACCATGCAGATACCAACCTAGAAAATGCTTTTATTCATTCGCTATTAGTAAAATTTCAATCTTAATATCTCACACATTATCACATCAGTCCATTACATTGGTTACATTGTGCTAATCGTGCCTGGTGAGTGGGAAAAAGAAAGCATTAGAAAAATAAAGCATCACAGATAGATGCTTTAATGAAAAACATGGATGCTAAAGATGGAGCTAAATTCTGAGAGTTCAGGGCTCTGGCACACCAGTGAGTTTCTGTGGGTCCAATGTTAAGATATCACCTCAAAATGTTATAGACAAGTTGTACCTGGAATGTCCCACCACAAGGACAAGACCTTTTTGGACATACCATATTTAAGCATGGTTTTCTGACTCTTTTAGTAGTAGCACATGAGGCATCCAGTCCTGAGTGGCATCCAGATCAAGAAAAGGCTCCACATTAGGTTCAGGCTACTTGGACCTTATGATCTCATAGGCCCAACGGTGTTGGAAATGTCTCTATCAGATGGATGTTGTAAGGAGCCTCCTGGTTAAGATAGATACACTTTCTTTCTGCAAATTAAACTATTCTGATTATATATATATATATATATATATATATATATAGTCGATACACTTTATGAATTTTAAAACTCCACATACTCTTCCTTCTCCCTCTTTCACTTGACTGTCTTTCCAAATAAGTATATATTGAACATCTATCAGATTGTGCTAGGCATTCTAGTCTGTAAGTTCTTTTTTTTTAAAAGTTTATTTATTTATTTTGAGAGAGAGCAAGCAGAGGAGGGGCAGAAAGAGAGAGAGAGAGAATCCTACACAGGCTCTGAGCTGTCAGTGCAAGCCCAGAGGTGGGGCTTGATTCCACGAACCCTAAGATCATGACCTGAGCCAAAATCAAGAGTTGGTTGCCCAGCCAACTGAGTGACCCAGGTGCTCCTAGTCTTCAAGTTCTTTAGTCAAAGAATTATGACAACCATCTGGACTCTTAGAGACAGATTCTTTTCTCAAAGCAGCACAATTCTCTTTATAAAAACCAAATTTGCTTTGTTTTCAGGTTTTAGGCCAGAGTGCAACTATTTTTATCACAATTAAAAGTGGTCCTTTTCTATCTGAGATTATCTTGTCTTTGGGAAAGATATATATGGAACAGAAACAGAGGGAAGGTACAATCACATGAGGTGATGAGGGGAGTTGCAGATGTCAAAGTCCAATCACATGACAAACCAGCAGTCTTTTCAATGTGAGATGGATAGAATGCTTCTGAGATTAAAGCAAAACATTAAACTGGATAGACTGCAGTAGTAAGATCTCACTGTCTCAAAATAACAAATATAATTTCTTGCTGAGGTCCTTTTTTTTTTTTTTTTTTTTTTTTTTTTGTCCTGCTGTGGGCACTGTTCTCCTTACACAAAGACTCAGGCTGATGTAACTTCCACCATCTGGTACTTTGCATGTCACTGCGGCAGGAGGAAAGAGACATAGCCAACCGTGCACTGACTTTTAAAGGCTTCCACTTGCAACAAACACAAGTCATTTCCACTCCTGTCCCATTGGTTAAAGCTATGGTTGACTTCAAGACGGTGGAGAAATAGAATTCTGCCATATGTTTTGAAGGAGAAATATTGTACAACAGCACTACGCAACATCACAAACCAACTCAACAACCCATTCAGCCCCTACTTCCCTCCAGGATTCTGAACGCAATCACCTAAATATAATAAAAAATATTTCTGTCAAGATAAAACATTACTCGCGTTGCCGTGTTAAGACAAGGGGGAGGAAAGAGAAACACTTAAAGCGGCGGGGGCCCTGCGGGAGTGAGGTTGGACCCAGACCTGTGGCGTCCCTACCTCCCTCTCTCCTGGGAGCTGGGGGATCCTGAGTTGGGGGGCGGCGGCAGCGGCGGGCGGCGCGGTGGGAGGTGGTGCGGGGCGGGGCGAGGTGAGGGGCGGGGCGAGGTGAGGAGCGGGGTGGGGCGGAGAAGTGACCCGGAGCTGCGGCCACTGGACCGTGTGCTGTTTCCAGATAAAACCTCAGGAATCACAGCAAACACAGGGACCACAGAGGCGCCGTGACATCACCTCTTAGCAGCCCCCAAAGAGACTGACTGCCAACTTACTCAGAAATTAATTGAGACTGTGAAGCCCTTTGGGGTTTTTGAAGAGGAAAAGGAACTGCAGCGCAGGATTTTAATTTGTGAAAATTAAATAATCTGGTAAAAGGGTGGATCCGAGGAATCAGTGAAAGCAAGAATCTTCCACAATCTGTAATTGAAAATGTTGGAGGAAAATTGTTACATTGGGATCTCACAGGTTGAGTACATACAAAAGGCTGTTGAAGAAGCATCAAACTGTGTTTTGTTTTGATGGAATAGAGATTTGTATTTGGTTTGCAGGTTTAGCACTGCAGGCTATTCCAGAAGACTTGGATTTATGAGACGACAATCTGCTTAAGAATTTAGATATAAGATGCATAAGAAGCCTTAACAGTTGCAGGGTAACCAATGAAATTTTATATCTAGTACCAAACATTGACGACTTCAGTTGTCTCTGAGAGCTATCAAACTGGGGGCCACAGCATCTATTCCAATATTTTAGGTTTCCTCGGAGATGTTTCCTGGACTATACTCATAGCAAGGATTTGTCAGCTTTATCCAAATGAAATAGCGTCAACTCTTGTACATAAATTTTTCTTGGTATTTCCTAAATGGGATGTGTTTAGATTATATTAGAATAAAATTGATTGTAGATGTTGGAAAAAATATTAAAAATTATTCAGTCATTAAATATTATAATGATGGTTCCAAAATACACATAGGGGGTGAATTTATACACAGTGAAACTATAGGTGCTTTTTCTTTTCTTCTAATTTTTTACTTTTCTGACTTGAGTGACCAAGTAGCATCTTTTATAATGGAAACCACCAATAAACTTAATTGTGTAAAGTATGTTTATGAGACTATAATAACTTAGAAAAGATGCTTATGATTTTTTAGTGAAAAAATTAATACATACAATTGCATCTATGTTGATACATATATCTGTGGTCAGGGACAGAAGAAATAGGTAAAATGTTAGACTGTCTGGGGGCGCCTGGGTGGCTCAGTTGCTTGGGCATCTGACTTAAGCTCAGGTCATGATCTCACGGTTTGTGAGTTCGAGCCCCACATCGGGCTCTGTGCTGACAGCTCGGAGCCTGGAGCCTGCTTCGGGTTCTGTGTCTCCCTCTCTCTCTGCCCCTCCCCCACTTGTGTTCTGTCTCTTTCTCTCTCAAGGATGAATAAACATTAAAAAAAATTTTTTTTAATGTTAGACTGGCTGTATTTTGATGAATTTTAAAACTCCACAGCTTTTATTTATTTATTTATTTAAAAAAGTTTCACATGCTCCTCTGACTGAGCCAGCCAGGTGCCCCTTTTTTATTTTTAAATGTAAAATAAATAAGGGTGCATGGGTTGCTCAGTCAGTTAAGCATCTGACTCTTGATCTCGGCTCAGATCATGATCTCAGTTTGTGGGTTTTGAGCCCCGTGTTGGGTTCTGTGCTGGCTGTGCAGAGCCTGCTTAAGATTCTGCTCTTCCCTCACTTGTGTGCTCTGTCACTTTCTCTCTCTCTCT
The DNA here is from genome assembly GCF_028018385.1 of Neofelis nebulosa. Taxonomy (NCBI): domain Eukaryota; kingdom Metazoa; phylum Chordata; class Mammalia; order Carnivora; family Felidae; genus Neofelis; species Neofelis nebulosa. The sequence goes on from NC_080783.1 coordinate 141,929,269, forward strand.
CTCTCTCTCCTTCTCTCTCTCAAAATAAATAAATAAACTTAAAAAAAAAGAAAAGAATAGGGCAGAAAGTATGGAGGAAATGTTATTTTCAAGCTCTACCTTTATTTCTGGAAAAGCATCCATCTATTATCCCCAGGGAGAGGACATCCTCTGTCAGGTATAGCAGGACAAACAGAGGGCCAAGAACAAAGAGACCTAGTTTGTAATTCTGACTCTACAGCTAACTGGTTTGGGATTTTGTTTTATTCATTTAACCTCCCTTGGCCTTGTGTAGTCATCTGAGAAGTGAAGATATTGATCAAGATGATCTTTTTCATTTCCTCTGAGTTCCAAAATTCTTTAGGCCACATGAGGTACAAGGGTCCTAAATCCCTGTACTGTGGAACATGAATTGCCTTATAAAATATTTGCTTCATTCTAGCCCCAGTGGCCAGCATGATAATATTAGTACATAATAGGCATTTAATAAGTGCTTGATAATCAAAATTCAATTCACTGAATAGTCATGATCATCCTCCAGAGTAAGATGATCTTATAGAGGTTGAATTTACATGCCTAATAAGAGTACCAGGATCTGTCTGCTCCAAAGTTAAGGCACACTTTCTAATACATAAAGCAAACTAATTTCAACAGAGTATCTGTTAAAATTCTTAGAGACGGGATCAACTTTAAAAACAAAACTAGAACATTGTTATGGTATTCTGAATTATGGAAAACATTCAGTCATTGACTGTTTTGTAAGATATAGTAATTGGTATTGTGTTATTTATTGAATAATTAGTACTTCGGCCTCCCGTTGGAAGGACTTACCTTTTAGCTGCGAAAAACGTTGTGCGTATGTTGCCTAATTTAAACTTGTCCAGGCACTCAATGTGCAGTAAGCCAATGGCTGAGACACTGGTTTTGAAGCCAAAGGAAGCTTTATTATCAGAAAGGCAGCCCAATAAGAAGACAGGGGATCATTGCCAAAGCTGCTTTGCTTTGTTGTGCTTAAGGACAGCTTATCCACATGAGAGGACTTCTTGAAACCTTAGAAGGAGGGCCTCAAACAATCTGGAAGTATGCATTCTTCTGGACAATGAGGCTATTTGGGGCCTGATAAGATCAGATACTAGATAAGTTGGGAACAAAATGGTGTGTGGAGCTAAGTTAATAATGCAACTAATACAACTATAGTTCTGCTTATGTTTTCAAAGCAGGTCAAGAAAGCAGGTGTCTGGCCTCACATTTGTGAACCATGAAAAATGCATATAAAACATATTACAAAAATACGCAAGATTATAAGGCAAATGCTGATTATCTTTGAACTCCTCACCCTTTGCAGATGCCAGTGATTAGATCCATGATTGATCGCCTATTAAACTGCTTTCACTAAAAGAAAAGACAATATTTACTTTGTACTATATATTACCCTGTAATTACACTTACGTCTTTCCTTTGAATCTTAGGCCCACCTTTGTTCCAGATACTGTATCAGTCCCCTCTTTGTTCCAAATTTCTTAAGGTAAGGGTTATTTCACCCCATCCCTATTCCAAGCAAAGAATTTAACTACCTGGGTAAGTTCTCGCCCAGGGTCAAGCCTTAGGGATCTGATTCCCTCTCATCAGGAAAATGCTTAAGATGGTGTCACAATTACTGGATTCTTTCTGTAGAGGGCCTAACTGTTCTCAAAACAGTAAATCCAAATAGCTTTGCTTAAACTGCTTGCAGTACAACTAAATTATTGAAAAGAATATTTTGGGGCAAATTCCGCAAATTCCTCAATCCTGAATATTTTCAATTAAAATACAAATGATGGTTTTCTTCCCTAAGCTAGATTTTAAATAAGAAGATTTCAAAAAAATCATCACACACACAGAATTCTAAATTCACTAAATTTTTTTCATAGCCGCTCACCTGTTCACATACACAGACCAATCACAGCGTCTGCACATGGTTGGGAATTACCACAGGTTGGAGGACTTTTTCAGTGCTACAGTGGAGGCAAGGCAACTGTGACTATCATTTCAATGAAAAGCACTAAAGATCCATTTCTAAGTTTTCTTTTTTCCTTAGCCAAAAATCTAAAAAAATGCATCTAAGCTCCTCTGCTTACTCAAGGCCTTCTCCTTGTCTCCCTGTATTGTGTCCTGACTTCAGGCTACGTGTTCTGAATAAAATGTGACCAGTATGAACTCTGCTTCAAGGTGTACTTAGTCCTATAAGTTTGGTATCCTCTTTTTTGGGGGGAGTATTTAATAAACTTGAATATAAATATTTCCTTTGTTCTTATGTTAGAATTTTATATTCTTTTTTTTCCCTAAGATTTTATTTTTTTAAATGATCTCTACACCCACAGTAGTTGTGGGCTTGAACTCACAACTACTCCAAGATCAAGAGTCACACACTTCACCAACTGAGCCAGCCATGTGCCCCAGGATTTTATATCCTTTTATGAACTTCCCACATGGCACAAACCTGGCCAGAAGGTATATAGACCATCCATGCCAATGTCAGTCCATTGGAGGAGAGCTAGCTTCTCACAGATCTACAATAAATGAAGTGGACTACCTTCTTCCATAGTGGCAACTGAGACCAGCTCTCTATTCACTAGCTCTTGACCTTTGTAGAAGAGAGCAACTTCTCCCGGTCTGGAGACATTTGAAAGATCACACCTGAGGCGGGTTTTTCTCTAGATAATACTTTTCTTCCTCAGGCTGACTACTACAGTAAGACTTCATAACCCCCTGAGCAGAAATACCGTTCTTGTGCCAAGAAGAAGGGCTTATGCGCCCCCAAAATTGCAGGACCTAGTTAATAGGAATATTTTAGGAATCTGGGGGGCACATGTGCAGGGATCTTGAGCATACTGGATTGAGGATGGTGGTGGGAGGCAGGAATAGAAAGCTGGGTGGATTATAGCTTATTGACATTGGGAGTACTTCTCCATGACTTGGAGCTCAGTGTTCTGTCAAGGACACCAGTAATGTGTCCAACATGCTGCTGAGAAGGCTCTTTGAAGCTTGCACACTCTGATAGCCTAGGATAAATGAGATGGAGGTGCTGAAACTGACTTGGCATAGTACTGAGGAAGGGGTCTGAAGATTGGGGGATATAAAAATATTAGAATGAGGTTATTATCTGTGATCAGAGAAACCGATACTTGATAGCGTTCCCCAGGAGGAACCAGAAGACACTTCTCTCACTAACGCGGTGAGGAACACATTGCTAAGGGATACCAGTTAATTTGAGAAGCTCTGTGACAGCTGTCTTGTATAGGCTGGGGTTGACAGAAGATGTTGCCATGAAACTGAGATTCCTACTATCGAGGAAATGGTAGGATTCTGGAATGGCAGAGACCAATGGCAGTGTTTACCTGTTAGAATAAAGGGGGCATACGTCCTAATGGGCAGCAAGGCTATAGTAAGTAGTACTCAGTATACTTTGACCCTCAGGAATTAGCCAACAAACCATGGTGTTCCTAGGGGTGAGCCAGATGGAGAGCCAACCAGAATGTTACTTGACTTATATAATAAAACAGAAAAATTGAGAGCTAGAGAACAGAAATCTTCACCAGCTCTTACTTCAGAGAAAAAGAGCCCTTTACCCAGTTTCTAAGTATGTCACTTCCCAGACCCAAAGCCCATTCATTGAGGGAGAGGCAGATCCCTTTGAGGAAAGACAATGCAATGCTACTGCAAGTATATATGATAAACACTACCATGATCCTTTCCCAGAGGGATATAAGACTGTTCATCGGGTAAATATGCACTGGCAAAAAGGAATTGTCAGACTTTTTAAGAACTGTTGAATATAGGGACCAGGGCTATGTGTTCGTACTGAATCAAGAGACCTGAAGTACCTGTGTTATTCTCCGCTTAAAATGGGGTCATAGGGAGGCCAAGTGATAAATGGAGTCCTAGCTCAAATATGTCTCACTATGGGTTCAGCAGATCTGTTGGATCCACCCTGTGGTTATTTCTCTCATTTATGAGCGTATAGTTGGGACACATATACTTAGTAGCTGACAGTGCCTTCACATTGGTCCCCCAACCTGTGAAGTAAGAATCTCTAGGTTTCTTCCTTCAGCCAAGTTAACAAATCAAAGTAATAATACATGCTGGTAGAATTGAGTACCAGTTACCCACAGTGATCGCCAAATCAATAATGCGTCATGGAATTTTAGGGTTATTTTTTTTCCCCTTCCCTGTCTTATTCCTCCAGACTCTCACTCCTACTCCTTAGGATCCCTTCTTAAACAAACAACCTGTTTGCAAGACTGCTTTTTCAGAAACTCAGGCCAAGATGATTCTTCAGTGGCCGTATCTGTGTTACTCCACTTATTTAGAGGAACTGTACCTCTATCTTCTATGGCCACTTGATCCAAATGGAGCTGCATATTCTTAGGGAGCTTTCTTTCCTTGGCCACAGTGGTCGGTTATGGGATAAACAAAGTAGTTAGTTAAGGCACACAAAATGAGCCAAGTAGAGTGCTTCTCCAAATTTTCTTTATGTGGAGCTATTGGAAAAAATAGCCTCCAAGGCTGGGCACTACTGGTAGAACAGAGTCTGACCAGATCTGCAAAAACTCACATTTGCCCATGCCATCGTATCTGCCTCTCTTTTGGGTGAATTCCCTCAACCTTCTCTACCGTTTCCAAATTATCTTGAGTGTATCTTATTGGCAGAATTTAAATTGCATCCAGAAATGTAGTTCGTAATCTCCAGTCCCTTTAATGCCAGGGAAAGCACAGAAGAGGGTGGAAATAGATGTTGTTTTGCTAATAAGCAATATCAAACACAGGGGATAATGCATACTTCATAGGATTGGCGATAATTAAATGAGATTCCATACAATGACTGGGTCAGAGTAAGGATTAAATATATGATAGCAATATTCAACTCAAAAAACAGGTAAAGTGATACTGCCATGGTGAAAAACTGTGATCTATCTGGACTCTTTATTATTAACACCTCTACGGGGATAGAATAACCATTCATTTCTACACATGTATAACATAAAAGATAGACTGAGACCATTTTTTCTGCCATTATATTATTTTATCTGTATTACTTAATCTATAGAACAACCATGTGAGATAGATACTGTTGCCTCCATTTTATAGATGCAGAAACAGGCTTTGCAGAACTATGTCATGTGCTCCAGTTTACATGGTCAATAAGTAGCAGAAACAGGCCTTGAACCTACTGTTTTTTGGCTACAAGGTTTGTAGTTTTTACTCTGTACCATAATGAATAAACAGAAGAGGAAATCCGGGAAGCATTTTGGAAGAAGCAAGATTTAGGTCTTTGAAGAATTCAACAGGTGACTATGGGGAAGGAAAAGACATTCCAGGTGGAGGACAAGCCTATAGAGAGGAAAGCCTAAAGCATACCTGGCTAGCGATGAGTGATTCGGGGCTACTGAATTCAGAGATGCAGGGGAACATATTCCCGAGGAAGCCCAGTGAAACCAGCAATTATGTCTGGTGTTGCTCACCATTAGGGCCCAGCAGAGCACCTTGCACATAGTGGACTTAATATTTTTGAATAAATTGAAGATGAGTCTGAAAACATGGCTGAGGTCAAGATTTAAAGGGCTTTGAATACAAGGTTTGAACTTCATTCTATATGTGATAGGAAGTCATATGAGGATTGCAAAGAGAACAACCATACTGTGGAATCTATGGAAACACTTTCCTAGGCACCATGTGTGGGAGAGGACCAAAGGTGAAAGGAGATCTATACATGAGGCCTGCGTGAGGGTAGTTGCTATAGTGGTTAAGAGTAGAAAGAGGGAAAAAATTCAAAAGGCATTTTGGAGATGGAATCAACAAGTTGACAAGAGATTTTAGAGAAACCTGGAGATTACACAGATTTCAAGTTTGATTGACTGAGAGGATGGTAATTACTCAAGGTGATGGCCACAAGAGGCAGAGTAGAATAGGAACGCTAGGTGGGGGTGTCTGGGGTCAAAAGATGACTTCTGCTCTGGATGGTTTGGTTTGGAGATGCATGTACACCAAGGGAAAATGTTCAGCAGGAAGCCAGCAGATGCTGCCCTTAGGGGATAAATCAGAAATACCTACTTGTGCATGATTCAGGTGGAAGATATAATCGAAACTGTGGCACTAGAATAAATAACCCCAGATCATCAAATGAGGAAATGTAGATTGTGTAAACACCTGAGATCAAATTCTTGCTCTGTACATGGACTGTACTTTCAAATAAACGTGGTGATGAGGTGCCTAAGTGGCTCAGTTGGTTAAGCATCTGCCTCTTGATTTTGGCTCAGGTCATGACCTCACAGTTCATGAGATCAAGTCCCATGTGAGCTGATAGCACGGAGCCTGCTGGAGATTCTCTCTGCCTCTCTCTGCCCCTCCCCCGTTAATGCTCCCACTCTCTCTCTCTCAAACTAAATAAATAAATCTTAAAAAAAAAGTATGATGAGCTGTAAGACGGAAAGTTAAAGTCATTCCACACATTCTTTTTTTATAAAAATCTGAGGAAGATCTTGTAAAAAATATAATATGCCAACATATACTTCACAAATCAGTGTTTTACTAATAAGTTCTTCCCTAAAAATTATTTTAAAATGAAAACATCTTTAGAAAAACTTAGCATACACCCAGAATAAATTGCTTACAAATTATTTTGCAGCTACCTTTGTATGAACATGGATTATCTACAAAAAGTGAATATCACATACCTTTGACAATGTCCAGTTGACACCTTCATCCATGCAAAATACAAGTTGCTATTTTCTCCTATAACGTTTGATGAATACCTGATCCTATATTTGCATTGTGAATTGAGTATCTTAATTGGTAAGGCTTTGCAAAAGTAAACCAAAAACTGAGTTTGTGGAAAGGGTTCAAGAAATGGAATTGTTCTTCATAATGGTAAAGTTTGGAAATCTTCAGGGAACCCTGAAGGGAAGGGGTGGAGTGAAAGGGAGAGCTGGGAGGAGCAAGAGAGACAAGATAAGAGCCTGCTGTCATGCTTGGTGGAACAGAGGCTCCAAGAACTTATAAGAACAGAAATGACTAACTTTCAGTGTCTTTTTTTTTTTTTTTTTTTTTTTTTGCAGACCACCTCTTCTAGTCTCTGGCAAACCAACAATGAGTAGTAGATGACATACACTATCGCAACCACTCAAGGCCTATTGTTAAATAAAGGCTCAGGAAAATGAAGTAAGTGACCCATCCAAGGTGACAGTGGTAAGCGGTCGCATCAGTAGCATGACCACACTGTCTTACCCAAGGGCTTGACAGACACATTTGGGAGGGCATCAGACTTTCCTTAAATTGTGAAATGGAGATTTAATCTTATCTTAACAGAATAAGTTTCACATAGAAAAAGGTTTTGGAATATAGAAGCAAAGGCAAATAATTTATCTGAGCACATCTACTGAGAAGAAAATGTTAGAGAATCAAAGAATGAGTTACACTTCTATAGCAGCTCAGAATAATCATTACAGACTGAGATGCTTAACTCTGAAAATTAAATCAAATGGAAATGTCACTCACTGAAAACCTTACTTGTTCCAGTGAATTTCTTTAATGGTTAAAGATTTGATTGGCTACTTAGAAAACCCAAATAGTTATATTTATAATCTTTATCATGACTCCAAAGTATTAAATGTATAAAATATTATTATGGACATCCTACAGCATTTGACTGCCTTTGCTGAGTTGACCATATTCCAAACTGTGATATTATTATTTGTGTACTTACATTTTCTCTTCCACTGGTTTGAAGTTCAGCTTTGCATTCCTTCAAACCGCCTCATCTATAGTAAGTGATGAGTATGCGCTGAATTGAATCGACAGTCTTCCAGGGCTAGTTACATATAATAGAAGAGAATAAAATCTAAGATATCTTAGTAATTTAACATTTGCTTTGAAAAGGATAAACCTGTGTTTATGAAACTTTTAGGCTTTTATTGTTTCTATTATCAAATTAAAATATAGTTTAGGATCTCTTGAATTGATATCGTACCTTTGTCCTGAGGAACTCATTGCCCACCATGGACTTCAAGGCCATCATTTAAGTCATAGATGGCCATTGCCAATCCCACAAAGATTTCTACCCAGGCTCTGGCCCACAGGGAGGTATTCTGCTTGGAAAGGAGAAGGACCTCCTGCAGAGAGAGGCAGGGGGAGGCCTGGGTGAGGGGAGAGAGATTGATTGTAAAAGTAACTTCTGCACTTCTAAAAATTCCTCACTTTCTTAAAATTTGAAAACTACAGATATATATTAAATGTGAAGAGAAAATGAATATAGCTTCTGTCATTTTGGTGAATATCCTTCCAGTCCTTTTTTTCCTGAAATTTTTTTCTTTTTTTCTTTCTTCATTTTTTCTTTTTCTTCTTCTTTTTTTAAGTAGTCTCCACACCCATCATGGAGCCTAACATGGGGTTTGAGTGCACAACCTGGACATCAAGACCTGAGCTGACATCAGGAGTCGGATGCTTAAATGACTGAGCCACCCAGGTGCCCCAGAACTTTTTTCTTAGTTGTGATTATGCACTATAAATGCTATTGGAATCTGTGTGTGTGTGTGTGTGTGTGTGTGTGTGTGTGTGTATTTCCCCACTGTTTATGAAAATTTCCAGATAAATGCTTAGCAACATAGGTAAATGTCTCCTGAAGTTGGATTAGGGTGACATTTCTCAACTTGTGGGTAATGATTGCTCCAAGATTCATAACTTACACATAGGGGTGCTGAAATATAATGGTTTTAGAAGATTATTATAAATATTTTCCATGGCCAGGAAAATAGAATCCAGAATGCCTTTGTGCCATCAGGCACTTTTTTTGTTAAAACTTGCCATTTTAGTCATTTTTAAGTGCACAGTTCAGTGGCATTAAGTACATTCACATTGCTATGCAGTCATCACCACTATCCATCTCCAGAACTTTCTCCTCACCCCAAACTGAAACTCCATACCCCACAAAAAAGAACCCCCTTTCTCTCCTTCCTCCAGCTCCTGGTAGCTACTATTCTACTTTCTGTCTCCATGTATTGGACTATTTCCAGTTACCTTGTTTAAGTGGAATCACACAGTATTTGTCCTTTTGTGTCTGGTTTCTTTCATTTAGCATAATGTCTCAAGGTTCATCCACATTGTAGCATGTGACAGAATTTTGTTCTTTTGAAGGGCTGAATAATATTCCTTTGTATGTATCTATGACATTGTTTGTCTGTTCAGCTTTTGACGGGCGTTTGGTTGCTCAAGCACTTTCCTAGGAGTTAATTTAACCTGTGGGGTCTATCTCCATTTTCAGATGAAGAAACAGGCTGAGATAACTTACCCAGTAAGTGATGAACTTGAATCCAGAAGCCTAAGTAACAGCCTGAAGTCTTAACCGTTATGCTGTGCTCTTCCTATGTTTTTGAGTGAGGGTACAGGAAGTTCCATTCTGTACTATGGGGGAGGAAACCCCCACAGGCTGGAAACCCCCACAGGCTGGATTGGGATAGGAGGGCTTCGCGGCAGCTGTGGCTCTGGCTCTGACCCTCAAAGGAAATGAAAGATTTAAATAAACTGTGGGCTGCGAGAACCAAGGCGTAAAAGGGCAGGGACAGGATTTGCTTTGAGGGGAATGGTTCTGTGAGGGCCTGTTGGACCAGACGTTTTCCAGGGAGGTCGTGTGCCAAGCAAAACACCTGTCAAGAAAGTTAAGGTGAACAGCGACCCAAGCGGTTCCCCATAGCCTGTGCCACAGGACACAGTCTTGTCAGGACTGGGCTTCCTTCAACTCGGCCATCGGATTAAAGGTTAAAACCGAATGTACGTTTCCCCCCAAAACCTGTAGCGCGTTAAACTTGTTAAATCAAATGATACCTTAAGTGACCGAGAAGGATCGGCTATTTAAAGAAACACGTCGTGGGGCGCCTGGGTGGCGCAGTCGGTTAAGCGGCCGACTTCAGCCAGGTCACGATCTCGCGGTCCGTGTGTTCGAGCCCCGCGTCGGGCTCTGTGCTGACAGCTCGGAGCCTGGAGCCTGTTTCCGATTCTGTGTCTCCCTCTCTCTCTGCCCCTCCCCCGTTCATGCTCTGTCTCTCTCTGTCCCAAAAATAAATAAAAAACGTTGAAAAAAAAAATTTAAAGAAACACGTCGTTTCTTGTTAAAGCAGTGTGGAGTACAGACTGTTTCCTCACGTTATACTCCACCAAGTCATTCATCAACACCGTGGAAAGACAATCCATCTTTTCACGGCTTTACCTCCTCTGCTGAGGGTGAATAGGTGAAGACAACAAGAAACGTGAGCAGTTAAGAATTAAACTACTGTTTAAATGGTAGCACTTGAGGCTTTAAGATCGTGAGGTGCTTGAGAGCAAAAACCCTGTCTTGTTTTCCCCTAACCCCCTCGGAGCCTAGCACAAAGTAGCCACCCAGACTTTGCAAATACAGTCTCCTGAACAGCAGGGAACCAAACGGCAGGGACCACTTGGAGTGAAGAGGAAACAGGCTCCTGGACTGGACCCAGTCACCTTGGTGGGGTGACCACTGGCAAATTATTAAATGTTCTGGGCATCAGTATCCTTATTTGAAAAATGGAAATCATAATGCCTAGTTGAGTTAAATAAATCAGTTCACATTTAAAAACTCATTTTTAAGAGCCCTTATTAAGAACCGTGGGGTTGACTCCATTTCAAGATAATCATAAGTGGCATTGGAGAATTTGGAGACTTCTATCCTAAGATGCATTTCAGAGATTTCAGTCAGAAAATAGCAATATCGAGAGGCATCTGGTAAGTGATGGTTTGTCCAGTGAAGTAAGAACTTGCCCTTTGTACCTTAAATGCTTGTCCTTCTCAGGTGCCTGGCATAGTCATATCAGCCTGTCACTCCATGGGACAAAGTTCATGTCCTTGTTTTAGCTAAGTCTTTCCTCACAGTCTGTGTATTAAAACAAACATATGTACCAATGTCAGTGCTCCAGAATATGTAAGAAAAAATTGATAGAACTTCAAGGAGAAATAGACAGGTTTACAGTTACAGATGGAAATTTCAAGGTTCCTTTCTTTTTTTTTTTTTAATGTTTATTTTTGAGAGGGAGAGAGAGAGACAGAATGTGAGTGGGGGAGGGGTAGAGAGAGAGAAGGAGACACAGAATCCGAAGCAGGCTCCAGGCTCTAAGCTGTCAGCACAGAGCCCAACGTGGGGCTCCAACTCATGAACCATGAGATCATGACCTAAGCCAAAGTCAGATGCTCAACCGACTGAGCCACCCAGGTGTCCCAAGGCCCCCTTCTTAACAATTGATAGAACAACTAGACAGAAAATTAGTAAGGATACAGAAGAACTCAACAAGAGCATCAGCCAATAAGATCTAAGAGACATTGATACGACACTCCACTCAACAAGAGTGGAACACATATTTTTGACAAGTACTTGTGAAACATATGCCAAGATAGACTGTGTCCTAGGCTATAAGACAAATCTAAACTGAAATCACACAAAGTGCCTCTCCAAAAACAATGGAGTCAAACTAGAAATAAATAAAGATGACAAGAAAATTTCCAAACACTTGAAAACCAAACAACACACTTAGGTAAGACACAAGCCAAAGAAGAAGTCGCAAGAGAAACAAACAAAAATACATTGATTGAACTGAATGAAAATGGAAATACAGCATATCAAAATTTGGGTACATGGCTCAAACAGTGCTGAGCAGGAAATATATAGCACCAAAAACATACATTAGAAAAAAGGAAAAGTCTTATATTAATAATCTAAGCTTCCACCTCAAGAACCTAGAGATGAAAGAGCAAAATAAACCCAAAGCAAGTAGAACAAAATAAATAATAAGGGTAAAAGCAGAAATCAATGAAATTGAAAACAGAAAAACAATAGAAAAAATAAATAAAACAAAGAGCTGGTTCTTTGAAAAGATCAGTAAAATTGACATACCTCAAGCAACACTGACAAGAAAGAAAGAAAGAAAGAAAGACATAAATTACCAATATCAAGAATGAAACAGGAGATATCATTAGAGACCCTACAGACATCAAAGGGATAATAAGAAAATATCATGAACAACTCTACATACATAAATTTGACAACTTAGATGAAATGGACCAATTCCTCAAAAAGCTCAAACAACCATAAATTAGTCAATATGAAATACACCATTTGAATAGCTCATAACTATTAAGGAAATTGGCTTTGTAATCTTGAAACCTCCCCAAATGAAATCTCTAAGTCTATATGGTTTCACTAGATAACTCTACCCAACATTTAAAGAACAATTAACACTCATTCTATATAATCACTTTCAGAAAATAGAAGAGGAGAGAATATTTTCTAATTCATTTTATAAAGACAACATTGTCCTGATACCAAAACCAAATTAAAATGGTACAAAAAAGGAGAACCAAAGACTAACATCTCTCTTAAATATGGATACAAAAAGTTTAATAAAGTATCAGCAAATTGAATTCAGCAAAGAATTACACAGCATGACCAATTGCAATAAGTGGGGTTTCTTCCAGGGATGCAAAGCTGATCCAACATTCAAAACTCAGTTAACATAACCCATTACATCAAGGACTAAAGAAGAAAAAAAAAATCACATTATCTTGTCAATAGACACAAAGAAATATTTGACACAAATATTTCTTGTCAATAGACACAAAAGACACAAAAAAATATCTTGTCAATAGACCCAAAGAAAGCATTTGACAAAACCCAACATGTATTCATGATAAAAACTCTCACACACCAGGAAAAGAGAACTTTTTCAAGTTGATTTTTTTTTAATCTACAAAAAACCTACAAGTAAAAACTAGAAACTTTCTTACTAAGATAAGGAATAAGGTAGATGTCCCCTCTTACCATTTCTTCTCAATATCACACTTTAAGTCCTGGCTAATGCAAGAGGACAAGAAGATAAAATAAAGGGTATACATATTGGAAAGGAAGAAATAAAACTGTTTTTTTTTTCATTTATGACATGATTATCCATGCAGAAAATCTGAAAGGATCAATAAAAATCTCCTGGAACTAATAAATAATTACAGCAAGGTTACAGGATGCAAAGTTAATATATAAAAGTCAGTTGCTTTCCTATACACCAACAACAAACAAATGGAATTTACAATTAAAAGCACAAAGATCATTTACATTAGAATAAAAAAATTGTTAGGAGATATTTATATATTTCTTAAATTTTTTTTTTAATTTTAGAGACAGAGAATGCAAGTGGGGGAGAGAGGCAGAGGGAGAGACAGAGAATCCTAAGCAGGCTCCACATTCAGCATGGAGCTCAATGCAGAGCTCAATCCCAAGACCCTGGGATCATGAACTGAGCTGAAATCAAGAGTCTGATGCTCAACTCACTGAGCCTCCCAGGCTCCCCAGAACCAATTTTTTAAATATTTAGGTATAAATATAACAAAATATGTACATGATCTATATGAAGTAAACTAAAAAACTCTCATGAAAGAAATTTTAAAAAAACTAAATAAATGGAGAGATATTCCATACTCTTGACTCGATATTGTCAAGATGTCAATTCTTCTCTATTTCATCTATAGATTTAATGAAATCCTAATGAAACTTCCAGCAAGTTATTTTGTGGATCTCAACAAACTGATTCTGAAATTTATATAAAGAGGTGAATGACCTAGAAGAGTCAATACAATATTAAAGGAGAATAACAAAATTATCCAACTTCTAGACTTACTATAAAGTAACAGTAATCAAGACAGGGTAGTGCTGGAGAAAGAAAAAAAGTAAGGTAAATGAAACAAAATAGAGAGTTCAGAAATAGACCCACATAAATATAGCCAATCAACTCTTGAAAAATGAGGCATGGCAATGCAATGGGGATAAGATAGTTTTTCAGAATTAGCACTGGAAAAACTGGACATCCACATACAAGCAACAAATATATCTACACACAGACCTTATACCCAACAAAAAGTTAACTGAAAGTTGAGCACAGACTTGAATATAAAATGCAACGCTATAAAACACCTAGAAGATAACATTGGAGAAAATCTAGGTGACCTTGAATTTGGCAATGACTATTTTTTTTAATTTTTTTTAAACGTTTATTTATTTTTGAGACAGAGAGAGACAGAGCATGAACAGGGGAGGGGCAGAGAGAGAGGGAGACACAGAATCTGAAACAGGCTCCAGGTTCTGAGCTGTCAGCACAGAGCCTGATGCGGGGCTTGAACTCACGGACCATGAGATCATGACCTGAGCCGAAGTCGGACGCTTAACCGACCAAGCCACCCAGGCGCCCCTGGCAATGACTATTTTAGACCAAAGTCCTGAACCATCAAATAAATAATTGATAAGCTGAACTTCACTAAGATTAAAAGCTTCTGTTCTGCAAAAGACACTGTCAAGAGAATGAGAAGACAAAGACCTAGAGCAGGAGAAAATATTTGCAAAAGATATATCTGATGGGGACTGTTATCTAAAATATAGAAAGAACACTTAAAACTCAACAATAAGAGAATGAACAATCCAGTTAAAAAAAATGGGCAAAAGATCTGCACAGACACCCTCCACCAAAGAAGATATACGGTTGGCAAATAAGGACATGAAAATATGTACAACATATCCTTAGGGAGCTGCAAATTCCAACAACGAGATACCTCTATACACCTATTAGAGTGGCCCAAATCCAAAAAACTGACATCAAATGTTGCCAGGATATGCAGCAACAGAAACTCCTCAGAATCGTTATGTACCTGGGCCCTGGAAGCAGGCAGCCTAGATCAAATCCTGACTCTAGCACTTAAGAAATGTGCAACCTTGACCAGGTCATCAGCCTCTCAGAACCACAGGCTCCCCATATGCAAGTGGAAATGGTAATAACTATATTCTCATAGACTTGTTGCAATTTTGAAGCTACACTGAATTTTTACAAACTTAACACACCCATGTTAACCAGCCCCTTGGTTGTAAAACAGAACATTTCACTGACTTTTGACATCCTCCTGGTGCTCCCTTTCTGTCATTATGTCCCAAAGTACTCACCATCCTGATGTCTAATGGCATAGATTAGCTTTCTCTGCTTTGTACTTCTTGTCAATGAGTCATGCAGAATGTACTATTTTGCATCTGGTATATTTCCGAAACCCAATATCCTGAGATTGATCTATTGCACGTAATTGTAAATTGCTCAGTCACATCATTATGTAGTATTTCATTGTGTGAGTATTCCATAATGTATTCAGCATTCAGTTCTTGTTAAGCATTTAGGTTCATAGAGTTGTCTTAGGGACTAAGTCTAATAGAATGCACAGCCTTTCATCGTTGTTCTCCGTCCTTTTTTCTGATACCTATGATCATTTCTCTCTCTCTCTCTCTCTCTCTCTCTCTCTCTCTGGTCTAGAGAAAAGAATACTTGGATTTTTAAAATATAAAATAAATACTTTCTTCACACATTGAAAAATCCCAACCCTCTATTAGCCTTCTCTTCTTCAACTATCCATGTGAAAAGAAGACCTCTCAAGACTCTGACCTTTATCTTCAAAGTCCAGTGTGAATTACAAAAGAGACTTTCTAGTTTTTTGAGCTCCAAATTCAGATCAGTTTGAACCATCTGCTTCATTTAAGATCTTTTTTAAACGAGACTTCGGATGTTTATAATACAAAAGCTTTAAGGGGAAAAAAGCCAAGTTCTCCACATGTAGCTCTAAGGAAATCTTGTAATATTTAAGAATCTCTCAAAGGTGAACTCTTCCTATCTCCATTTCCCTCAAGGGCACACCCCTTGTGGTTTGGAGAAAATGTGGAAATGAGTTACTCAACATTTCTATTGTAAAAATGTTAAGCAATAGAGCACTCCTGATTTAATCAAACAGATCCACCCACTGATACCCTCTGTCCCCAGCCTTAGAACACCTTTCACTTCTGCCCTCATTTCTCCAGTGATTTAAAAAAAAAATTTATTTTGGCAATTTATCTGAAACATTACCGATAATAGTGATGGAGAGAGGTGGGGCAGGGACAGTGGGCTGCAGAAGTGTCCAGTGCAAAGTCCAGATTTCCCCTTAATCACAGGCTGGGAGGAATGTGACCAGTAGCCAGAACAGTCAATGAGAGGAGAAGGGACTTCCAAGACAAAAGGAAGGGGAGCAAAGGTCATTGCTATCTGGTAATTGTGTTCCCACTTGCCCCATGTCATACATGGTAACTGTGCTGTGTGCATGTGTGTAGATATATGTGTGTGTGTGTGTGTGTGTATGTGTGTGTGTATATCCCTGAGACAGGCTTGAGAAGCTGCTTGTCTGTTTCCTCGACGGGAGTAGGGCAAATATAAGAGATCCCAGTTACTGCCAGTCAGTAATTGGCATTATTTGGTCAATACTGCAGATGCCCTTTGAACACGTTGGTCATATCAAGGTGCTTAAACACTGTTAAATAAGAACTCATGTATTAACTTTGGGCTGCCTTCCTAGGTGTTCAAATAAGAGATGAAGTTAGATATTAATGTTGAATCTCTTCTTCTGGGCAAGCAGTGGACCCTGAAGGTGGACATGGGAGGATGAAACTGGCTTGCAGCCATGAGCTTGGAGGTCAAAGGGGTCCAAAGCCTAAGTGTCAGTTGAGGTAGCCTTGAGAAGCAAAGAACAGTTAGTATCAGTCGAAATGCTTTAGACCGCAAGTAACAGCATAGTGAGAAGTGCTAGATTAGTGGTTATATCTGTAGCTTCTGAGCCAGATCTGGGTTCAAATCCTAGCTTTGTCATTTAAGTAGCTGTGTGACCTGGGCAGGATATTTACGCTGTCTGTATCTAGGTTTCCTTGTCTTCCAAGTGAAGAAAATAATAAACACATAGGTTTGTTATAAGCCTTAACTACACATGTTCATTTAAGGTACTTAGAAGAGTGCCCAGAACTTAGTTCACTGTATGCTAACAAGTAATAGAATCGCATACTCAAGAAGACTTAAACATTTAGGAAATGCATTATCTCCCAGAGGGAGAGTGGGATTCACAGTTGATTGAACATCATGACATTATGGTCGTCTCTCTGTTCTGCCATCCTGAATGGTGCCTTATTTGCAAGCTGGGATCAAATGGCTACAGAAGCTCCAAACCTCCCGACTGGAAATAGGATGTGCTTCTTTCTGTGGCCATCTTTTAATAGAGAAAGGTAACTTTCTGAGAAGCTCTTCCTCAGATTTCCTCTAAGATCTCACTGGCCAGAATAGATCTCCTGGCAAAGAGAATGAATGTGTTGCTGTTACACCACTCAATTCCATGTCTGAAGCTGGGGACAGGGTTCGCTTCCCCTGGATGCTTTGAAATATGTCTGAATGGTATTGGGCTCCCACAGGAGCTCCAACTGAAAGGGTGGGGGAATGATAGACAATGGATACTAGAGAGCCAACCAACAATGGCCACTATAACTAACATGGACAAAGAGAAGAAACGGGCTGCAGGGGTGAGATAGGATGGCACAAGAGAGAGCAAGAGGCAGAGCCTGGAGCGATCCATTGAGGTCACTTTACCCCGGGGAGAGGGCTGTTTAAAGAGCACGGGCAACCCACAAATGGGGAGAAAGCTGTGAAGGACACCAAACATCACCCTCGTCCTTCATTAGTTCTTCCTTTGTGGGTGGAGAGGAACAGGATTATCCTAGATTTACTTGATGGAAAGCTTTAATCCATTAGGTACAAAACAAATAGGACAGATTAATGTCGAAAACTGTGAAGAGTGGTAGTTTACCCCACTCACAAGTTAAGAAGTTAGCCTGCTACAATTTCATGGATCCTGGGGGAAGACCTGAGACTCCAGGGTCAAAGGCTGAGGACTTTCTTACTCGCAAAGTAAATACCAAAGCATGAGTATTTGTGCTCCAGTTCCCAGAGGGTGACGCAGAAAGGGCCAGCTGACACATGTACGTATAAAGGGAAGGAGCCCTGAGCTTAGAGAAACCAAATATTTCATAATAAAAAAAAAGTTACCCTGCCGGCTCTTTGCTCTGAAAGTAAACTTTATTATACTAGAAGATAAGCACATCTATCTACACTGTCTTATACTCTGGAAACTTTTCTGATGGGTCTACCACTCCATTGGCTACTCTAATGAATCTGACCAACAGAGGCTGAGACCAAATCTGTTCAATTTGTACAGTACAACATCTAATTCGTCTACTATCAGTAGGACTCAAACCAGTAGGCTGAAACCAACCTGTAGAATTCACCCCAACCATGCCTCCCAGGGTTCCAGATCCAGGCAGTTGAACAAATCCCATATATCATCAGGTTCTACCTTAGAAAGTCAGGGGATTTTCTCCTTATATTTCTGTATTGGTGTTTCCACTTGGCCTGAGACATTAATTCAGGTACTACAGGATGTATCTGTGATGGCACCGGTTCTGCTTGCCCTCCAGGAGGAAGTTTAGGGCAATTCTCTCATCTGTAGCAATCTTACCTGCTGAGTTGAGGCCCACTTGAATGCTTCCCGGGGATGAGGCACTAGCACTGATCACCTCAACTACAGTCAGGGACTAATTTTTTTTTTTTTAACGTTTTTTTTTTTTTTTTAATTTATTTTTGGGACAGAGAGAGACAGAGCATGAACGGGGGAGGGGCAGAGAGAGAGGGAGACACAGAATCGGAAACAGGCTCCAGGCTCCGAGCCATCAGCCCAGAGCCTGACGCGGGGCTCGAACTCACGGACCGCGAGATCGTGACCTGGCTGAAGTCGGATGCTTAACCCACTGCGCCACCCAGGTGCCCCAGGGACTAATTTTTTGTACCACTTCTTCTAATCGGATGAGTCCTGATATAGGGATAGGTAGGCACAGGGTGCACATAAATAACAAGTCAGTTATCTCTTGGGGAATCTCTCCTGAGAACCAAGGGTGGCATCTTTTGGGAGAGATCTCTTAGTTGTGAAGGCTTCGTGATTTACTAGTGGTGCTTCCCTAACCACTTGAAGATTTCTTATGACCATGGCAAAGCTGCAAATCATTGTGTTTTCAGAAGACAGGGAACTTAATGTCCTAGTTCCACAAAGCAAGTATAGTCCCGAGAGCATATGTACATCATGACCATGAAATGAAAGTGTTGTTTATAGTTGTGGGGTTTGCTAAGTAGGACCTGTATCATTTAAAGGGAGACGTTGACAGAACATCCAACATTACCTCTTGGCCAGCTGGTAAACCTTGAACTTCCCCAGCTGAGTTTAAATAATTGAGTTTAGTCTTTCTTTATAGAAGGACTGCCTGAGGGCAGTTGGGGGGGCATTTATCTATAATAGATATCTATTATCTATTAGTGATGGTTGTAAAAATAGGGGTGAAGACATCTGGATGTGTTAACAGGTATTATCTTTGTGGGAGGTGCAGGAGCTGGGACCATCCTCTGCCTCTTCTGATTGATTCCCCTGTAAAGGTAAGGTGACTAGTGGTCAAATCACAATCAGAGTCATCAGGCAGATGATGACAAAATCAGGCAGTCAGTCAAATCAAAAGCCCTTGGGGGGAAAAAAAGTCCTTGCAATGGTTTGGGAGAATCTCACCAGAGGTTTTCCTTCATGAGAAAGGCTCCAGAGGTGATTTGGAAAAACAAAGATCATTCAGATCTCTCTCTCTCTCTCTCTCTCTCTCTCTCTCTCTCTCTCTCTCTATCATGTGTCTCAGGGTCTGAGATGCTCTCATCCCAGGTGCTACTGCTGCCTGTCCTCCATTGCCTCAAATTTCTGCATCCACTTTCGGCGTTGATCATTTCACCTTTGCTTCAATCATCCCCTAATCATACTCAGACCTTTTATTCAGAAAAAAAAAAAAAAAAAAAAGTAACTTGGACATTTTAACAGAAGTTACACAGACCCATTGCGGCCTCCACATTGGCCTGTGATAGGGGATTGATGATGGTGTCCTCAACCAAATGGCAACTATCCTTATGATCTGGGACCATGTCAGTCCAGCCAGAGAATCCAGGTGGCTGAACCAGAGTTAAGTCTGAAACTCCCAGGCCCCATTTTGACGGGGCTGCCTCTGGAGGATGTGCCAACCATGCTGGCCTGGAGTCGCTGTTAGGGGAGAGAAAGACATACCATGCCCAGCAATGGTCATGGAGAAATCTCAGATTTTCAAAATAAGTCCCTATCACCTCATCCCTTGTGTCCTGATCATTACCCAGAAAGCAGCTAGGAGGAAATGATCCCTTTCCGAGGACAGCTGTATTCGGTGACCAAACCTGATTTACTTATGTGCGTGGACTAGGATAAGGGGATGGGAGCAGAATCAGAAATTTTAAAGGTCAGTGCCAGATGCCTGTGGACATTATGGATCCTGGAAGGTCCATAAAACATCTGTACTAACATCAGCTGAGGCAACGGTAGAGGGAAGAGGAAGGGTTCAGGGGGACACAGGACGAAAGAGCTTCTCCAGGCCAGTAAGGCTTTATATTTACTTTTACTTTCAAACAGTATGGTGTCTACTCATGGCTCAACCAAATGAGCTTGCAGTGCTTTTGGCTGGTTCAACAATTTAAATTGGGTGAAAATCCTCATGGCTAACACCACCCGTTTCAACCTTAGGAACCCCTTGACTCAGTAGCCATGCCACTTTATATTCTGGCTGGTGTTACTGGGTTTGCACCTTTTTGCTGACTTGGGCATGGCTCACACGGCAGCAACTTTTTTTTTTTTTAAGGAATCTACCTCAATCTGGGGCATTTGCTGCCCATTATCAAAATAACATCTCTTGAGACTTCATCTAGTTCCAGTGTAAGTTTTGGCGGGGTGAGAACTGACTATAAGAGTTTATGTAGAATTCTTCAGGTCAGTTTCTCATTCTCCAGTGGATCACCTGCAGCGGCATTGTAAATCCAATCCCAGGAACTCTTACGAGCTCAAATATTAGATTTCTTCTGTGGCTTCCCATGGAAGCTGTCTCGGGGATATCTCCCCCAAAGAACCATGATAATGGCTGGGACCCACTGCAAAGCCGCTGAGACACTTTGCTCTTGTCTGAACGAATCTGAAGGTGGAATGATAGATCATAGGAGGGACTAATGATCCAGTTGTTGCCATTCTTCTAGAAAAAGGCCCGGGACGCCTGGGTGGCTCAGTCGGTTAAGCGTCCGACTTCGGCTCAGGTCATGATCTCACGGTTTGTGAGTTCGAGCCCCGTGTCGGGCCCTGTGCTGACAGCTCAGAGCCTGGAGCCTGCTTCGGATTCTGTGTCTCCCACTCTCTCTGCCCCTCCCCCCATTCGCACTCTGTCTCCATCTCTCAAAAATGAATAAACGTTAAAAAAAAATTTTTTTTAAAAGGCCCAAAACTCCTGCACATCCAGGATTAATATTAGCACTAGTTGTTACAGCAGGGCAGACCTGAAGCTGCCTGCCAAACCGGTGAGGGTCTCCCTACACCGAGATGAATTAGCAATGCTCCAAGCCCCACTTCACACAGCTGACTTTGAACCTACCTCCTAGTCCTCAGGTTGCTTCAATTCCTCCTTATAATTGGCAAAAACATGGAGAACCGTGCCTCATTGATCAAAAACTTGGTCGACATGTTCACTGCCAATTCCCAGAGACTTCCCTCGAAAATCTGCTAATTAGCCTCTTTTGTCTACATCCCCTCTTGGTACCAAGACTGTCAAGAACTGCGAAGAGTCTGAGATTTTACCATCCTACAATCTGAGTTAGCCTGCCACAGTTTCATGGATATTGGGAGAAAACAGAAGACTCTTGGATCATAGACAAAGGACCTCATTATAGCAGCAGGAGGAGCCAAATATCAGTACTTGTGTCAGTGTCCCAAGCCCCAGCTCCCACAGGGCAATGCGAAGAGAGGCAGATAACACCTGGGCATGCAGTGGATTGTGTTCCAAGAGTCTAGGGAAGCCTCTGTCCAGCTAATTACCTCTTCATGAATCTGTTAGCCCAGCTCAGCCTACCAGCATCTAGCTTCATGCAACACACACACAGACACACACAGACACACACACTGATATCTTCTCCTTTCAACAATGTAACATAGCCTGTTTTACCTGTCTAACCCATGCCCGGATCCCATCCCCCTTTCCTTTAGCATTCTTCCCTCATGAATAGTCAGCCAAGTCCAATTCTGACTTTACATTTATATCCTTAAATAGTAAAGAACTGATTTAAAAGGACAGGTAAAGAGAAAGACTTTGTGTTTGCTCTTAAGACAGGTAATCCTTTCTATGACATCCCATTAATCACATACTTCCCAGGACAGGGAGCTTCTGTGTTCCAAAGTGTCCTGTTCCATTGTTGTAGTAACAACTGTTAGAATCTGACTGTTGGGCCTGTCATCCTTTAAGGAGACAGAGTGAAATGGACCTCTTTCTTTTGTCTCCCATCTGCCTTCCTCTCCCTAAGACATGTAGGCAAGACTTCCTCCCTCCTTTTCCCCCAAACTGAGAGTAAACGTAGCCCCTGGTTAAAAATGAAACCCCATCTTTTCACAAAAGGTGCTTTCAAAGCTGCTGTGGGGTTGTATGGCTAAAGGAGTGGCCCTTTATGGTCCATTTTTTACTCTGTGAAGCCTGAAGGGGCACAATCGGAAAACAGGAGATCGAGAACAGAAATGAATACATTCAAGAATGGGAAAAATGAAAAAGGGTCTGCAGCTTCTGCAGGTCGAGCTTCTTCAAAAGGGACTAGACTCAGGCTGCCCATCCTAGACTCTTCCATGGGGTTTGGAGTACTGAAGCCCCTCCACACACAGTTCTGGGGGACTTTTGCAAAGGCAAGATTGTTCCATTGGTGTACTGCTGGAGCTCCTCTTTCACTTCACTCTGCTAAGGAAAGTTTAACACTAGAGGTAACAAAATAATTCTGGGGGCAAGACTGACCATGTGGACAGGGAACAACATTTCTCTGGGAGGTTCAGGAGAGGAATCCAGAGAGGAGGGGTTAGATGGTTAGAAGAAAGATACCAGGATAAGGAGTGATGTTAGTGACCAGGTGTGCCCACAAGGAACTCCCTATGAATAACCAAATCTCCTATATGTACTTTGGGAAAAATCGTATTAGACCCTCAGTGTAAGTCTCCTTCCTCCACCATCCCGTATTATAATAATTTCCACCTCAATTGCAATGCACCCTCTCTTTCCTCCCACCCCCATAGCCAAAGTCTGATTAACCATACAGGCTCATGTAACGATATTTTAGAAAGTAAAGGGAGTATATGATAAACAAAGCGTGGCCTGCCCCACATTCACTCCTCCACCGGTACAAGTAGAGGAGCCCTTTTGGCAGGGGACCATGCCTAAGAATTCCAGGCAGGAAGCAGCCATGAGCAGAGGAGGAAGCACATGACATTGAGGAACAGCATCTAGTAGACAAGTCAGGTGGAGTACAGACAAAACCTTTCCATATACTTGAAGAGGAAAGTAAACTTTTAAGGAGGGCAAGATGATATTTGGGGCACAAATGGATTAGGATCCAGACATTTCATCCCACCCCAAAGTGGAGAAGTGAGTTGCAATGGATTTGTCAAGGTCAAGGCCACATTCTCTAGGGTGGGGCCTTGGGTGAAGATATAAAAATATTTACACAGAAATCATCTTTTTGTTTAACGTTCATTTATTTTTGAGAGATAGAGAGAGTGCAAATGGGGAAGGGGCAGGGGGAGGGGACCAAGGATTTGAAGCAAGCCATATGTGGGGCTCAAACTCACAAACCTTGAGATCATGACCTGAGCCAAAGTCAGAAGCTCTACTGACTGAGCCATGCAGGCGCCCCTACACAGAAATCATCTTAAATAAAACTATTGCAACTGAATAAAGTAATCCTCATAAAATGGACCCAAGGCCAAAAGGAATTCTCAAGCCCCATCATTCATGGTCAATTGCAGACCCTAACAGGAAGATATTTATACACTTTCCCAACAGGAAGGAGCCGATTTTACTACTCCAGCAGGAGTAGAAAGTAAAGGGAGTATTTCTTCTTGCCTGGTAGCAAACTCAGACAGTAAGAAAATGCCACAACTCAGCCAATGAGAAACCATCACCAGCCTGAACTCATGCTTTTCTTAATTGGACTCTCGCTCAAAGCAGCCCCTTCCAATGTTTACCTTTCCTCTATAAAGTAATGTTTCTCTCCTTTGATCTCTGCACTTGCCTATGGTTTGCCATGGCATACATGTCCTGAATTGAAATTCCTCTGCTATTCCCAAATAAACCCATTTTATTCATAAAGTAACTGCCTGTTTCACTGTTTTTTTTAATGTTTATTTACTTTTGAGAGAGAGAAAGACAAAGTGTGGAGTGGGGGAGGAGCAGAAAGGGAAGGAGACACAATCTGAAGGAGGCTCCAGGCTCTGAGCTGTCAGCACAGAGCCTGATGTGGCGTTCGAACTCGCGAACCGCAGGATCATGACCTGAGCCAAAGTCGGACGCCCAACTGACTGAACCACCCCGGCGCCCCACAGCTGTTTCACTTTTAAGAATGATACTAAAAAATAATAAACCAAGATAGATGCTTCCACATCAAGTGACAAAGAATTATGACCTCAACATACAGAATGCCTACAATTCAGTGAGAAAAGACAACATAATAGGAAATCTAAAATAATAGCACACTCAAGATAAAGCAAGGAGGCTTCATTTACAAAAGACTATTTGTATAGTTGTGTGTATAGGACAGCCACAGTTAACTGAGGCTATTTGCAGCCAATCAGGAATCATTTCTATGTGTGAAAAGAGGAGAGAAAAATTACAGGAGCCTAGAAGAAGAGAAGGTCACCTGAGAAGAACAATGACCTTTTTTCAAAGCCAGTCAGAATAAATACTTGGAGTTTATTTTCTTCCCACCTCTAATTTCCTGCCAGGTTCTCCACTGGCTAAACCCAGCAGGGAGACTTAGGGCACTGGGGCATTGCTAATGAAGGCCAGAGAAGTCAAACTTCTAGGAGAGAGCAGGGCAGAGTAGGAAGACTGTGAATCCTCAAGCAGCAGACAGAAGACACCCAGCACAGAAGGAGAAAATATGAATATGCAATGACAGGAAAAGAAATACTAAGAGTCTAATGGCCATGTGAGACTAGGTCAAATTTCCCCAGCCATTTATTTTTTTAAGTTTATTTATTTATTTTGAGAGAAAGAGGGAGAGTGCAAGAGCAGGGGAGGGGCAGAGAGAAGAGGAGACTGAGAAGCCCAAGCAGGTTCCATGCAGTGAGCTCAGAGCCCAGCACCTGGCAGATCCCAGGAACCATGAGATGATGACCTGAGCTGAAATCAAGAGTTGGACGTTCAACCAACTGAGCCACCCAGGCTCCCTCACCAGCCATTTAAAGATCAGATTCCTAAGTGAGACTTCCTGAGAGTACCTGGTCTACTACTTAATTATGTACTCTTGATTAGGTCTTGTTCTCATCATTGGGGTAATAAATGGGGTCATAATAACACCTACATCATAGAGTTACCCTAAGGATCAAATGGGAAAAGGTGTGTCAAGCACTGAGCCAGGGCTTGACATGGGGTAAGCAGTCAATACATGAAACCTTTTTTTCCCCCTTTCAAATTGGTAAATGATAAAGATCTATAATACTTGGTAGTGGCGAGGTTATGGGGTAAAAAACATATTTTATTGGTAGTACAAATCGGTATATAATTTTTGGGAAGGTAACTTGACAGTATTATAACTTAAAATAAGAGTAAACAGTTCTATGTGTAATAATTTATCATACACAACTTCTTTTAGTAACGCGTAGGGACATATGTCTAAAGGTGTTCAGTGCCATACTGCAGTTGGGAAAGGTTGGAAACAACCTAAATTTACGTAATGAAACTCTACGTACCCATTTGTGTCGGTTATCTATTGCTGTGTAACAAATTACCTTTGGAAACTTCAGAAACTTAGCCTCTTAAAAACAAGAATTTATTATCTCATAGGTCACGCAGGCAGGAATCCCTGCGTGGCCTAGCTGGATACCCCAGATCAAGATTTTATAAGTTTGTATTTCTACTGACCAAGGCAGTGATCTCATCTGGTGGCTCAGTAGAGGGAAGGAATGTAGAGATAGAGATATGTATCTTTTATTCCTGCATTGGATTCTCCATCTGGTTCAGACAGGCATAGATATCCTCTCTTCCCATTGGAGTGGTAAGACTCACAACAAGGGTTTGCACTTTGGGGTGGAAGCAAACAGAGGAGGCCTTCTGTTTGCCTTGATGCTAGTTCCTCCAGGACAGTCTGCTTTGGGTTAAGACCCCTTTTCTTTTGAGAGGAAGCACAGTGATCTAAAGCTGAAGTCTGAGCTAATCACAAGGTCTTGCCTTTCCTTGCTTTGTTCTCTGTGAATGTATTTCCCCCTGGCACCTTAGGAGAAGGGATTGGCACCTACAGCAGAATTAAGAATATCTTGTATTCCAGCAGGTGTTAGTCAAATCCATGTCTAAACACGTCATCCTCTTCAAATATGAGGCCACATCTATCATGAAGTTGTTGTCTAAGAAGCCTTCTCTCGAGTCTAAACACTCCCTATCTCTTATCATTTTCCCTCAAATGAGGTAAGTGTTTTTTGTTTTTGTTTTTAAGTGTATTTATTCATTTTGAGAGAGACAGAGACAATGTGAGTGGGGGAGGGGCAGAAAGAGAGGGAGACAGGGCATCCCAAGCAGGCTCCACACTGCTAGCACAGAGCCTGACGCACGGCTCGAACCCCTGAAACTGTGAGATCATGACCAGAGCTGAAACCAAGAGTCAGACGCTTAACCGACTGGGCCACCCAGGTGCCCCAACGTCGGTTTTATAGCCATGATCATTTAGTTGTCTTTAAAGTCATTGTATGGTGCTCCCTAAATATTTGACGAATGAATTTATTGATTCAATAATAAACATTCTAGTTGATCAGTGTCCTTAAATCATCACTAGGGCACAATAGCATTTTAAGGACAGTGTATCAGCTAGGATGCTTTGGATTGCACAAAAAAGAAAAACTGACATCAAGCTGACTTAAACAATAATGGGATTCATCAGTTCACGAAACAAGGAATCCAGAAGTTGTAGAGATGCAATGGCTTCAGAAGGAGAGATTCACATGGTGGTGGAGGCCCTGGCTCTACTTGTCTATTATGCTCTCTGCGCAGCTTTCAGACTTGGTCCTCAGGCTGGAGCCTCTCCTGAGAGCAAAGTACCTAGAGCCGTTGACTGTAAGGCAAGTCATGCCCACCCACAGAACAGAGCTTCCTTTTCCCTGACCACCAAGCCAAAGGAATGTTACCTGTATCAGACCAACTTGGGCCACCTTCCCAGCCCTGAACCAACCACTGTTTGCGCTGTTTGACTTGGACTTGGGGAAATGCCCTTTTAAGCCAATGACTGATGGCAAGAGGATGGGGCTTCTAGGCCAGTCAAATCCTCCCTCCACTCTATCCCGGTACGGAGAGGTGGGAAAACCTCACCCAGATCCCATGGCTGGGAAATATAGATGCTGCTGGGGAAAGAAGAAATGGAACTTGACTCTTCCATTATGTATTCAGCTGGTGTTGACTCAGTCCTGACTAGACACTCTTCCACACCCAGGGAATACAACAGAGAACAAATGGACAAAGTCACTGCTGTCATGGAGGGGAGATGAAAAAGTAGCACAGAGGTAAGTCAGGGAGGGTAAGAATTCCCAGGATCACAGAGAGCTGCTGTTCTACAGAGGGTTGTTGGAGAGATGGGTCAGAAAAAGTGACATCTGAGACGTAATTTGGAGGAAATGAGGGAGAGCGAAGAATACAGGGAGCCACTAAGTCAGCACAAGGCCTGAGGTGGGAGAGCGCATGTCCTGTGTGATTCACAACCACGAGGGCTGTGTGGAGCCTGCTAAGCCATGGCAAGGACTGTGAGAATGGGGCTAGGGATGACATCAGCCAGGTCTGGTTGTTAACTGTGGTGGCCTCACTGTTAGTTGCTCTGACCCTGCTGTCTCTACTTATTCCCTACCACAGAGCTCATCTCCATGAAAGGCTGCAAATACCAGATGCCTGCCTTGCCTGCCTTTCAGTCAACGCATGAACGAGTCGTCCAAAAATCCCCACAACGGTTCCATAAGTTGTAGCTTACGGTCAGATAGATGGGAAAAGGGAGAGACTGCAAGTCACGAGCCAGTCAGGAGGCTTTCACTGGATTCTAGAACAGAGGTAAGGTATGTCTGAAGAGCAGTAATGGTCATAGGGCAAGAGATATGGGTTGAGCGAGGCAGAGATGACAGACATGGAAGTGACAGGTTCTGGGAACTGGATGTGAGCAGAAAGGGAGAGAGGAGTCAGCTGAGGAGGTGGTGAGTGGGAGAGTGACAGAACCTTCTGGAGCAAGGGCCACAGTGTGGCTAGAAAAAAATGAATCTGGTGAGGTGGTGGCTGTGAGGTGGTGGCCATTAGTTCGACATGGAGTACATCAACATGCAGGGGAAGGGAAAAGATTCCCTTCTTGAGAGACTATCTAAAAGGCAAGAATAGAAACTCACCAGACTCGTTCACAGATCTGGTCTATGTATAGGTGATTCATTCTACCCCCCCACTTCCTCAACCTCCCCCCCACCACCCCATGCTCTTTGCCTGGCAAACTCCTATTTATACTTCTACACTCAGATTAATTCCCAACTCCTCAGTGAAGCCTCCTTATCCTACCCCGACACAGAATTTTTTCCTTTCCTATGTTCCCAGAGCCTTTTGTGGACACCTGCATCCTATCATTTGCCACACACAATGCATTGTCATTTCCCTGCTCCCTCCCTCTTCAGTGTTAGACTGCAGGTGCCCTCCCTAGAGACCAGCTTAATGCTTTTTGTATTCCTGGCATTTAATACTGTGCCTAGAAGATATAATAGGTAATCACCAAATGAGTGATGAATGAACGAGTGAATAAATGAATGAAATATTGATCATAGAAAAAAGTTAGAGGTTAAAAGTGTTAGCAGAGAGTGATGAAATTTTGAAACATTTAAGTTAGAATATTTTGACATCCATGGAAAATGGTGGAGTAGATGAGGTTATCCTTGGAAACTCGTAGATTCTATATGTGGAAGGAGGAGATCTAAATCTGAGCTGATATCAGATATGAAGAGGGATTACAGTCATTACCTGAGAATAGCTCAAGAAGGGTGCTGAGAAGTGAGTGAAATATTTGATGAAGGTGAAAGCCAGAGCCCGCAGAGAACCTGAAGGTCAGGAAATCAGGAGAATAAGTCTTTAGGATTTTCTGGAAACATAGCAGTCACATTTTATGATGCAATCGTGCAACGCAATCATGGAAATCTTACATACTCAACGTTGGTTTTTCCATAGGACTCAGTGTAAGGGGGGGGGGGCGGTGTTCATTCTCGGCTGTCAGGTATATAAACGTGATAGTTTTGTGTCATTTTTCAGGGGGGGGCTGATCTTGCAGCCAGGCCAATGACATTTTTTTCATTGTTTCCATTCTTCTCTCCCTTTCTGAGGACAATTTGAGAAGATTAAAGTTATGCTGGCTATAATCCTTGCATTTTCTCATTTTATTGCAATGATTTCATAGCATATTCTATCTCAGTTGTTCTCAATCCAGAAGAATCTGAGCCTCTCTGCTGCCTCCACCACCACCAAAGTGGAAACATTTTGATCGTCACAACTGGCATCTAATGGGTAGAGGAGACCAGGGATGCTGCTAAATATCCTACAATGCACAGGAGAGCCCTGTGTGTCAATAGTGCCCCAATGTCAATAGTGCCAAAGTCAAGAAACCCTTAGAGTCTCCCCTATATGAACAGCACAGACATTATGGCACTTGTTTGGCTGGCCAGCTTCAAAATTTTGTGGTTCTTCATAAATGCAGAAAAGGTAGAGGGATTTCCTTTATTTCCATTTTGGAGACTTTGTTGACAGCTAATATTGCACTTCAAATTTTATCACACCTTTAGTCCATGTTCACATCAAGGGCGGATTTTCAGTCACTTTTTTCAAGACTAACACTAACATCACCAATTTAACAAGCACTTAGGTGACATTGCTGAAGGGCTATAACAACAGGAAAGGTTAACGCAGAATGACAATAGTCACTAAAATCACGCCCAGAGTCTTAGTAGAGTTAGAGGAGGTGTGAAGTAGGGGTTGGGGACACAGCCTCTGAGGGAATGATCTGGCCACATCTCAGCTCTGGCACTTTCTTGTCAGTCACTGACCTCTGGCAATTGCCTTTCTGGGCTTCAGTTTTCTCAGTGGGGGATAAGATTATCACAGAGTCCTTCCTCTTAGAGTTGTGAAAATTAACTACTGACACACATAAAGAGATTAGAGAGCACAATAAGGTGCCCAGGATGGCAGGCACTTCTCTTTACTAGTCAAAGTGGGCCTGCTGCATGACCATCGCATGAGGAGAGTTGATATTTTCTTCACTGATCAGCTTTAAAATTCTGTGGTTCTTGACAGATGTTAACATGTTGGAGCAAGTCCCCTTTTATTTCCATCTTTGAGGTGAAAATGAGACGTGGTCGTTCTCATATTGTGCTTCAAAGTCACACAAAGAGATCAGTGAGTGTGGCTGCGCTGTAAGTCTTCAGGGAATAATAGTTATAATAGCAGCAGGAGCAAAAGCGTTCCCCATATGTGAGACAAGGGGCATTATTCGGTAGCTGTTGTTTTCTTCAGTTCCACGATGTGCCACAAGAGAGTTCCAGAAGACCGTTTTAGAAAACTTAAAGAGGGCTGCTTTTGGTTCTGTTTAAATTGTACCATAAATGGTCACAAGACGGTGCCAAAAGATTCCTTTTGAAAACCTGATTGGTCAGTTCCTTCTTTGGTTGTTTAAATTAGACCAAAAAATAGTACATGAGTATATTTAATTGGAACAAAAATACAACACATGGGGTTAAGTACAAACATTTCAATTCAACATACACCTTTTTTTTTTCTTTGTTCTAGATTCTAGTCATAGAAAAACTCCTGGAAAAAATTTTCTGTTTCCATTAATCTATTGAAGACTTAATGAAAAACTTTTCAAAAAACATTACACTTCACTGGTGGTGATTTAGCACCCCCGTCGCATAGAAAAAAATTGGGTTCCTGAGATCTGCTATAAAGAGCCCCAGTTCCCTGCTTTGACAGATTACTGTGAAGGCAGAGTTGCCTTGGTGACTCAGGGTTTCTCTTCCAAGTTCATACCTGAGCAAATGAGAGACAGTGCGGGGAGCATAGCAGCATGGCTTTCTGGGGTGCTGGGCTCTGTTAAAGGAAAGCTCCAAATAGGATTTTCAATCACAAAAATTAACAGCACACAGGGTCTTTTTTCCCAGTCCCTGTCTCCTCCCTGGAGGGGAGGGGTGGGGGGAGAGGTGTCAATCCCCTGAGGCCGTGGGTGGAGCCTGAGGAGCCTCTTATCATAGCGCACCAAACCCCGCCCCCGTCCCGCCCCTGGTTGTCCCCAGGAGGTGGAAAGAACCTCCTGAGAAACACACTTTCCAAATTGCGCATGTGCACAACTTTTGAGAGCATGACGTAATAGCCCCGGGGAAAAGGCCCTTGAGGTCTTTCAGACGTCCCAATAGGACAATTCAAATAGCAATAATTCCTTGGAAATTGTTATTTCACTTTCTCTCTTTCATACTTCTGTAAAGTACAGACTTAAGAACAATAATGAAGTAAGAGCCCTGAAGTCTGGAGCCAAAGAGTCCCAGTTTTGGCAGCGAAGGGAAGTGTAGAAGAGGGAGGAGGAGAGAAGAAGGCAAGAGGGAAGAGGAGGTGAGGATCGAATGAGTGCTCAGTGCCGGTGCTGTGTGAGCACCTACCCTAAGTGCCCACTCATTTAATAATCAAAAGAATTCCACTGATTTGGTGCTTTTGGCTTCACTGACAGGCAAAGAAAGAATTTGAGAAGTGACTCTTACAAGGTCACACACCAGTAAGGGGTGAAATCAGAAGTCAAACCAGATAACTAAGAGATGCCAAATATGTGGGTTTTTAATAAAAGCCTACTAGTAACCATCCACAACCTTTGGGGTTTACTCTGTGGTGGTGGTTGTCGGAGCAACATACAAAAAACAGGTTGTTTGCCCTCTGTTGCTTTGACTGAGGGGGCAATGACCACAGAGGATACCCATTTGACTCAGACGCTCTTGCTGGGAGGTCCCCAGTGTAGAGCAGAAGAAACTCCTTCATGCTCTGGGCCGTGGCCTGCCTGGTAAAAACTTCCTGGGTCCCTCCAAACTGGTAGTTTCCCTTCTACTGTTTATTGGTTCGCTACAAAAAGGAAAGTGCTTGTAAACAACTTGAGTGCATGAACAAGCTAATTAAAATAATTAATAGCTTGTGAAAAAAGTAGTAAAACTAATTATTATAGATTGGCCCTGTGGGAAGAGGAAAATTGCTGACATTCTTCAGGTCTAAGCTGATCCATCTGAGACAGAAAAGCACAGTTTACCAGGTCCCTTCAGAGGATATGGTTCCTTCCCAGCCCAGATTCAAACTCTCCTGCTTCTCATCCCAACCTGTAATTTCCTTCTTGGCAGTTCCTCTATGCAACTGACCCTCCAATGATCCTCACTCCAAACCGTTCCCTCTAGGGAAGCATCTGACTTTTCTGTTTTTAACTTAAAGAATCATGAAAGTTTTGACTCTGAGAAGCACGGCATTGAAGGACGCTGCAGACCTCTAGTAAAATGACCCATAGGATGCATGACTCCTTTTGCGAGTGTTTCCACTTTCCACTTTTCCACTTTCCAGTTTCCACTTGATGGCTAGCCAGTCTTTGCGTGAGCACCTTCCAGTGACAAGAAATGACAGCTGTGGCTGCTCTGACTGCTGTCAAATACCTCTTGCTTTTCTTTCGAGTTATACTCTGTCCCTTTAACGTCCCACTATGGCTCATTCTATCTCTTGGGGCCTTAGAGAATAAGAAAAATGCCTTTTCCAAGCATTTGAAGGCAGAACTGTGTCAGCTCATGCCTTCCCAGTGTCCAGTTCTACTTCCAAACCTGCTAGGTGTTCTACCCCCAGGAGCGGAGCACCGGTTGAAAGGTTCTCCAGTTTACCCAGGAGAGGTGTTTACCTGAAATGGCCAAAAGCAGCCCTGAGCAGGGGAGGATCAGAGTCTTCTCTGGGAGAAGCAACAGTCATAGCTGAGGGGAAGTGGAACACCAAGTCCAAAGTAGATCAGGGAACAGAGGAAGGACATCAAACAATAAATTTGTTAGCTCAGAGGGTCAGGAGTAGAGGAGAAACAGGAAGAAGAATAGGTCCAGAAAGGCAGTTCAGAACTAAGACCACGAAGAGTAAATTTTTACAGGAGCTCCCCTTTTACATAGCTATTCACATGTGTCCCATGGCCATGCAGGGCCAGACACCCTCAGTTAAACACTGGGAGTTCTTCAAGTATTTATTACACAACAGGTTATCGAAACTGCCTTTACAACACATTCGAGAATCTTGTTGAACATCCCATCAACTCACTGGTCACTAGTTGGTAGAATCACCTGACACATTGGGGTAACAGGGTGTCTGAGAGGTGTTGAAAATGTACACCAGGGCATGGAGCAGTGTTTCTTTGCTCAGGAAAAGTCTCTTTAGTGGACTCTTTTAATTAGGTAAACATAGCTTGATAGAGTGCATGGGAAGCACTTAGTGTAGCCAGTAAGACCAGCTCTCTTCATCTCTCCTCTTAGACTGAGTGAGTCTCAGCGTTTTTGGACAATGGGAAGTAAGTGAGGCAGAGGTGGCCATGAGGCAGAGAGATACAGATCATCTTGCAGAATGAAGCAGTTATATTAAAAGTAATGTAAAAGTGATCATACCGTGTTCAGACTGTGAGTGACCAAAGCAGGTCATCTTGTTTGAAATGGCACAATGGCATTGTTCCATACCTAGTTCATAGCTGTTCCCCTCTTCCAAATTTCTTAGTGGCCACTAACTGGTGACATCATTCACAGTTCATGGAGGATCTAACGTCATTCACCCAGATCAGGAAATTTGTGTGCACTTAGAACAGCGGATTTTGTTCATTCAGCTAGCCTCTCCAGCTTCCTCTTTGCCAGGCCCTGCGGCGGGTGCTGTGGGTACAGCTGCAAGCTCTGTGAGTGCTCTCTCACCACCCTCCAGTTCGCTTGGAGCACATCATGAGCTTCTTGCTTTGTACCTGCTCACACACAGCAAGATGCCTGGAGACCCTGGAAAGTTCTCTAGCTACTAAGGTTAACTTATCCTTTAAGATTAAAATCAAATGGAAAGCCCAGCTTCCCTCTCCAAATCTCTAGATTATTCTTTTCCTAATCACTTCTGGGCTCAGCTTCCTGCTTCTGTTAATTCTCAATCCCCACTCAGCCCTTCACCTCCTGTGTGCATGGCCTCTTTTCCACACCATGTTACCCCACTGGGGAAAATGCTCCAATTCTTGCACCCCCACACCCTACTGTCAAGAAAAACAACACACTGTGTCAGTTCATTTCCTCTGAGATTTGGTCACCAAGACAGAATTAGAAATGCAAGAGATTTCTTGAGGAAATCTTGAGATTTCTTGAGGGAAGAGAGAGAGAGAACGTGCACGCACACACACACACACACACACACACACACACACACACAGGAGTGGGCGGGGAAACCTTAGAACATGATGCAGGTCTGACACCTGTGACAAGAAAAGGGGAAGGAAGAGGATTTGTAAGAATAGCCTCAGAAGACAGTACAGTTCTGGGAAAGTCCTGAGCAGGCAGATGGGAGATCTAGAGCAAAGATCGCCCAGTGGAAGAGTCCTGCGTTGGGCAGAAATGGCTGAGCTAGAGGTCTCCACTGAGTTCAGTCAAGGCTGGAGCAGCCCAGGTAGATGGCGGCCTTGGTGTGAACATCGTAGTGGGTCCCCAAGGTGCACGAGCTGGAGGCCAACCTAATTGCATTGTTTGTAGCAGTTTCTCCCCAAGAGAGATCTGAGTGAATGATGCTCCACAGCTGGCTTGGAGCACCACATAGCAGACTTTTATTGAGGTTCTAAAATACAGGAGAAAATGATGGGAGTCATGTGAAAGCACAGCACAGCCAATAGAGGAAAATAAATATTGGACCCCACTGGTTTTAAACTTACTAGGCCATTCCTAACCACTTGTGGCTCTCTTTGTGGTGGTCCCTCACATTACCCCCTCACCTCACTTCCCTTGGCTCCTCTTTCCCTTTGTTTCTTCTCTTTCCTCTGGCTGTTAACCTTCAATTCTTTTTTTTTTTTTTTTTAGCTTTATTTATCTTTGAGGGAGGGAGCGCGCATGAGTGGGGGAGGGGCAGAGAGAGGGAGGCACAGAATCTGAAACAGGCTCCAGGCTCCAGGCTCTGAGAGGTCAGCCCAGAGCCCGACGCGGGGCTCGAACTCACGGACCGCGAGATCATGACCTGAGCTGAAGTCGGACGCTTAACCGACTGAGCCACCCAGGCGCCCCTAACCTTCAACTCTTGATATTTTTCTCATACAAGGCAATTTATCCTTGGGGATTTCATCTTTCACGTGCCAGGTCTTTGATAGTCTTCTCTCTGAACAATTCTACTTCCATCTTTATAATTAATGTTTTTAGGCCCATTACGTATTTTTTTTGTACAATTTCTACAGAGTTTCAGAATCTTAATTGTAGGTATTATTTGAAAACTGAGTGCATTTTTTGCCAGGGAATTAACAGATAAGTCTTCTAAGATCCTTATCGTAGCTGTCAATTGCTCTATGAGTGATATCAACTGAGTTTAATTCAACAGTATTTATGGAGCTGCCCTCAGTCCTAGAAACTAAACTAAGTCATTTTGCAAAGAGAAATAAAATCAGCTCCTACCCCTAAGAAATAAGCTTCCGGCTTCTTGAAAGAAAAGTAGGGATATGTAAAAGGATCCACTACCAACTCTGTGGCTGAGCAGATGTCTAGATGAGGAGGCTGAAAATGGCTTCTGAGATCCTCGTTCAGGTTGAGTGATTAATGTCATTTATCCAGAGAAAAGACAGGACAAAACGCAGATGGGCGTGGAAATGGAGAAATAGGTGATTTTAGAGATAGATGATGTTTCAGCGGTGCTCAAATATTTTCCTGAATGGATGAATAAATGAAATGAAAAGGCAATGGCATGAGCTTTTCAAAGGTAACTGGAAATTCCAACCCTAGGAGGGTGGTGAAGGAATGGCCTGCAGAGAAATGGTTAAGTGGTAGGTTTGATGAGGCTGCCCAGTGGAAGTACTGTGGGACCCAAGGAATTTAACAAAAATCCCCTACCCCTGGACAAGCACAGAAAGACTAACTCCATTTTGTGCGACACCCACCATCTCATGTATAACCCCCACATGACCTACTTATTGCCTAAGACACTCCCCCACCCTAGTCAAGCCGCTGAGCACACCCTTCCTGGAAATCGGCTCGTATAGGAATACGGAACCCCTAACCGCCAAAGAATGTAAACCCCGCCTTTTGCCCGCCAAACTTGCGCACCAATTCTGACCAGAATGATAGGCTAGTTCAAACAGTTACTATAGGGTAAATTGTAACTCAATTGGCCACCTGCATGTGGACTGACATGACTATGCAACTTTCTGTGTGTGTTACAATCTCATTGGCCACTGGCCCCTATAAAACTGCTACGCCTCTTAACCTAGGGGTCCAAGTCCCGGCTCTGCTGTGTCGGGTATACTTGGGCCCAAGCTCGAGCTTGCAAATAAACGCTCATGCGTTTGCATCGGTAGGGGCTCCTTGGTGGTCTCTCGGATTCGAAATCGGGGGCATTACAGTACATCAGAGACAGAACAGCATAAGACAGCATAAGAGACAGAACACACTAAGTCTAGAATCCTCAGAGATGTGTACAGAAACAGACTGAGTAAAGAAAAGATTGTTCCAAGAGGAACAATCAGAACGGAGAGTAACAACCTGTCACTGAAGGTAAACGCAGAATCACAAGAAGCTAGACTAGAAGAGGAAGAAAAAACAGGTTAGATTCTTCTTTGGTGACCCTCAGAACCGTCTCAACAGTGAGGGGACAAAATGCAGAGAGGACTTTTGTTCTTGATGGAAGGAGAGAAGTTAGCATTAGAATACTGAACATTGGAGGAAAAGACGAGAAGCCAGAGAAAAGCGGAGCATGGCCAGAGCCTGAGGGGAAGGAGTCCAGAGAGGAGAGTGGGTGGGACTTAGTGATGAGACGGTCTTGCTGCCAGAGCCTTGAGGCAACCATTGATTGGCTGGGTCAGAGGTAGCCTTGGAAAGGAGTGGGGCACTGTGTTCTCCTACACAGGAGGGCAGATCAACACAGAAGAGATGGACTGAGTGGAAAAAAGGGAAATTGAGGGTGAAGTGGGCCTTCCTCCCACCTCTTAGAGACAGAGGGCCAGGTGGGGCTCTGGTCTTTGGAGAGCATAACAGGTTTGAAAAGGCCATAGGAGTCAGCCAGAGATGACCTTGAGGAAGCTAGGAAGGTGTGTGTTCTCATCCTCACACTGACGACAATTCATTCACAGTGATAGCTATTGTTAGAGTTCTTATTTTTCACATATTATTGATGTGGAGAACAAAGGCAAAAGGAAATGTAGATAAAATTAAATTTCCTTATAGCCCATTGACAAATACTTGAGGCAGGCAGAGTAAGACATTCCTCCAGGAACTCCCAACTGTCTGAATGTTAATGCCTGGCTAGAGGCAAAAACAACCTTAGCTTGAGGATAGTCAGGCCTCTAGGATCTGTAAGTCTTCTTTAACATATGAAAATCCTTTTAGAAACTTCCCTGTGCCTTTCCCTTCCCCAATTCCCAAGATCAGTCATCCCTCACACTTACAGCGCAGCTCTTTCTGCCCACAAAGGGTCCTGACCCCGTGTCTTAATAAAAACACTTTGTTGCACCAAAGAAGTCTGAAGAATTCTTTCTTGGCCCTCGGCTCCAAACCCCAACACTTCAAACTGCATCATTTTGGCACCCCAACGTGAGGCCAGAATCTTCTCATCTGGGCTCTGAGCCTCGGTGCAAACTTGGTAAGTACTCCTCTCCTCTCCCTTTACTTTCATTTCAGGAGCTTTTCAGGGAGTATGGTCTTATTGGAACACTCTCAATGTCAATTGCTCAGGCTGCAATCCTCTAACCCACGGCTCCTCTATGGGGAAGAGAAAGCCTGCCTTTTGGCTGGAAGTTAGTACCTTGGCCGGAATGCTAATAAAGACTCAGAAACTTGATGCCCTCCCTTTATTCCCATTCTTATACAAAAGTTGTCTGTGTTGGGCACAGGACAGCCACCTAACTCACCAGGACAGCTGCCAGTCTTAAGACTCCCGTGTGAGGTTTCCTCCTCATTGGTCTAATGTGATACCCTTCACATCTCTGGCCTAGCTGCTTCTGGCCTCGAGACCTCCACTTGGAGCACATCAAAACCAGTAACCGACTGAATTAAACCCAACCAGGATCTTTCCCTAGGGAAGCTGGTTGTAAAGACTACATGTATTGGAATGTCAGTTAGATCATGATGGATATCTGTCTTTACTGTTTTCCATCAGTGTCCCCTACTGGCTACTTAAATTATAAAGTTGGGTAATTTCCCCTTGAGAAACTCTCCTAGTGCTTTCTATGGGTTAAAAAGGAAGGATTCTTCAAGGCAAAGCATGTATTTTGATCCATTCAGTGCTACCCATTTATAGTCTAGAAAGCAAATGGGGAAGGGGAAGGTGGTAGCTAGTATCCCTCCTACAGGTCTTTACAGTGGGACTGGTGACCAACAGCGGTTTCGTTCAAAGAATGCCTCAGATTGCTTTTGATACCAAGAACCTCTGACATGTCCTGCGCCTGGGATGTCACCCAGGAGACAGGGGCAGGGGATGTTTGGCAATGGACCTTTTCTACTTTTCTAGAAGCATGGGAGCTTCTTCAGCCCCCAAGGATTCTCCCTTGGGATGCCTTTTAACTCACGGAAATCAATTCAGATTGTAAGATCTAGGAAAGAAAAAACTGATCTTCTTCTGTAACATTGCATGGCCTCAGTACTCCTTAGGAGATGAGGGGAGATGGCCATTATTGGGACGTTAAGCTTCTGTATGATCTATTGGCTCTCTTCTGCAAGAAGCAGGGAAAATGGACTGAGGTACCTATATCCAGGCCTTCATGGCCCTAAGTCAGGATTCAGACCTGAGGGCCTATTGTAGAATGTGTTACCACCAACCAGGTTCATAAACCCCATCTGGATATACTGGATGATGACCGTCTAAATAGGCCCATTCCTCCTAATAAGCCAGGGCTACTTCAGGAGTCACTGACCAGTCCAGACAAAGAGGACACTGGCTCTGTTGCTATCCCTCCTCCTTATAGACCCCAAGACCTGTCTGCTCCCAGCCCAGCTGGACAAACTAGGAGTGGGATTCCCTATCTTGCAAGAGTTCCAGCTAACTTTGGAATGCATCCTCTTAGGAAAGTTGCCAATGGATAAATGGGCATGATTCAAGTCCATGTCCCCTTCTCCATGGCAGACCTGGCTCAGATAAAATAATAATTAGGATGGATCATGGTGTGTGTGGGTGACTGATCCTTGCCATGTCTTCTCACAAGACTTTCGGGATCAAGCGATTTCTGGCCAGGAAACAAAAGCAGAATCATCCCATTCCCTAGTGAGTTCAGATGAAGACTGGTAATAAAATCAGGTACAACTCCAAGAGGCGGCATTGGAGAAGAACCAAGCTGGGTCTGTAAGAGATCGCTCGTGCGATGGCACGCATATTTATGCTGCATGAAGGTCACGTGTTCCTATCCCATCACTCTGTAAACCTCCCTACTACCTGAACAATAGATATGCTTTATTGGGGAAATGATTTTTCTCTGCTATTATGCTCTGTACCAGTAGGTTAGTAACAAATATGTGAGAACTTTTGACTGAAAAGAAAAAGCAATATTGCGAAAACCCTTCTCAATTTATTGAATCAACAATTAACAAGTGTATATACTGTTTGATTTGACCTGGCAAGATATATACATCATATTAACTCGTTGCACCCATGAGGAAAGGAACTGTATCAGGGATATATTTGGGATATCTCTGGCAACCAGAGATAGGGAACGTTATCCAGTAGGGGGCGCTGCTGTTCCAAATACCAAAGCACACTGAAATTATCAGGAGGACAGACAAGGAAGGAAAAGGTGAGATCATGTGATTACTTGTTTAACAGAAGGAATGAAAAAAGGATTCACTATACCTGTAAATTTTGATAACATTCAGGAAGTTATTCAAGGAGCTGGTGAGAATACAGCTCTATTTCAGGGTCATTTGATAGAAGCTATCCGTAGAAATGCAAATCTGGACCCAACCTCACCTGAGGCAACAACTATACTAAACCTGCATTTTATAAGTCAGCTGGCACCTGACAGCCACTAAAAACTGACTAAAATGGCCTTAGGTCCTCAAATCTTCCCTCTTCCCCCAGAACCTACTAGAGGTAGCAACTGGAGTCCTCAATAATACAGATGTGGCCTTAAAGGAAGGAAAGGACCGGAGAGCTGAATTGCAGGGTAAAATATAGACTCAAAGATTGGCTGCCACTATTGTGGATTCCCCACGACACCAGACTAACCAGGGGCTAAAGAAAAAGCTGGTATCAAAGAATCAGGTAAGACTCCATGCTAGCGCTGTGGTCAGATCAGACAGTGGAAAAAAGAATGTCTAAACAAATGTTCTCCACCAGGGCCATGTCCTGTCTGTAAGAAAAAAACGACATCGGAAGAAAAACTGTCCTCATCTCCAGAGAGAGAGGGAGACAGGAACTCACTTCCCTGCCTGAGAGCAGGAACCAGAGGATCTGGCATGATGGGGCCCTGAAGCTGGTCTGGCTCCCTTTGACATCAAGATGACTGAGCCCTGGGTTACTCTGGATGTGGAAGGCAAGTTTATCAATTTTGTTATTGATATAGGAGCCACTTTCTCTGTTCCTATTCAGCACTCCGGTTCTGCTTGTTTTTCTAACTATAAAATTGTTGGCATAGAAGGGGAAACTACGTGCCATCGGACAATGCCTTTAACCTGTATATACAAAAGTCAATGGGTTACTCATGTTTTTCTACTCCTTCTGTCTTGTCCTACTCCATTACTTGGATGAGACTTAATGTGTAAACTGGGAAGCAGGTTTTCCCTTACTAAAGAAGGGGATGGCTTGTTCTCTTTAACACCTGGAGAGCTAAAACCTTATCCTGCTATCACTACTAGCTGGAAGGAAATAAATCCACAAGTCTGGGATTGTGATGTCCTAGGACGGCTCTTAAAGCCCAACCAGTTAAAGTGATTTTAAAGAAGCCAACCAGGGGTGCCTGGGTGGCTCAGTCGCTTAAGCATCCAACATTGGCTCAGGTCATGATCTCATGGTTCCGAATTGGAGCCCCACTTTGTTTTGTTTTTTTTTTTTTTTCAACGTTTTTTTAATTTATTTTGGGACAGAGAGAGACAGAGCATGAACGGGGGAGGGGCAGAGAGAGAGGGAGACACAGAATCGGAAACAGGCTCCAGGCTCCGAGCCATCAGCCCAGAGCCTGACGCGGGGCTCGAACTCACGGACCGCGAGATCGTGACCTGGCTGAAGTCGGACGCTTAACCGACTGCGCCACCCAGGCGCCCCTTGGAGCCCCACTTTGGATCCTCTGTCTCCCTCTCATTGTCCCTGCCCCAACTCTAAAATAAATAAACATTTAAAAAAAAATAAATAAAGGACCCAATCACTACCCTTCATAGAAAACAATATCCCTTAAAACCTGAGGCAAAGGCTGGATTGCAACCACTTATTGATAAGTTTCTCAAACATAGTATTTTAAAGCCTTGTCAATCTCCTTATAACAATCCAATTTTACCAGTCAAAAAGCCAAGTGGGGACTATTGAATGGTACAAGACTTGAGAACTATAAATGAAGCTTTATGCCTGTTCATCCCATAGGCCCAAATCCCTATACTATTTTCACCCAGGTCCCTGGTGATGCCCACTGGTTTATAGTACTTCATTTAAAAGACACCTTCTTTTGCAGCCCTCTAAGTGAGGAAATGCAGCCACTATTCGCCTTTAAATGGGCCTAACCTTTGAGCCCCCAGGCTGCTCAGTTAACATGGATGGTCTCCCCAAGCCACCACTGGGATTTAGAGACAGTCCTCACCTTTTTGAGACTGCATTTGGTAAAGACCTCCATGCTATCGCCTTGCCTCAAGGGACTACAGTTCAGTATGTGGATGATATTTGAATCCGTAGTCCCACGAGAGAAATGTCTGATGGCAATTCTGTAACTTTACTTGATTTCTTGGCAGACAGGAGAGGGTACTGCATCTTCCTTAAAAAGATGCAAATATCTAAACAGAAAGTACAATATTTGGGATATGAGCTAATGCCAGGTCACCATATCCTGTCTACTGACAGGAAAAAGACTATATTAGATCCTGGACCCCCAGCTATGAGAAAACAACTCCGTACTTTCCTAGGTATGGCAGGTTCTTCCCAGTTTACACTTTCCTAGGTATGGATTCCTGGATTTGGGCTCTTAGCCAAACCATTGTATGGTTCAGTTAAAAGCCCTGATGAGGAACCTTTATTCTGAACTAAAGCCCAGCAGACGGCCTTTCAAACATTAAAAGCTAGGCTTTTGCCAGCCCCCGATTTGGCTTTACCAAATTTAGAAAAACCTTTCACTGTATATGAAGCAGAAAAACAGGGACAAGCTTTGGGAGTTCTTACCCAGCAATTAGGAAGTGAAACAAGACTGGTGGGCTATTTTCCGAAGTCACTCGATAATGTCGCTCAAGGTGGCAGCTTGTCTTCGAGGGGTGGCTGCAAGAGGCCTCCCAGTAGAAGAGGCCTCAAAACTTACTCTGAGACAGTCTCTGCGAGTGATGACTCCACATCCGATCCAGAGTGTCTTAGAAACCAAAGGCCACCAATGGATGACGGGAGGCCACTTAGCAAATACCAGGCTAGATACACCTGAAATAATACTTAAAACCTGTCAAACTTTAAGCCTAGCTATCCTTATGCCTGGCCATTATACTTGTATGATAGACTGCGACTACTCAGAGATTATTGATCTTGTTTATTCTAGCAGACCAGATTTAAAGGAGTCCCCTATTGAAAATGCAGATGATAATTGGTTTACTGATGGCAGTAGCTTCCTGGATAAGGGAGAGAGAAAAGCTCGATGTGCTATAGTTAGTTTAATTAAGACCACTGAGGCAAAAGCCCTTCCAACAAATACTTCTGCCCAAAAGGCTGAATTAATAGCACTTATCCATACTCTTTAATTGCTACATACCCATGGAGGAAGGAAAGGGGATTATTATCAAGCCGTAATTCCCCAATCAAATATGGGCCTGAAACTATTTCTTTTCTTTTCTTTTCTTTTCTTTTCTTTTCTTTTCTTTTCTTTTCTTTTCTTTTCTTTTCTTTTCTTTTCTAATGTTTATTTATTTTTTGAGAAAAAGAGACAGAGGACAAGCAGGGGAGGGGCAGAGAGACAGGGAGACAGAGAATCTGAAGCAGGCTCCAGACCCTGAGCTGTCAGCACAGAGCCCAAAACAGGGCTTGAACTCACAGAGTGCAAGATCATGACCTGAGCCGAAGTTGGATGCTTAACTGACTGAGCCATCCAGGGGCCTCTGAAATTATTTCTCTTCTTGAGGCTGTATATCTATCTACCTAAGGAGGTAGCTGCAATTCACCTCAAAGGACCTCAGAAGGATATGATCTTAGGGGGACCTGGGTGGCTCAGTTGGTTAAGCATCTGACTCTTGATTTTGGCTCAGGTCATGATCTCACAGTTTGTGAGAGAGATTGAGCTCTGCACAGGGTTTTGTGCTGACAGTGCAGAGCCTGCTTGAGATTCTCTCTTTCCCCCTCTCTCTGTCCTTCCCCCACTTGCATACAAGCATTCTCTCATTCTCTCTCTCTCTCATAAATAAACTTAAAAAAAAAAAAAAAAGGATATGATCTTAGAATCTAAAGGAAACAACTTGGCAAACCATGCAGCCAAACAAGCAGCACAAAATAAATAAATATTCAGTCTCATACCAATCTTAACTCCAATAAAGTCCATAATTCCAATCTATTCAGACCAAGAAATTCACAAAGTGCAGGAATGAGGATATTCAAAAAATGCATAGGACTGGCTTGTTAATAATAAGGGAAAAATCTTTATACCCAAAAATAACCAATGGAAGATAATACAGGGTTTACACCAGGCTACTCATTTGGGCAAAATATTTTAAAACATTGTATTAAAAATATATTTGATCGAATAAATTTAACAGCTACAATAAAACTGGTCAGCCGATCCTATATTGTTTGTGCACAAGTAAATCTGGAAGACGCGGTCTGCCCTCCCCCACTTTTAAAACCAATCCAAAGCCATAGGACATATCCATAAGAGGACTGGCAGCCTGATTTCACACAAATGCCTCCTTGCAACAGCTATGAGTTCCTACTGGTGTTTGCTGATACTTTCACTGGGTGGATCAAGTCTTTCCATGTAAAATAGAAAGAGCCACGGAAATAACCAAAGTTTTCTTGCTAGAAATTATTCCTAGATTTGACCTCCATGATCCCTTCAAAGTGACAATGGTCCTTCTTTTAATATGCAAATAAATAGCACAAGATTTTAAAATTAAATATTTTGGAGGTGCCTGGGTGGCTCAGTTGGTTAAGCATCAGACTTGATTTCAGCTCCTTGCTGGGCATGGAGCTTGCTTAAGATTCTCTCTCTTCCTCTCCCTCTCCCTCTGCCCCTTCCTTGCACCCCCCCGCCCCACCTCAGTTCTCTCTCTCTTTCTAAAAAAAAAAAAAAATTAAATATTTTCTACATTCAGCTTGGCATCCACAATCCTCTGGGAAGGTGGAAAAAGCTAATCATACTCTAAA
Source organism: Neofelis nebulosa (assembly GCF_028018385.1). NCBI lineage: Eukaryota > Metazoa > Chordata > Mammalia > Carnivora > Felidae > Neofelis > Neofelis nebulosa. The sequence goes on from NC_080783.1 coordinate 141,974,033, forward strand.
ATGATACCTTACTAAACTTAGTCCAGAGGCCCAGGAAAATTGGGTTACTCTCTTACCAATAGTACTTCTCAGAGTAAGAACAGCTCCAAAACAACCTCTAGGACTTAGCCCTTTTGAGTTATTATATGGAAAGCCATTTCTTACAGTAGACTTGTTATTAGATTAAGATTATAATACTCTGTCAAATTTTTCACTTAAGGTTGGTTTAATGGTAAGTTACTTAATGAGTATACTGATCACATGCTCCCCAAACCTGATTTAACTACAACTGAAAGTCCGCCGCACGTAAGTCCTGGAGATATGATTTATTTAAAAGATTGGAAGTCAAATACAGAGGGGGATTTAAATCCAAAATAGAAAGGTCCATATGTACTCCCACTGCAGTAAAATTAGAGGGGCACTCTTCATGGGCTCATATCTAGAATAAAACCTGTACCTCCTTCACAGGAAACCAATGAGCAAACTAACATGCCTTCTTACACCTGTGAACCTGTAGAAAATCTAAAATTCCTCTTCAAACAACAATGAAGGTTGTATATTTTCTCCTTGTTTTCTGTTCATCTATCTTAGCTGACAATTCCTTTCTATAACGGGCACAGTATTATACTGAACTGCGACATCAAACAACTTGTTGGATATATGGAATTTGCTCAAGTCAAGTACATCTGAATTCCCTGGTGGATTTTCCCCTTTGCAAGCCACTGATTGGCACTCTCTGTATACTTATATTTCAGAAATAATATATAATGATACCATGTTTCATTGATAAATCTATCACTACTTAGAATGTTTCTTCCCAGCCCATGACCAATAGAACATGGAATTTACCAAGACATACCCAGACTTTTTCATACCCTCAAACTATTAAAATATTAACTGACTTTACAAACCCACGAATTGATGCCCTCTAATGAGTGCCTAACTTACAAAACCCCACTTGTCACTATACTGAGGATGGCATATATCAAATTTGGGATGCATATTTATGGCTCACACCCACTACTGGACAGTTCAGTCAAACGGCAATTTTATGGGGGAGGCAAGAAATCATACATATGACACTTGGGCAAATAGCACATGGCATTTAGGACGGCTATCATTAGAACAGGTTCTCAAACCATTATGCTCCAGGCAGCTGATTGGCTTGCTACTGGTTGGATAAGGCAACCTGGAATCAGATGGCTGGCTCCAAATGAAATCCACTGGTTATGTGGAACTAACCACATATCCTCTAGGTCATCGTCGCACCTTAGGTTTTGCCTGGATTCATGGGTGCGTTATCCAACCATCGCTTCCCCCAGGTGATCTTCCCAATTTAAAAATAAGATGAACACAGTCTAGAAAACAGATGATCACTTGGTGTCCATTTTTGCTCCATCTGTAGGATTAGAAAGTGTAATTTGGCGTATAGAAGCCCTTAATAAATGCACCGTGAAGGTCCTCAATGATTCACAGAACAGCATCTCCTTACTTAATACTTAAGTCGCACAGATAAGCAAAGCTGTTCTACAAAATACAATGGCTTTAGATGTCCTAACAACAGCACAAGGTGGTACATGTGACATTATTAACACAGGATGCTGTGTATACATCCCAGATGATCACAAAAATGTCACAAAGCTATTAAAAGATATGAATACCCAAATCGAGGCTCTACAAAATCTTTCCCTCCTTTTCAGTGATTGGTTACATTACTGGTTTGGAGGGGCATTTTGGTCAACTATTAAGGGTCTCTTTGCTGCACTTCTCATTCTTATAGCCATAGTCATCCTAACATATTGCCTTTTTCAGTGTCTCTCTGCTGAGACTCCATCACTACGATGACTTCACATCAACAGATGATCCTGTCCACAGAGATACTTCTTTACTGCCCACATTGGATTCAGCTGCCTCTGCCTTTCGTAACTCCCCTATACATTCCCAGACTGACCAATATTGACCCATAGGTAGGGACATCTCTATGCCCCTCTTCAGCAGGAAGAAGTTACAGAAGATAAGACCTTCCTCCCTCAGCAGCCTTAAAGATTTAGGGGTCAAAATTGTTGGGGGGGGGGGGGAGATGATGTGGAGAACAAAGGCCAAAGGAAATGGAGATAAAATTAAATTAAATTTCCTTATAACCTACAGCCCATTGACAAATACTTGAGGCAGGCAGGGTAAAACATTTCTCCTGAAACTCCCTACAGTCTTAATGCTAATGCCTGCCTAGAGGCAAAAAAAAAAAAAAAACCTTAGCTTGAGGATAGTCAGGTCGTTAGGATCTGTAAGTCTTCTTTAACATATGAAAGCCCTTTTGGAAACTTCCCCTGGTCTTTATTTCCCCAACTCCCAAGTATACAGTCTGTCACCCCTCACACTTAAAATGCAGCTCTTTCTGCCCATGGGTCCTGCCTCTTGCTTTAATGAAAGCACCTTTTTGCACCGAAGGGGCTCCTGGCTGGCTTAGTCGGTGGAGCACACAACTCTTGATCTCAGGGTTGTAAGTTCGAGCCCCAAACTGGGTGTAGAGGTTACTTAAAAATAAAATCTTTAGGGGTGCCTGGGTGGCTCAGTAGGTTGAGCATCTTACTTTAGCTCAGGTCATGGTCTCACGGTTTGTGGGCTCAAGCCCTGCATCGGGCTCTGTGCTGACAGCTCAGAGCCTGGAGCCTGCTTTGGATTCTGTGTCTCCCTCTCTCTCTGCCCCTTCCCCACTTGTGCTCTGTATCGTTCAAAAATAAACATTCAAAAAAAAAAAAAAGAAATAAAATATCTTAAAAAATAAAAAATAAAATAAAAACACCTTTTTACATCAAAGACATCTCAAGAAAGAAACTTGGCCTTGGCTCTGAACCCCAGCACTTCAAACAGCATGATTATCTCACTTAACTCTTGAAACAGTCCTTAAGCTAAGTTCTGAGGGGTGGAAACCAAAGCACGGAGAGGTTTTAAAAAATGTTTACAGTGGGGTGCCTGGGTGGCGCAGTTGGTTAAGCGTCCGACTTCAGCCAGGTCACGATCTCACAGTCCGTGAGTTCGAGCCCCGCGTCAGACTCTGGGCTGATGGCTCAGAGCCTGGAGCCTGTTTCCGATTCTGTGTCTCCCTCTCTCTCTGCCCCTCCCCCGTTCATGCTCTGTCTCTCTCTCTGTCCCAAAAATAAATTAAAAAACGTTGAAAAAAAATTTGAAAAAAAAAAATGTTTACAGTGATGGAGCTGGACTTCCAACCTACTTCACCTCACCTTACAGCCCATGCCATAAAATGCCTTTTTCTAGAATACCTTACCTTTCCCATCATGACTTACAAAACGTGTGCTCTTACCAAGCTCTGCCCAGGAATCCTCAGTCTGATTTCCCAGTCTGGACTCTGGACCTTCTCAGAGGTTCCTCCTGTATCAGAAGTACCCTATGTCCCCTTCCCTCTCTGCCAAGCAAACTGTTTTCCCCACCCCCTCTCTTCAAAGATTTCTTCATGGATACCTTCTCTGTGAGGTCCTCTCTTTGTGGGTGAATCTGAGATTGAGATTCTTTTGCTCTTGTGTTCACTGTAAAGCTTAGGTATTTTCCTATCATTGGATGGCCAAGCTTGTGGGAACCTTTGTGTCCACCTGGATGTCAGCTCCTTGAGAGTGTCCCAGTCTCAAAGCAGGGAGGACTTTCTTCCGCTCTCGATATGTCCTAACCAGTCTCTACTCTGCGATACTAGTTAACACATAACATTTGTAGAATATGATGATATTGCCAACAAATGTGTATTTACCTGCCTTCTCTATAAATGTAAGTGGCCAAAACCTCTATAAGGATTTTAATCAAGAGGTAACTTTTCTCAAAATTGGATTGCTTTATTTTCTGAACTTATACCTAGCTAGGGATTTGGTCATTTCATCCTTGTGTTTTATCTACATTTACACTGTTCAGTTGCTCCTGAGTTAAAAGGGAAAGGCTAGCAATTTTCTGCTCCTTGCCTGGTCTGTTGCTAGAAATGTGTGAGATTTACTTGGCTCCGGTTTCCCTGAATATCTCTACCTTTCCAAGGAGGCATCCAAATGCTGCATTAAGGCAGCATTAATCTCTGCAGTGTTTCTTCCTGCTCAGGAGTTACCTCTTCCTGAATCCTCTTAGTTTATTGGAGGGAAATTCCTAATTGCCCTTAATTTATCACTCCTCTGACCCTGTTTCCATTGCTGATACATTTTATTGGCTTCATGAAGACAAGACCAAAGCACTAAACTAAAATAAATTAAAATGAAACCTACTTCAATGCTTTAAGTTCCTGAATGTTCTCCCTTACCCACTATGGCTTTTAAGGTATTTAAAGAATCTCTCATCATGTGGCTTTTCCTAAAGCCATTCTTCCATCACTGTCTACTCCAGATTTTTCTCAGTTCACTTTTGTACCTTGTTAGTATTGTTTCAGTCCTCCTACCCCTTTTTAAAACCTCTTCTTTTTAAACATGCTGGTTTTATAAATCAAGAGCCTTCTGTTTTTCCCATGGTCATTTTTGGTTATTCTCATGTGGTCCTTCCTCATTTAGTAGTTTTTCTGAGCAGTTAATTCATTTCCTGGACACAGAGGGTTTTAAAGAAGCCTTACTTTGCCTTATTATCCACTTTGCCGCTCAATCAACCCTTTGTAATAGTATCTGGTTCTTCTAATCCTATTTAACATCCTCATCTACTTTATAATCAACTCTCCGTTCTCTTCAATGACCAGCTTCTGTGGTTCATCCTTCTATTTGCCTTTCTCCCATGATATTACATCCGGGCTGATCAAAATCGAGCTTCCTTTAGCTTTCTGCCAATTGATTTTTAGGAGTGAGTCAAAAATAATTTTATTTTGGGCTCATGGTAACTCTTTTTCACTTGTGCCAATAATCATGTATGCTAAACACATTGATTTAAAAATAAGCACATGCTTATTGTCATAAAGCAACCGTATTTTTTCCCATGATCTACTACTAGTTATAAAAACATTTCATCTCCTTAGGTAATTATGATAGTCACAGAAATAACTTTTAAATACTGCTATGTGTCTTCTCTAAAAAACGATCTCATTTTCATGAAAACTACCTTCTTGGTCTTACACCATCTACACTTGTTAATACCTGTGGTATAGGTGTTTCTTAGGTTTCTGATGGAAAGATTTTGCTGACTGATCCAAGCTTAGACTTTTGCCCTTTTTTGGGGGTGACGGACAGGTTTTTCTAAATTAATTATGAAGTCATTCTCATCTGGAATTCATAATATTCATGTAACAGTCTCAAAGAGCTTCATGAATAAAGATAGCTACTGTAGAGTTTGACACTCTGAGGTATAAAGGGGTTAAATTATGAGCCTCAGCAACCAAACAATAAGGCCCTGACGGAACCAAAGAGAGCCAGCCTGCCTAAATCATTTCTTCTGACTCCTCTCAAGCTCCCACCCGGTGTCCCACCTCCCGTCCCTTCTCCTTTGTTTCTGGCTGTTTCCTCTGATTGTAATTCATTCTGTATTCCTTCCTGCTCCTCTGTCTTGGCTAATTGTTCTTTTCCCACACTACTTGGTTTTAATTTCCTCTAGTTATCACCTTATCACCAATGTCTACACTTCCTCTCTCTTTCTGACCTATCTCCAGCTCACTGCTGACCTGCAGGGTCCCTAGCACAACTGCTTAATTTCCACTGTATGCGGGTTTGCCGATCTCTGAAATGGGAGTGGTAACTCTCCCTTTCTTCCCCAAAGCCGCCCGATCAAAATCCAGTCTTTCTGGGACAGTCTTACCAATAACAAACTATGGGCGTGCTGCATTCTGTGATTATTTTAATGAACATTCCAATCGGTTTCACTAGCAAAGCTGGAAGCTGAGAGGATATGTCATCCTTTTGGCTCTGTTTGCCCCTATTTTTAACTTTGCGAGGGAATCCAGCCACACGAGTTCTCATTTTCTCTGTGTGGCACATTCACTGACAGAGCAATTTTCTCTGTGCTGTAAAAATTTGAGTGACATCCTGAGTAAACCTATTATCTCTTTTCTTTGAAAAAAAAAAATGCTCTTCTTACCCTTCCCCACAGGGTGGTATCCTAGGAACTCCGTCAAAACATGTAGGCTCACTCACCAAGTTTCTTCACCAAGGGTTAAAATGGAAATCTTAATTTTTAAAAGCTGGTGTCATTATTGCATTAGAGAAGGAGGGTATCCAATATTTAACGTAGGCTCATTGATCCCAGGGGGTGTGTGTGTGTGTGTGGGGGGGGGGGGTTAGCACTCAAGCTCGCCATTGTTGTTTTGTTTGGTTTTATTTTGCTCCACCAGACTTGATCCTTCTTTTTCCTTTTAGGGCTTGGGGGGATGGGGAAATGAACTGTCCCCTGACTGAGGAGGTGGAGTGGAGGCCTTTGTTTTAAGACCGCAGTTCTGATTACACCTGACAGGGCTGAAACTTGATTCCCACAGAGACTACTCACACCTTATCTTCTTCATTCGTGATGATTACAGCAGGAATGCGGCACAAGGTGTCACTTTGATTCAGTCTGTATACTGCCGAGTGTGATAATAAAAAGAAAAGTTCATTTTTTTGGTCCCAAGATTAGCTCCAGGGAGAGTTCTCTCCCTTCCACCAGTTTTTTTCTTTTTTTTTAAACTGGTCATCGAGGCTAAATCTTAATGTTCCTGGCTGAGATTCTCATAGTTTGAGAATAATCACGTTTAATAAAAAGTCTGCCTAAGAAAAGGACTCCCATAACCTGAGCCATGGCAGTGATTTTGTGGTATTTGGATTCATGTCCGTAAAAATATTTGGACACCAGATGGTGGATTGTTAGGAGCATTCATCCCAAACCAGAAGTTTTAAAAAATTCACACACACACACACAGACACACAGCATGGTGGGAGGGAAAAATCATCATTAGTTTTTTTTCCAGTCATGCTGCATGAGTAATGGTAAAAGCAAGAGCTAAAACAATAAGATCACCGTGTTGAACTCTTAATGCGTTGTCAGGAATACAGACTTCAAGTAGTGCTGAAAATATGTTCTTCCTCTGAATAATGCATACTTTAAGTGCAACTCACTTTGACAGCTTACCAATTGTACATATTTTCTAAAAAACAAAATCATCCTGCTGGTAGAGGAAGCTATTGGCGGTGACCTATCTCCTGTACAGGACCAGATTGAGAGGAAGCCAAATTAAACACTAAACCAACAGCCAAGGGCCCCGCTCATTAATCCAAAATGACATTTTCTCTGCAGGTTGATTTTGTTTTTAATAGTCTCAACCATCTACACTAATGGGTGGAGACGCATAGGATAAATAAACCAAAACAGGATAACAGAAAATGGAATTGATATTTAACTGTGGAATGTATGTTTGTGGGAGGGCTGTTATTTATGTCACATGGTGGTCACGCTCCATGGAGCTTTGGCTGTCCCTTTGTTGTGCTAGAGCAAACGTGAACTGTGAACTGTTCTCTGAAGGAAAAATCTGGCCCTGGCCCATGGGTCCACCTTAGTTTGTGTCTTTACAGAGATAGGTCTATGCAGATAGGTGTGCCCCTGCATCTAATCAGAAACACAGAGTTTCGACACACGTTAGGTCCCCTGCCACACAATTTATCCTTGACTTCTCTGCTGCTTGATTGAAGACAAGAACATCTCTGGAAGGATATATTGTCATTTCTTTCAGCTATTTTATTTTATTTTATTTTTTTCAACGTTTTTTATTTATTTTTGGGACAGAGAGAGACAGAGCATGAACGGGGGAGGGGCACAGAGAGAGGGAGACACAGAATCGGAAACAGGCTCCAGGCTCCGAGCCATCAGCCCAGAGCCTGACGCGGGGCTCGAACTCACAGACCGCGAGATCGTGACCTGGCTGAAGTCGGACGCTTAACCGACTGCGCCACCCAGGCGCCCCGTCTTTCAGCTATTTTAAACTTAATCCCTGGATCAAGGCAGATAATTAAAGAACTTCATGTTTGAACTGTATCATTTTGTTCCCTCAGAGAACTGCGTTCTTGAGGACTTCACTTTGCTGTGAGGCCCTAACTTAAGTCTCCTTGGGTGATCCTGTGAGAAACAACTATTGGGAACTGAGTTGCTTTACATATTATTCATGACATCAGTGTCCTTTCCAAAGATGCACCGGAGAAACTTCTTTCAGGTCTCCAGTATCCTGAGCCCCTGGTAGGTATCTTACAAAACAGGGTAAGTTTGGGGTGCCTGGGCGGCTCAGTCGGTTAAGCGGCCGACTTCAGCTCAGGTCATGATCTCACAGTCCGTGAGTTCGAGCCCCACATTGGGCTCTGTGCTGACAGCTCAGAGCCTGGAGCCTGCTTCAGATTCTGTGTCTCCCTCTTTCTCTGACCCTCCCTCGTTCATGCTCTGTCTCTCTCTGTCTCAAAAATAAATAAACATTAAAAAAAATTTTTTTAATAAAAAAATAAAAAAAACAGGGTGAGTTTTATGACCGATATGGTTTCTTTGTTGCTCAGAGCCAAATCTGTGGTCCCTCTGTAGTAACTGCTTGAATCCCTATGATTGGAATTGCTCTGCAGTGGCATTATTTCTTGTTTCACTTTACTGTCTTTTTCTCTTCTTCTTTTGTTTCAATTTTATTGCATGATTTTTTAAAAGTTTATTTATTATTTTGAGAGAGAGAGAGAGAGAGCATAAGCGAGTGGCAGAGGGGCAGAAAGAGAGGGAGATCGAGAATCTAAAGCAGGTTCCACACTGTCGGTGTGGAAACCAATGTGGGGCTCACACTCATAAACCATGAGATCATGACCTGAGCCTAAATCAAGAGTTGAATGTTTAAATGACTGAGCCACCCAGGCACCTCTTATTGCATGATTTTTATAAGTCACGTAAGGTACATTTTGAAATAAGTCAGGGTAGTTAAATGGATACATTTATCATTCTTATGGCATTTTCTGAGCAAACATCAACAAGAAAATAGCCCCTGGAGATACCCCCAAAAGTATGAATGATAATGGGGGAAAGTTTTTAAATATTTTTATTACCCCAGGTAATTGAGAATTTGAGATACAGCAGCTATTTTTAATTAATTTGACTGAAACACAGAGGAAATTGAAGCACATGTTGATTTCAGACTGGAGGAAGAAGAAGCAAAAACTCTGCTGGGTAGGACACCACTACTGAGCAAACCAGGACTCACAGGAAAGGAGGAAGGTACCATCTGACCCTTTACTAGGTGGGAAATGGTCCTGAAAGGGTCCATCTGGGCCAAAGGCTGAAACCAAGGACAACCTCATCTGGAGGGAAGGGTTACTCTGCTGAAAGAGTGAAGCAGGCAGGGAAATCATTCTCCAAACCCAATTCAATGCTTCATATTTCTTTTAAAATCTCATTTGTTTGTTTGTCTATTATTATGCTTAAATTTGAGCAAATCATAACCCAAGCCCTATTATCCATCCTTGATAATGACATTTATTTATGAAGGTAAAGTCCATCAACTACATGCAACAATGCACCTGTCACTGAGGATAAATGAACAAGTCAGAAGTCCTGTTCTTAACGAGCTCACCCCTTTTTGGCCCTTTTTGTTTGTTCATTTATTCAAACACCTATTTATTATTTCATATTTATTTGTTTTATCCAGTATCTCATTTAGTTATTGAGTATCTGAAGGGAGGGCTATAAGGATAATTGTGGGAGGGTACCTAAGCTATAATGCGTTGGGGAACAAAGGAAGTCCACCTGAGGAGGTGGTCTTTAGATTGAGACCTGAAAGCAAGGAGCTGGGCCAGGGGCCAGGGATGGGACGGGTGAATGCTGAGTGGATGGAACAGTGTCAGCAAAGTCCTGAGGTGGGAATGAGATGCCCGAGTTGGCTGGAGAACAGTGAGGGAGGGCCAGTGTGCATGTGATGAAGTGACAAGGTACCTGTGAGGTCATGCTGTAGGAAAGCATTATTTCTTCTCTCAGATGCCCTCGTGGCCAACATCTTTCAGCTCCTTTAAGTCTTTGCTCAGCCACTCTTTCCATTTGTCCTAACATGACCATCTCATCTAAGTTGTAATAGCCTCCTCCCTCCGATTAGTTTCCTTTGCATATATCACCTTCTAACGGTATAATACAGTATTTATTTATTACGTTTCTTGTTTGTCTCCCCCCTACCCTTTTCCATTAGCTTCAAGAAGGCACAGATTTTTATCTGTTCTGTTGACTGGCACAACCCCCAAATCTAGAACAGGGCCTGACATGTGGCAGGCACTCAATCAATAGCTGTTGAATGGAATTAAGTTGAAAGGCAATGAGCATTTTAAGCAAGGATGCAACCTGATCTTATTTATATTTTTGGAAGATAACTCCAGAAGCTGAGTGGGAAAAAAATACGTTTTAAATCCAAAAGACACTTCTCTACATCGTTCTCCATCAACTCCAGAATCTAAAACCAAGCCTTGGCCAGGAAGATGTTAAGCTTCTTTCTTTTTTAAATCACCCAGGTAGATAAAGAAATAACATGGGTATTATGGAGGCTTTACGCACACGGGGAGGAGCCACAGAAGGAAAGCCAACCGCCCTATCAAGTCAGGTCAGGTCAGAAGCACCCACTGCATGCATGCCTACCAACAAAGCCCCAAATAACTGGGATCAATGAAACAACAGGTTATGTTTGCGCTGATTCCCTTTGCTGTGGCTTGCTACCGCTTCGAGGAAGAAGCTATTTACTTTTCATGTCAGAGTTAAAAAAATTTTTTTTCAGATTTCACTCAAAAGCAAAACAATTTGTACTGGTTAACTCTTTTTAAAGAAGTATATTGAAAGAAATTGCCTCAGGATAGGGTGCTCATACTCCATTAAGAGGAGATTTATTGGTTACACAGACTTGGAAAGCCTAATCTGGGCTGATTCGTGCACTCAACAAATATTTATCAAACATTTTATATATGCATGTCTTTTCTGGGGAGTTAAAGAGATGATTCTTATACGGGTTCCTTATAAAGCTTACCTTCTAGTTGAGGAAATGACACACATGCACAAGAAGTTAAATTAGAAGAGACCAATGCAAACTGTGCCCTGAGGCAGCTTGTAAGTATTAAACAGGTGGTAAGACCAGGTGCTGTACAATCACTCCCAAATGCTAGCCTGTGTAGCTTTCACTCCCTTAGACAGTCACATAATAAAAAAATATGTAAGTGAATATAAATGAGTTTTTCTGAAGCTAAGGGTACAACATTGAAAGAACTGACCATTATTCTGAGACTGTGTCTTTTGGTCTTTTTGAGTAGTAAAATATCTTTTCTTTCAGAAGATCATTGTGATGGTGGTCTTTTTAAAAAAAAGTCTTTATTTTGGCAGAATAAAAAAGTTGACAATCCTATATTGGACTTTATTATGTTGAAGTCGTACACTGATTCATAAATGCCCCAAACTAGAAACTGCTGCTGTTAGAGCAAACAGGATGGACAGGAGGGGTTCATTGACCAAATGGAATAAACTGGGTAGGATTTTGATGGTCAGAGTGGATACAGATGGACATTATATATTAAGTCTCAGCACATTTTTGGTGAGGTGAATTTAACCATGCTTTGTGTGGAGGTTATATGAACAAAGCCACAAGATAACAATGCAGATGACCAGCTTGGAGTCGTCCTCTGTAGGGAGTGCATATAGGTGATTACTGGGAAATTAGTTTTTAGAGTAAAATTGGGGCAGATTATGGAGAGCCTTGAATGTCCAAATAAGGAGATAGACTTTAGAGAAATGGCAGCATTTTAATGGGTAGTTTTAAAGCAGGAAAGCAACGTGAAGGAGTATTGTTTTTTTATTTTTATTTTTTTAATGTAATTTATTGTCAAGTTAGCCAACATACATTGTATATAGTATGCTCTTGGTTTCGGGGGGTAGATTCCCATGATTCATCGCTTACATACAATACCCAGTACTCATTCCAACAACTGCCCTCCTTGAAGGAGTATTATTTTTAAAAAATTAACAAAGTCGTCAAAGCACAAAGGAAGGGAATAAAACAAGAAAAAAAGAAACAGAGGGGAACTACAAAACAGCCCAAATAGCAATAAATACATACCTACCAATAGTTATTTTAAATGTAAATGGACGGAATTCTCCAATCTAAGAACATAGAGTGGTCGAATGGGTTAAAAAAGAAAAAAAAAAAAAAAAAAAAAACAAAGAAAAGAAAAGCAAGACCCATCTATATGTTGTCTCATCTAGATGCTGGCTCACTTCAGATGTAAGGACACACATAGACTAAAAGTGAAGGGATGGGAAAAGATAATCCATGCAAATGGAAACCAAAAGAAAGCTGGGGTAGTTGTGCTCATATCAGACACAATAGACTTGAAAACAAAGAGTGTAATAAGTGACAAAAATAGGCATTATATAATGATAAGGGGGTCAACCCAACAAGAGGATATAACATTTGTAAATATTTATGCAGTCAACAAAGGAACACCTAAATATATAAAGTAAATATTAACGGACCTAAGAAGAGAAATAGACAGCAATACAATAATGGTAGAAGATTTTAGTACCCAACTTACATCAACGAATAGATCATCTGGATAGAAAATCAATAAGGAAACATCAGCTTTAAGCAACATATTAGACCAGATGGACTTAACAGATATATAGAGAATATTCTATTCAAAAATAACAGAACACACGTTCTTTTCAAGTACGCATGGAACATTCCAAAATAGATCACATGTTGGGTCACAAAGCAAGTCTTAGTAAAATTAATAGGATTGAAATCACATTAAGAATCTTTTCTGATCACAATGGTATTAAACTAGAAATTAATTACATGAAGAAAACTGGAAAATTCACAAATATGTGAATCAAGTAACATGTTACTGTAGTACCAATGGATCAAAGAATAGAGTAAAAGTGAAGTTAACAAATACACTGAGACAAATGAACATGGAAATGTAACATACCAAAATGTATGGGATGCAGTAAAAGGTGTTCTAAGAGAGCTTAAAATTCCAATGACGCTTTTCAAAACAATAGAACAAATAATTATAACATTTGTATGGAACTACAAAGACATCAAAATAGCCAAAGAAATCTTGAGAAAAAAGAACAAAGCTGGAGACATCATTGCTCCCTCATTTCAAACTATATCGCAAAGCTGTAATAATTAAAACACTATGGTGTTGGCATAAAAACAGACACAGACCAATAGAACAAAATAGAGAACCCAGAAAATAAATCCACGTGTATACGGCTAATTAACTTATGACAAAGGAGCCAAGAATTGACAATGAGGAAAGGACAGTAAGATATGGGGTCAACTGTGAGGAAAATTTAAGTTTGATTACTGGCTCTGGCACTTGATTGCTTTATTTAATTGGCATGTGAGCAAAGGAAAGTGATAATTGAAGTATGTGTTCTAAAGGAACACAAATATAGGGGCGCCTGGGTGGCTCAGTCGGTTAAGCGTCCGACTTCAGCTCAGGTCACGATCTCGCGGTCGGTGAGTTCGAGCCCCGCGTCAGGCTCTGGGCTGATGGCTCAGAGCCTGGAGCCTGCTTCCGATTCTGTGTCTCCCTCTCTCTCTGCCCCTCCCCCGTTCATGCTCTGTCTCTCTCTGTCTCAAAAATAAATAAACTTAAAAATAAAAATTAAAAAAATAAAGGAACACAAACATAATGGTCACTTGTACACTGATGTTTACAGCAGCATTAGTCATAATAACTAAATCATGGAAGCAACCCAAAAGTCCACCGCTGGATGAACAGATAAGCCAAAAGTCCACCGCTGGATGAACACATACAATGGAATATTATTTGGCCTTAAAAAGGAAGGAAATTCTGACCTATGCTACAATGTGGATGAAACTTGAGGACACGATGGTAACTGAAATAAGCCAGACACAAAAGGAGAAATACTGTATGACTCTACCTGTATGAAGTACTCCGTAAGTGGGTATTTATAAATCTAAACTACAAACCATCTTAGAGTATCTGACTACTCTGAGAAGTCAAAATCATAGAGATAGAAAATAAAATGGCAGTTTCCAAGGGCTCTGGGGAGGGGGAAATGGAGAGTTGGTGTTTAATGGGTGTAGAGTTTCCATTTTGCAAGATAAAACTAGTTCTGGGAATAGATGCTGGTGATGGTTGCACAACAATATGGGTATATTCGATGCCCTGAACCGTACACTTAAAAATGCTCAAGACAGCAAATCTTATATTATGCATATTTTACCACAATTTTTTTTAAAGAAGGAAAAGATAAAAATAATGACCACAAATAGCTCATCGGGTTTATTGGTACAGTGTTTCTGTTAACGAGGTCTGCAAAGTGCTTTGCAGCCATTTATTAGCTTTGGGATGTTTTGTCAAATCAAAGTACATTCTTTAGATAAGGAGTTTGGTTTGCTTTGATATTTAATGACCTTCCCTTTACCTAGGGCACAGCATTTCCAGATGTGCAACACCACCAACACCGAGCCCGGCACATAGTAAGTGCTCCGTAAACATTTTCAAATATATAACTACCGGCGAAGGCTAACATCTATTTTGAACATTTATTTAGAAGCAGGTTTATCTTGAAGCTGAGGAAGCTTAAGCTTCAAAATCTCAATTTAAGAAGCCCTTCCCAGACCCTGGGAGGGGCCTTAGCAACACGTTCACATAGTCCTATATTCATATAAAACTTGCAAAAGGGAGATTTGTATTCTTTTTATGAAAGAGGGCCCCCAAAGTTATATCATCTTCAGGTCCCACAAAACCTGGATGGGCTGCTGTACTTACTGCCTTGGTAACTACTTGCTAACTCCTTTCTGTGGTTGCCTAGTAACCCTCCCGACAGCCGACAGCCATGTGTTCTCTCCATTTCTCAGATGAGGAAACTGGGTAACTTGACCACAGTTACTCCACAAGGCAGTGATCCACAAGGATTTGTCCCCTGGCATGTGGGGCTAGCATGACAATTCCACCGAGCATGAGGGGAGGCCAAGCCTGACTCCAGTCAATGTTAAATTAGGTGTGTACTTGATAAATACTATAATTTCACTTGATGTAACTATAATAACGACAATGATGACTGGTCTTTTAAAATAACCTATGATTTGGGGAAAACATGTATCCTACAGGCTTCTCCAGCCCCCGTCTCCATTTAATATTCTTGTTTAGTAGATGGAAGGAAATTTAGGGAAGAGGGGGGAGGAAAAGAGCAAGCCTGAAGAGGGGAACAGAGGGGACAGAGATGCAATCCTGCATTAACAAAAATTCTCCACATGCTCTCCAGCATTTCTCCTTTCCTTATGAGGGATGTGCAAAGGCACTTTGTCTCCTAGGATGTTGCATTTCAGTTTTATCTAGCATTTGTATCTGCTCTGGCTCCCTAGGACTTCTCCTCTGGAGGTGCTATTTCTAGTCTGAAAGCTCCATAAGTCAGAGGGCAGAAAGGAATCCTTCCTGTAAACATCCTCTGGGCCACTCCCGGAAAAGGTAACCAGCAACCACTGCTTCCTGTCTTTATTCTGATTCTTGGAGCAAATAGTACAATTTTTTACTTCTCTAAGATTTCTTGAGACCCATGAGAAAACAGAACTGAAAAGTCACAGGATTAAAAAATTTCCTCCTCTTGGGATGGCTGGGTGGCTCAGTCAGTTAAACATCCGACTCTTGATTTCAGCTCAGGTCATGATCTTATAGTTTGTGAGTTCAAACCCCATGTAGGATTCTGTGCTGATCGGTGCAGAGCCTGGTTGGGATTCCCTGTCTCCCTCTCTCTCTGCCCCTCTCCTGCTCACCATCTCTCTCTCTCTCTCTCTTTCAAAATAAATAAATAAATAAATAAATAAATAAATAAATAAATAAATAAACATCAAGAAACCTAAAAAATAAAAATAAATAACAATAAAAATATCCTCGTGTTGAGGATACCACTGTCTTCAGATTGATAGTCTCTGGCTTAGAAACCTCCTTCACACTCCTGGCTTCCATCAAGACACTGGGCCTAGCACTGTGCCTGGCACTTGGGAAGTGTGCCAACTGACTCCCACCCCTCAGAGAGGTGCTGCCAATCAACCCAAAGGCAGCATTCACCCACCCACCCAGATTTCTGTCCCTCACCAGTAATCAAACCTAAATTCTTCTTCATGGTTCACCCCGTATCTTACTGCCAAGGACAAGGGCAATGTGTCAATGGAGCCATGATCATGAAGTCAAGAGATCTGGGTCCTAGTCCAGCAGTGCAATGAGTGTTAGCCACTCAAGTGATACCGGGGCAAATCCTTTCATCTTGCTGGGCCTCAGTGTCCTCACCTGTCCCATGAGTGATTTGGACTCGGGTTTCTTTTCTAGGGTGATTGACTCAGCCCATGTCTTGGGAAATCCCCCCCTCCAGGGCAAACTGGGACAGGACAGCTGGTCACCCTGCCTTTAGCAAGTACTCAAATCTGACACCAGGTTTTTAACATGTGCTTGATTAAAAGGAATAAAGCTGTTTGCCTCTACCCCACCCCTCAGGAAATATTAAAAGGGAATTCAGCAGCTGAGTCAGGCTGGGACAAAATTCCAAATGTGTAATTTTTAACAAGCCTTTTGGGAAAAGGTTGATTTCAGATTCTGTTAAGAAGTCATCCCTTACAAATGTTCTGGTAAGGGAGGTTTGTATGTTAACGATTAGACAAGAGCTGTTAAAATCTCAGCCGAACAGCTTAAACTATTTCCTACTTTTAATAAATAGCTTGGCCTCTCATGGAACCACCGTAGAACAGTAGGATTCCTTTCCCCCTAAAGTGTGCACTTCTAGGTCATGGGGAAAAAGCAAAATAAAACCCAGCAACAACAAACAAGCAAAATTAAACTAAGGTCGGCTCCTTGTCTGATCTGCAGCTAAAAGGAAAGCTCAGTCTGGAATATGTTTCAACTTCCCCTCTCTTATGTAGGAATGTGCTGACGTGCCTGCTTGAAACCCCAAATGAGCCCCCTTTACTGGGGAGGATGATTCAGCCAGATTCCAGCTACCATCAGCAAATAGGCAGGGCCGGTGGGAGCGAAGTCAATGAAGATTCTAGGATTGTTAACTTCTAGGGGCCAAATGGAGTCCTGGTTGATTTGGGCAAAAGAGGCATTTCAGCTCAATCTGTCAGTTGCCTATTTTTAGATTATTTGAGGATTTGACCCTGGGTCCGTGGGCAGTTACAGAGCATTATTGATTTGACTGGTCTTGACAAAGGACCTAAAAGTCAATCTTGGTCCTACATGTACAGCCTCTTCCCCACGAGTACATAGAAATGAAAAGAGGGGTGTCTGGCTGGCTCAGTCAGTAGAGGGTGCATCTTGGGGTTGTAAGTTTGAGCCCCACGTTGAGTGTAAAGATTACTTAAAAAATAAAATCTTAAAAAAAAGAAATGAAAAGACAATTCCCTATATCAAATATTATTCCCTATAGACAATGGTTTAGTGACCCCTTTCTATGGTCTGTCATAATAGAATCTAAGCCTACAGATCAAGTTATATTTTACAAAACTTTTCTACATATACATCATTCAAACTTCATTGAGATAATGTATGTAAAGTAAGACATTATTATCCCCATTTTATAAACACAGAAATGGAAGCCCAGAGAAATTAGGAGTCTCACCCACAGACACAAACCTAGTAAGTGGCAGAGCTGGGCTCAATCCTAGGTCTTCCTAATCGAAATCAGGACTGTCATTAAAATGCAAACCAAAGTGCATTTTGCTTATTAAAGTATTCCTTCTAGCATTTTTGCTACTCTTTCTCATACTATTGATACCATCTAAAGGTAATGATTAACAGGAGTTTAGAGAGAGTATTAAAAAGGAAGAAAGTCAGAAACAGTGTTGCATACCACTTACTTTTAAAGGAGCCACAGGAAGAAGAGAAGCCAGCAAAGGGGTCAGAGAAGGGGTGGAGGACTTAACCAGCTCAAGGCTGTCTCCTAAGCCAGGGAGGAGAAAGGAGACTTCAGCTGTAAGGACTGATGATTAACAATGACCACTCTGGGGTCTGGTGTTCAGGGAACAAGAGCAAGGGCTTTGGATGGGGGGAGGGGAAGAGATCCAGGGCACAGGTGAGGGCTGGCCTTGGAGAGGAACGTGGGCAGTTGTAGATGGAGGCTTGCAAGAACAGAATAAAAAGATACAGAGGCAGACATTTGATAGCCTTAATGATACCTCTGTGGAAACTCTATGTTTTTATTTTCTCAGCAAGCGAGTAGTTTTGAGGAGAGAGGAGAATCCGTGAAATCCTCTCTTTAGAAGGGGAGAGTAAGTCATCTGAGGAAACCGATTAGGATCTCCAGGCAGCACTAAGGGTTTGAGGTCACTTAAGATTCGATGTCGTTGTTGGGTCATAAAGATTGAACCACCAATTCCCAGGCCTCCCTTTGTCCCCACCCCTCAAGTGTGCTCTGCTTTAAAACATATAGCATCTATTATTTTATTCAATCTACAAACATTTGTGTCACAATTAACCTAGTTCCTGGTGCATAGATGCAGTGAGGGCATGTTCTCTCCAGGGTCAGGCTTGGAGGTGGGGAGGGAGGTGTGAGAAGGGGTTGGAAAGGTTGATTCCTTTGGGGCTTTGGCATCCATCCCCCATGTACAGAGGGAAACGGATGCTTCTTGCAGGCAGCAAGCTCCCTCGGGATTGAGGGGAGAGGCAACTGGAGAACATGGCTTTGATTTGAGAACTGAGTGAACTTTGACACACTGAACCCCAGAATTAGACACTACTATTTAGGCATACTCACCCAGGCCCAAGCTTCAGTGGACCTCCATAGCATGGAGGAGAAAGGGCTGAAAACAAGTGACCTAATGTGGGCATATCACTGCCAGGAGGAGAAAGGCAAGGAAGGTGCTCCCATCTGATGCAGGTCCCAGTTTTTCCTTCCAAAGTCACCAGTCAGGTACATCATTTTATCTGGAGGGGGTTGGTGGGGGAGGGCAAGTGGGAGAGAAGGAGGCCAGGAATGGGACATAATTTATGTGTCATGGAAGGAAGCAGCAGGTATGGGGATGGAAGTTTCCCTCCTAATAGTCATGAATTGAAAGAAAGGTCTTGGGGACCATGAAAGTCTACCCAGTCCCCTTACCCCTGCTTCAGCCCTGAAGCAAGCACAAGATAGGTAAAAGGGAGTGGGAACTTTGAGGGTATAAACAGGAAATTGATTACCATGTTGACCTATGTAATCTGAGCTAACCCAACATGGAAGTGAGATAGTTAAAAGGAGGTAGGACCAACCAATTGAGACCCAAGTGAGGTCAAAGAATGGTTGGCTTTGAAGTTTCAGGGGGAATGTTCTGGAAAGGTCACATAGCCTTCCACATATTTGAAAATCACCATTCTGGTCCTCTTGAGTCTTTTTGCTGGAATGAAACATACCCAGTTTCTTCACTGGTCCTCATATGAGAATATTTCAAGTATATATTTTAAAAGCCTGGTTGCTTTCTATTGAGCATGCTCAATCTTGTTCTTGTGAAAAGATGGCACAGGGAGACCATAACAAAGACTCTGTCCTACAGAAGTAGGCAGGGATCCCTTCTTCCCCTGGTCAGAGACACCCTCCCTCAACAGGTACTGGAAGCCATGGATCTCGTTCCCCTTTCGGTGGTTCCCTCCCCCTGATAACTCACCCTGAGCCCTCTGGCTACCACAATCCCTGGGTCTTTTTTGTGCAAGTACTGCTGCCAGATGAGGGCTCTGCCATGGCATACCTGAGTAGTTGGGTTTTTTGGACCTCATGTGTGTATTTACCCATATTAAATAGCAAAGTTCGGAAGAATGATTTCTTTGCGGGTCATTTCAACTTTTACTAAAATTCTTAATGACATTTTTATCAATCTCTTCATCATTTACTATTAGTCTCAGAGTTTTTGGTAGTGAGGGAAGTGTATACTTGGTTTATGCCTTTTTTTTTTTTGAGAGAGAGACAGAGTGTGTGTGTGTGTGTGTGTGTGTGTGCGCGCGCGCGCACAAGTGGAGATGGTGGGGGGGGGGGGAGAGAGAGAGAGAGAGAGAGAGAGAGAGAGAGAGAGAGAAACTTAAGCAGACTCCATGCTCAGCACAGAGCCCGACACGTGGCTCATCCCCCATGATCCTGGGATCATGACCTGAGCCAAATTCGAGAGTTGGACACTTAGCCGACTGAGCCACCCAGGCACCCCATTGATTTATATCTATTGATTTAGCAATCACATACATTTATTGAGAACTTTCCAAAAGGCTGGTACTAGAATACAGCAGTAGCAGACAAACCAGATATGGCCCTGCTTTCACAGAATGTGCAGGGCAGAATCAGAAGGAGCTTGTGGTTTGTGTTTTTGCTTAGGCAAGATTTTAACTTACCGAGAGACCTGAACTTTTTTGTTGGAGTTTCTTCTTTTTTTCCTCTCGTTGTAACAGAGGACTTAACTCTTACCCCTTTGAAAGCCAGGCTCCGTACTTGACTTTGGTACTCATCTCCTCTTACCTACTCTCTCTCTTTTCTGGGGGATTCCCTTCAGCTCGTGCACATGCTCACCTTCAAAACTCCTTTCCTTGATCCACATTGTCCTCTCCAGCCACTGCACTATTCCTCGTACTCCTTCACAACAAAACTTCTTGGAAAAGAAAAGAAAACAAAACAAAACCTTCCACGTGTGGCGTATTTGAGGCTGGAAAAAAGCGTGGATATGTTTGGAACAGCTGTGAGTGCTGTGGCAGAGAGCTGATAAACGAGGAAGAGCACTTTCCAGAGGGGGAGGTCCGGAGATCAAAGCCCTCTGCAAATATTCTGATAGAAGGCAGCTGTGTCATAGCAAAGCAGGCACTTATTTTTCCTCCAAGAATTTTTCAGAGTCCTGGTCCTACCATTCTTTAGCTGATGTGACCCCGGTCAAGTTACTCAACTTCTTTGAGCCTCTGTGGTCCTCATCTATCAAGTGGAGGCAGAGACATCTCCCCCATAAGTTTTTTTTTGTGATAATGAAATAGAATTCCTGAAAGTGTGAAACAAATATTTGTAAGTATTATTGTACAGAAATATTTCTTCACTCCATTTAAAGGAAGGGGTCCACCCCAGTCCGAGTCTGGGCTCCTCCCAAATGAAAGTGTGAGCCAAAGGCTCGCACACACAGCCCCCGTGTTGTACACTTGGGCATGTGATCCTGAGGAGCAGGACTGGGAAGAGGAGGAGTAAACAGGGAAGGAGGGAGGGAAGGGCTGTTCAAGGATGTGTTACTAAATTGGTCAGGGCTATAGGAACTGCAGGTGACTGGTGCTCAATCCCAGATGAGCTTCTGAGGAGTCTTATGACAAGCGTTTCAGAACTGTCCCCTCAGAGGACTTAAAGGGGAGAATTTATCCAAGGATTTCTGCAATGATCAAGGGTGGCCTGGTGGGCATTGACTGGGTGGTACATACCCGAGTTGCAAGTGGAAGGCCATGTCACATACCTTTGCAATTTACTCAGAATGGGTGGCTGGAGTAAGAGGTGGGGTCAGGAGGACTTCAAATGCTGCACAAGATATAGCTCATCCAACACAAATGGAAACGAAGAAGATGGTGACATGACTTGGCTTTCATATTTATAGCAGGGATCATAAGCCACTTCCTTGGAGAAAAAGAGAGTAGCCATTAGTTATCTATCCTGTGTTTTTCCAGACACTGTGTGTTTCTGTGCAATCAAGAAATACAATCCCCAAATGCCCTGCCTGGCTTTGTACCCAACTATAAGTAGAGAAAGTAGGACCTAACTGAAAGAGATTCAGACAGAGGCCTTGAGTAGGCTGCTTAATTTCTCCCGTGAAGCAAGGGCAGGCTTACGGGGTCAATTGCTACTACTGCTGGTACTATCTTTCCTCCCTATATTATAGAGGTTTGGGCGGAGAGTGGCAGGGAGAAGGGAAATTCATGTGAACATATTTTGTAAACTAGTTAAAATTATTCCCATTTGGGTATTATTAAACATTGATCACAAAAGTCTGTTTTTCTAAGATATTCTTTTTTTAAAGTTTATTTATCTGTTTTTAGAAAGATAGATGGGGAGGGGGTAGGAAGGGGCAGAGAGAGAGAGAGAGAGAAAGAGAGAGAGAGGAGAGAGAATCCCAAGCAGGCTCCGAGCTGTTAGCATGGAGCCCAATGTGGGACTCAACCTCAGGAACCGTGAGACCACAACCTGAGCCAAAATCAAGAGTCAGACCCTTAACCAACTGAGCCACCCATGTGCACCCTAAGATATTCTATCATAATCAAAATAATTCAGGTTCAATCAACTCAAAACAATAGACCTAACTACCTACTTTGTGCCAGGCCCTATGTAATCCACTAAGGATTCAAAGATGCATAAAGAGGAATGACATAAACGGTTATGCTCATTCTTGAGTACTATTATTACAGGAATGAAAAGTAGCAGCATCAGGGGGCGCCTGGGTGGCTCAGTCCTTTGAGTGTCCGACTTTGGCTCAGGTCATGATCTCACGGTTTGCGGGTTTGAGCCCCGCCTCGGGCTCTGTGCTGACAGCTCCTGCCTCAGATTCTGTCTCTCTCTCTCTGTCTCTGTCTCTGCACCACCCGCCCCCACTCCCTGCTGCTTACACTCTCTCTCTCTCTCAGAAATAAATAAACACTGAAAAAAAAAAAAGTAGCAGCATTGAAGTTTAGCTAGATGGAGCTGTTTAGAAACAAACATCTTACAGGTGTTGAAAATGTGGATATGTTTTCCAGCAGTCAAAACCATTGAAATAATTAGACTTCTTGTAACTTTCTCTAATTTCCCAAATGTAGCATTTGTTTAATAGGGAGTAAAGTATAGCATTGCTCTTGTCTAGGGTGTTTATTTAAAATTACCCTCCTAAATTCAGGAGTACTTTTCGAAATGATTTCCTTTTTCTTTTTCTTTTCTTTTCTTTTTTTTTTTTTTTTTTTTTGAGAGAGAGAGGGACAGAGAGAGAGAGAGAGAAAACGCAAACATGTGCGCATGCGTCCATGTGAGTGGGGGAGGGACAGAGGAAGAGGGAGAGAGAATCTTAAGAGAGTCTCCAAGCCCAGGGCAGAGCCTGACCCAGGGGTTCTATCTCACAATGGTGAGGTCATGACCTAAACCAAAATCAAGAGTCGGGTGTTCAACCGACTGAGCCACCCAGGCACCCCTCAACATGATTTTTTTTTTTTTAATTTATTTTTGAGACAGAGAGAGAACATGAGCTGGAGGGGGGCAGAGAGAGGGAGACACAATCTGAATCAGGCTCCAGGCTCTGAGCTGTCAGCACAAAGTCTGATGCAGGGCTTGAACCCACAAACCATGAGATCATGACCTGGGCTGAAGTCAGACGCCCAACCGACTGAGCCACCCAGGCGCCCCCAAAATAATTTTTAAACAATTAAATACACATGTACAGGATTCTATGGCAGCAAGAATCAATGAATAGGATGAATAGTCAGGAGATCCTTGGTCATTTATTATGCACTCAAATGCAACTAACTCCTGGAAAGAAATCTATTTTGCACTGATTCAGCATGTACTCTAGCACATACAATTGAAACAAATTGTACTCTACACACATACAATCAAAACAAATGTTTCAGAAAACAATAGTTAAATGAAACAATGTTTGCGTTTGCTATGTGCAACTGGTTCTGATAACTTCTATTTTCTTCTTTTTAATTTTTAATTCCATTATAGGAGTATACAAGAATATATGTTCAATGTAATAAATTCAAACAGGGCAGAGGGAGATATAGTAAAAGCTAAAATACTTTCCATCTTTCCAAATCGAATTTGCCAATTCACCAGAGTACTAGGAATTAACAGTTTGATGTATATCCTTTGACAGTGTTTTCTACACATTTACATATGTATGCACACACACATACAACTGTTTTTGATATTGTTTTTTGTAAATGTGAACATACATATTCTATTGTCCTGAAATTTGATTTTTTTCTTCTATCTCTCTCTGAAGGTATTTTTATGTCAATCCATTATTATCCACTTAATTTTTTACAAAAGTTTGTAGCTTTCTATCGCATGAGTGTATATGATTTATTCAAAGTATTACTCTACTATAGGACAGTGAGATCATGTCTAATTTTTTTGTGTGTCTAATTTTTTTTTTACTATTTTTGTTTGTTTGTTTATTTTTGAGAGACAGACCGCGAGTGGGGGAGGGGCAGAGAGAGAGGGAGTCACAGAATCTGAAACAGGCTCCAGGCTCTGAGTTGTCAACATAGAGCCCGACGAGAGGCTTGAACTCACAGACTGTGAGATCATGACCTGAGCCCAAGTCGGATGCTTAGCCACCCAGGCGCCCCTCATCTCTAATTTTTAATGGCTTCAAAGAGTGCTACAAGGAACGTCTTTATGCATATGTGAACATTTTTGAGAAAGGATCTTGGAGATAAATAGATAGGAACATTTTGATAGATGTTACCACAGTGACTTCCTTAAAGGCCAGGTCAGGGTGTACACTGGATGGATGATAATCAGTTTGTCGGATTTTCTGGTTATTTATTTCTTGGTTTTAAGTCTGGCTTTTTGAGGCCTTTCCCAT
Organism: Neofelis nebulosa; assembly: GCF_028018385.1. NCBI lineage: Eukaryota > Metazoa > Chordata > Mammalia > Carnivora > Felidae > Neofelis > Neofelis nebulosa. The sequence continues at coordinate 141,998,487 of NC_080783.1, forward strand.
CAGGAAAATTAAAAACGCTCTCCCATATTTCCAGTTTGTACTTTTATAATTTTGTTTTGTATTTTAACACACAGCTTTTAAAATCTATCCATTTTTTTTGAATTTCTGAGAAGCAGAGATAAAACTTTATCTTTTCCAAATGGACAGCCAATTTTCCAACAACATTTGTTAATATTCTATCGTTATCCTCTGTTTTGAAATGTTACCTTTATCTTATCTTATATTCTAAAGATGTGGTCTCCGGCCTGTGCCATTTGATGCATTATCTATTTCAGCAACCCCATGTTATTTAATTATGGAATCTTTATAGTTTGTTTGATAATTGGGAGGGCAATATTGCCCCTGTCATTTTTGTTTTTGCCATTTTCTCGGTTATCCTTGTGTATTTACTTTTTGGACAATCTTTATAACCACTTGATGTTCCTTGATAAAATCCTTTCATGGTTTCGGTCAAGATCGCTTATATTTTCTGTAATGAAATGTTATCCGAAGCCATTCATTTACAATAAGACGTGGAGGAAGAGGAAAAGATCAGATGTTTGAGGAGAGTGAAGTATGAAACAATTGTTATGGATAATAGAGAGCTAGCTTATTAGATTGTCCTGCAGATGAGGAGGCAGCCAAGAATTTATAACAGCATCTATTTCCAGTTTGGGTGATGCTTTCCATCAGTGCTTAGCCGCTAAGTAGAAGGCCAAAGAATGGTTTCGTTGGGCTCATTCTGGGATTGGGTGTGGCTAAGATAAGCATAACAGAGGGAGGGAGGGAGGAGAAAAGAAATTAAGATATTTTTATTTCTTGGGGTGCCTGGGCGGCTCAGCGTCCGACTTCAGCTCAGGTCATGATCTCAAGAACCCCTCACAGGGCTCCCTGCTGTCAGCCCAGAGCCCACTTGGGATCCTCTGCTTCCCTCTCTCTCTGCCCCTCCCCTGCTTGCACCCTCTCTCAAAAAGAAACATAAAAAAAAAAAAAAAAGAAATATGTACGTTTTCTCTTCACCAAATAAATGAAGAGGCATTTAACTTTCCTGTTGTGTTGTTTCAAATATCTTTTTTTAAAAAAATTTCAATACAGTTAACATGCAGTTTAATATTAGTTTCAGGTGTACATATAGTGATTCAGCACTTCCATACATCACCGGTGCTCATCATGACAAGTGCACTCCTTAATTCCCATCACCTATTTGACCCATCCCCCACCACCTCCCCTCTGGGAACCATCAGTTTGTTCTCTGTCGTTAAGGATCCATTTCTTGGTTCGTCTCTCTCTCTCTTTTTTTCTTTACTGGTTTGTTTCTTTAAACATGTTACTAAAATAAAAATGTTAACCTGTTGGCAAGAAGGTTAAGTGACACTGCTCTCTGTATTGTATAAATAATTTATCTTATATGCATTACCATGTTATATTTGAGATACTTTCCTTCTGTTGACAGGAGAATACTTTTGGTGTAAACCCCTATTTCTTGAGTGTGTATATATTTCCCTAACATTTTCTTCGGTACTAAGCATTCTCAAATGTGCTCCCAAGGGGATCTAGAAATGTTGGTGCATATCCATTTGACTGTTTAGGGATTTGTTAGAGTGTGGGAAAATTCTGAGGCATTTTCAGGTTACGACATCTGAATACTTCTTTGCAGGTCCAAAGAACAGTTTATTTTTAAAATTATAAAGATACTATAGTCTTGGTCCTCACTGAGAGGAGAAATTACTGCTATTTGGAACAAATCCCATTCAAAATAAAATCCCGAGTTATAAAATCGAAGAGCCAAGATCTAGATGAAATGTAAAAGTCTACTAATGTTTCAAATTGTTTGTGGTTTATTATGTTTTCCTTTACTTAGACAAGCAAAGTTAAAGAACTATTCAAGAAGGCAGTCATAAGGGATTCGATGATGGATATCATAAAATCAATCATTTTACATTTTATCTCCCTTGCAAACCCAGGTGATTCTCTGTTCCACCTTGGGGAAATAACTCAGAGTCTCTCCCCTGGGGCTCTCCAGACTTGCGGCATGCTCCCCATTCCCATCCCAACTGCTCTGTAGATGAGGAAAGCCCCAAAGTATTTGTAGCAGTCCCGATGATACCCAGGGCTCCACTCCTGCAAAGAGGAAACGATGTCCTGTGAGAAGGTTTGGAAATGGCCTCATCCAAAGGCATCTGCCTGCTGCTTTCATAGTTGCCATAAGCCTTCAGAATGTTCTCCATATCTGCTTCAGTCATGGCAAGCTGAACTCATGTGATTTCAAATAAGCAGTTCCTGTGCAGGCTCACTGAACCAAAATGTGGTCAAATCAGGTGACTGCAGTTTTTTGTTTTTGTTTTTTTTTGTAAAAGTTTTTTTAATGTTTATTTCTGACACAGAGACAGAGCATGAGCAGGGGAGGCACTGAGAGATGGAGAGACACAGAATCTGAAGCAGGCTTCAGGCTCCGAGCTGTCAGCACAGAGCCCGATGCGGGGCTCGAACTCACGGAGTGCGAGATCGTGACCTGAGCTGAAGTCGGACGCTCAACCGACTGAGCCACCCAGGCGCCCCAGGTGACTGCAGTTTTTAAGAGTGGCCAGCAGCCTCATGGTCATCTGCTCTGCTCATGTATTTTGTATGATCCACCACAACTTATTCCCTGAACTTCGAGGTAAGAGAGGGAAAATAAACACGAAACATCAATGTATTCTTTGCACATACCACCAATTGGAAAATTCACATTTCAGATTCTGACTCCTCCTGACACTTCTTCTCCCACTATCTCTAATCAATCATAAATCTAGTCAATTTTACCTAAAAAGATACCTTTTACATCTATCCCCTCCTATCCATTGGCACGGCCAAGTTTTTTTTTTTTTCCCAAATATAATTTATTGTCAAATTGGTTTCCATACAACACCCAGGCACTTGGCTTGAGTTTCCATCTTGGTTTGAGTTTTCATCATCTCTCACCCAGTACATTATAAAAACCTATTAGCTGGTATCTCTCATCTTTTGAAAATGTGCTGAAGAGTCATTTTCTCCTTAACAGTTTTTTTGTGGATTATCTGCCCCAATGGTTGATTTGAATTCCTTCAAGGTCTGGTCCTTACCTTTGTTGCCCCGCCTCATCTTTCATTCTCCTATTGGTGTTCTGTGCTCCAATCAAATGGAACTACCTGCACTTCCAGCGCTGGTCCCTTTGCTCAGAGATGATGCTCAAAATATTTAAAGAATGGGAACTGGCCAATCAGGACAAACCTGATAACCACTCAGAACTACTGCAAGAGGGCTTTTTGCTGAATATCATCTCTGCACTGTTTCCAGCACCTTGACCTTGATTCTCTTCCTGGAGAACGTCTGCAGATCTTCTACATGGTTCACAGAGGACTAGCATTTAAGCAGGGGCTGGAGGTAAGGACAGTGTCATTAGCAAGGTTTATGGACTTGAAGACATTATGATAACATTTCCAGTACCTCTGTAGAGACTACAGTATTTGCACAGTAGACACTAGTTGTAGAACCTGAAACGACCTTTTATATTTTGGGGGATGTGCTCAAAACAAAACAAAACAAAACAACACTGCTTTGTCTCTGGTGGCTTTGTAAATAGTTTTGCCTGCTTCTGTTTCTCAGAATTTAATCAGTAGGAGACATCTACCTCTCACACAGGCCTACCGGCAGATCAGCTTTTTAACCAGACTCAATCTTTTCATTTCCAAGCTGACTAGGAACATTATATCCTGAATTGGCCTAAAAGTACAAGGAAAAGTTCCAGCACCTTCTCTAACAAGAAAGGGAATAATACATGTTTTTCCTCAGTCCAAATCATGGTTGAGTGAACTAGTCATCATTTGTCATGTTTCCTGAATCAGCATCATTAAGACATTGTTATTAAGTTGCTGTGCAAAGCAAAACACTAAGGCAGCATTGTGGGAAATGTAAAGAAGAACCAACACGATCCCTGCTCTCCCTGAGCAGGTGGCCTGCTGTGGAGATAAGACATAAACAACTGAAGGAATAACTTTTTAAAAAATGTTTATTCATTTTTGACAGACACAGCATGAGTGGGGGTGGGGAGAGGGGGACAACGAGAGAAGGAGACACAGAATCCGAAGCAGGCTCCAGGCTCTGAGCTGTCAGCACAGAGCCCAATGTGGGACTCGAACCCACGAACTATGAGATCATGACCTGAGCCGAAGTTGGACGCTTGACTGAGCCACCCAGGCACCCCTGAAGTAATAACTTCTATTAAAGCACATTATGCATCACTATCAAATAATACATACTGTGGCAGGGAAGGGAAAGAAGTAACAATGTTTTTTTTCAGTTAGGTGGGGCTTTCTGGAGGAGTTGGGTCTTGAGCAGAGCACTGAAAGGTGGGGAGAATTTCAACAGTGTCCCAGCAGGAGAACCAGTATATGCTATGGACATAGATAACACAGTGTATGGTAAAGCAGGTCCTTGACCTTGAGGTGAAACTGGAAAAGTAACGGGTCAGATGGCAAGGAGAGTTGCCATTGGGGAGGCATTTGGGCTTTAGACCAGGGGTAGATCCCTTAAGTTTTTGTTAAGCAGGAGCTTGATGTAATCAAAGTAGCATTTTAAAATATTAATCAGGCAACAGTAGCTAGTAAGCAGTGTGTTGGGAAGAAATGTGGTATAATGGAAAACAGCAGGGCTCAGGGGTCAAGTACTGGGTTTGAATCTGGCTCTGCCACTTTCTTTTTTTTTTTTTTAAATTTTTTTTTTTCAACGTTTTTTATTTATTTTTGGGACAGAGAGAGACAGAGCATGAACGGGGGAGGGGCAGAGAGAGAGGGAGACACAGAATCGGAAACAGGCTCCAGGCTCCAAGCCATCAGCCCAGAGCCTGACGCGGGGCTCGAACTCACAGACCGCGAGATCGTGACCTGGCTGAAGTCGGACGCTTAACCGACTGCGCCACCCAGGCGCCCCTGGCTCTGCCACTTTCTAGCTGGGTAGCCTTGAATCAGTTGCTTAACCTCCAAGTCTCCATCTAGTGAGAAAGCTAGAGATCACAATACCTCATTCTAAGGATTATTATGAGAATTAATAGTATTTCACATTTATGCCTGGTGTCTCATTTGATCCTTACATCACCATTTTATTTTATTTTGGTAAAATATACATAACACAAAATTGACCATTTTAGCTCTTTTAAGCGTACAGTTCAGTGGGGTTATGAACACGCAATTGTTGCACAATTGCCATCACCATCCATCTCCAGAACTTTTTTCATCTTCCCAAGGTGAAAGTCCATGCCCATTAAAAAGTAACTCCCGGTTGCCAGCCCCAGCCCTTTGCTTTCCACTTTCTGTGTCTATGTTTTTTACTACTCTAGGCACCTCATGTAAGTGGACTCATACAGCATCCGTCCTTCTGGGCAGGCTCATTTCTCTTAGCATAATGTCTTCAAAGTTCATCTGTGTTATAGCATGTGTCAGAATTTCCTTCCCTTTCAAGGCTGGCTAGTAGTCTATTGAACGTCTTATATCACTGGTTCATCATGAGAAAATTGGACCTAGAGAGGTTAATCTGCCCAAAATAACATAACTAGTAAGAGGAAGAGGTAGGATTTAGACTGAAGCAATCCGATTCCATAGTGCATCCCTATCTCCCCTGTACATTCTGCCTCGTGTAGGTTAAAGACCTACCGCTGCACCTGGCACAGGGTGTCTATTGCAGGAAGGCATTCTATTGTTCTTGATTATTTAGCACCATTTCCTCAGGTCATCCTAGTTACACAATCTGTCTTTTCCTTGAGGAACTCCTTCTGTGATTCTACTACTGTGCCCCACCCCCACCCTCATACAAGAACCACAAGAGTGAGCATGTTACCCAAGCCAGGACAGTCAGAGTCTTGCCCCTTTTCCCCAAAAAGGGATTGATTCAGGAGTGGTCTCATGGGGGCACTCAGAGTCCTCTCTGGTGCTACGAGGAGGTTGTGAGCCAGGGATCATAGCTGCCCTTTTTAAGGTAAGCAAAGAGATGGCGGAATCCTGAGCAATCGTCTGACCCCTAGATTTAAACACATCTAAAGCCACTGTCCCCATCAACTTCCTGGATGCATGATTCAATACATTCCTGGTTTTAAGCTAGTTGGAGTTGAATTTCTATAACTTACAAGAGAAAGAAACCTGACTAGTCCACTGGATCAAGTGGTCCTCAATGGAATGGGAAGGATGAAACTAACAAGAAGTATTATGAGGCTGTGTGGTATGAGGAAAAAAGAAAAGTCAAGAGTCCTTCTGAGGTTTGGATACCTGGTGACCAAAATACCCTCCTCTGTTACTGAAAAGGTGGAAGAAGTTGCTATGTTGGGTACGAAAAAGAAAATTACGGTACTCCCAGGAACGCTGAGTGATAGCTAGCTTCCAAAGGTAAATGGACAACATTATTTATGTCTGTTAACCACTCTGTCCTCTTCCAGAATCTCAAACTCGCGAAGTGTCCAAGGTCTGACTGGAATAGAACTTTTGGACTCTGACCTTTATCCTCTACCTCCACTCAGTAACCTACGAATTCTCCTCTCAGGTATAATCCATTCCCTAATTGACTCATTCATTCATGTAACACATACTTGCTGAGTGCTTATATGTCAGGTATTGTGTTATAGTGATGAAAAAATAGATATGGTTCCCTGTCTTTAAGGAGTGTGTAATCTAGTGGAGAAAACAGACATGGCATGGATTGTCACACAAATGAATATGATTAGACATTGTCTTAAGTGCTATGAAGAAAACAGAGTTTCATAAGAAGTTTCTCAGGGGCCTCTAATTTAGATGGAGGAGAGGGAGGGCATGAAGGGATAGCTTCTTTGGGGAAGTAACATTTAAGTTAAGGCCAGACCAGGGTGAGAGGTTCACAATGAAATACAAAGGAAAGGTAGAAACCAAAAAAGTTCGACCCAGCTGTCCAGAAGAAACAAGTGACTCACCCATTAGGAATGTGAGGCAGGGAGGTTTGAAAATGGTTGCTTTGAAGTGGAGCTACAGCTACTACCCAAGGCCCTTGGAGCAGGGACTGGAGAATAGATTAGGTTTTGTATGACCTGCTGCCTGTTGCCCAGTCACCTCTTGGTGACTGCTCATTCATTCATTCATTTATTTACTAATTTACGAAATACTTATGGAGTCCCTGTGGGTGGGGAGCATTATACTAAATGCTGAGGATTCAGAAGGAAGGCAGTCTCTAGTCTTGTGCCCAGCAAGAGGGCAGAGGCACAGGTGGGTCCTGCCTCAAATGGCTCCAAGAGACACCCAGATCTTTCCCTTGGGAACCCATTAGACACAGGCATATGTGTCTGTTTGCTAAGCCTTCTTTGTCTAGGCACTCACCCCTCACAAACTTGTACACTTTTTTGTTTTCTCAGAGATTTTAATCTAGTCCCTCCAGCAGGAGCAAAGCTCCTTTACCCACTTGAAGCTAAGAAAGAGGTCACATGCAGCCAACATGGCAGACTGACATCGAACCCAGCATAGCTGCCCAGTCCTGCCAGATAAACATAAGGAAAGGTCATCCAAACACAGGAAGACAGCCGGCCCCTTGCCTTTTCCTTTACCCCCTCCCCTTCCTCCCTCTGGCTCCCTTATCCCCAGAGGGTGGACCCAGCCTTTCCCAAAGTTTATTCTCAGAGTTCCAGGCTCCCACAGTGGAACGTGCTGCGGACATGGGAATACAACAGCCTGGCCAACAGGGAAAACCAAAAATATAAACGGAGAGATTTAAGAGATTCCTCTCCCCACTCCCAAAGTTGTAGCCGAAATATCTGCTTTTATTGTTATTGCTGCTTTTACTATCCTTGATATAAGTCAGCCCATTCTGGAAGGAGGCCTTCTCAAGTTTATTGCATTTGTCCGTAAACACTTTGCACAGAAAAAAATTGAGCTCTTTCTTAGGATCTCAGTGCCACTGACTGGATCCACTAAGCAAATACAATAAAATGTTAGGAAACAAAGTCCCAAAAGTCTTGCATCTCAAACACTGGCAGTGAGATTAACAGGAATACAAATAACACTAAAACTCCGGGGGGGGGGGGGGGGGGGGAGATGTATAAGGCTACATTTTCTTTAAATCCACTACTGGAATTTTGTAAATAGCCAGGAACCCTGAGCCCATTCCGATCAAAACAGTGGTGAGAACATAAGCTTTGGTTCTTATTCTCCACTTAGGAGGAAAAAAGTTAATATTACCCGGTTGTGTACTTCCATGATTATAAATCAACATTTATGATGAAATGTTCGGTACTAATTTCAAAACAGGCACAGTGTTTGAAAGCAAAGCATAATGGTGACCTTTCTCATTAGCTGTTGCTCAAACAAAGATATGTTCCAGCAATATCCGATGCTTCCTTCCTGCCAGGGCCTCCACCCAGTGCAATTGAAAACACTTGTGTTACATCCAAACCAGAACTGAGGATGTGGTGGAGCTGAGTTTCGGCAGCATTGTGTTTATTATTACTTTCTAAGGTTTTTAATTTTTTTTTGTTTTTGTTTTGTTTTCATAAGTGCTGTCATGAGTTGGGTTTGCAAGATTAAATATGTAGAACTATATAAATGAACTCATTGTATACTTATTTAATCTTCTATGTCTCCATCTATTTCTTAAACTTTTTTAATTTTTATTTTATTTTTATTTGTTCTTGAGAGACAGAGAGAGAGAGAAAGAGAGCAAGCAGGGAAGGGGCAGAGACAGAGGGAGACACAGAATCCGAAGCAGGCTCCAGGCTCTGAGCTGTCAGCACAGAGCCTGATGCGGAGCTCGAACTCATGAACCGTGAGATCATGACCTGAGCCGAAGTTGGACGCTCAACTGACTGAGCCACCCAGGTGCCCCCTCCATGTCTCCATCTACTTTTGTGGCAAATAGTTTCATAGATTCTTGACCATAAGGACACGTTTATTTCATCGCTCTTTAGTACATGTTTTTCAGTAATACATTGTAGGCTAAACAAAAACAATTTTTAAGGACTGTGCTGAACTTGTCTTATGTAAAATCCTATAAATATAAATAAACACAAATCTAAAGAGAATGTGAGAAAGAAAAAGAGAGAATGAGAGACTTCTTCAGTATAGGTGATCTTCACTTTCGTCATGACTGGTATTTCTAAATTAGGTAATATAAGTTGAAAATGATCAAAGTCAAGGTGATTTTTCTATGGAATGATAAATAAGGAAGGTTGGGTTTTTTGTTTTGTTTTGTTTTGTTTTCTCCTGGTCAGAGACCCATGCTCAATCTTTGTAGAAATAACCATAAACTCTCAGTTTCACTATAAATGACATACTACTTTTATTTTCTACAATGAACATAATTTTCTAATAGAAAATACATGTTATTTTTAAAGTAAGTTTACTTCTTTATACTTATGCAGTATAAAGCTTTCTAAAGTATATGTACGTGAGTTAAAAAGAGCTACTAATAAATCCTGCTAATAAATCCTCATTAAAGACCAGGTGGGTGGGTGCCTCTGGCTCAGTTTAACCAGTCAGAGACAATCACTGGATCTGAGAGTGGAATCTGTCATTCTTTAAGAATTTTGCAAAGAATGGGAGGTCTCCTATATCCCCAAAGAAAATCTGGGCACTACTAGGAAAAGGGAAGGGGAAATGGACAGTAAAGAGGCAACCAGTGACCATCCAGTTCAGTATTTCACAGAGGTTGTCACGAAGATTAAATAACCTTATGGGTAAAAGACTTTGTATAGTGCCCGGTGCATATAAGTGCCCAAGGGATGGGCTGAGACTCAAGCAGCAGAGTTTCCCTTCCTAAAGTATCATGAAATGCCAGGAGGTGAGTTTGCAGCGGCCAGTAGCCATATTTCCATATGGAGTCCTATGGAGAAAGTCTGTCTGTTGCTGGAGAGAGTAAAGAATAGAAACCTTTAAGAAAACTTAGAAATGGAAAAAAAAAAAAAAAAAAAAAAAAAAAAGAACCCAAATAGCTAATGGTAATAGTATCCTCCAAATCTATGGATCCAGATATGTCTGAAACCCCCTCTGCAGACCAATACAAACCTCAAAATCATGAGTTCAAGCATCATACTCTTTTCTACAACTTGTCATCTTTCCTGCTAGTTTGCTCAATGATGCCTTCTCAGGACGCCAGGTTTTCTACCAACTCCTCCCCTCTTTCCATTTGCATTAGTCCCTTCCTGCCTTCACTATCCTCCCTTTGTAACTTAGATTTACGGTTCAACATTTCAAAAACTCCCTGGTCTCCATTTGGCAAAAATTTAATCTGTGGAGTCTAACTACCTGCTTTCTCCATGCCTGAACATGAGCAATTAAACAGCAGTCGAGAAAAAAATCACACAAAGGCAGGTTGATTTCACCCCAAGTTCATGACTAGACCTCATAGAGGTTCTCAGGATGGTCAGCAATCCTCTACAATTCTCTGGTTGGTTTTCTTTTATGTTCCCTAATGAGAACATCATCTCTTCCCCACTCCATCTCTATTGATGACCTTTGCTTCACAAAATGGAACTCATCCTCTATTAATTCTCTTTGCACAATAAAGGAGTTATCTTTCCTATTTAAGCCCCATTCATCTATCTGAGACTTGGATCTCATCCCCTCCCACCTTGTCAAGAATCCACAGTATCAATTTGCCCTTCTCTAGCCTGTATCTCTAACCTCACTCGTCTAGATAGCTCTGTTTGCCTCTCCAGAGCCACTTTTTATCCTTCTCTACCCTGCCTTTGCTGGGGGAGGTGAAGTCTGTATGAACTATATCAGCAGGCTTCTTTGCCCTCTGTCCTCTGGGGGGTTGGCCAATGGGAAGCCCCAACAGGAGGTCTGAGAGAGAGAGAGGACCCTGAGATAGGAGCATGTATTTCTCTGACTTCTTCACCTGAAAGTCTTTTGGGGATGGCTATTTCTTTGAGCAAAGTCATTGTTTTCTCAAGACATCCTTTTCCTTCTGGCTTCTGATAATTTCTCCCTTCCCTCATTCCTTTCAATCTGAGTTACTTGTTCCACTATTTCTTGCCCCAGGGTACTCTACAATCCCTTGTAGGTTCCCTATATTGTAGCTACACCATTGTAAACACTCCCTTCCTCAAATGATCCTGATGTATTTATGTTTCCTGCTAATACACTCTCCCTCTCTAATGAATTCTCATCGACTTGTAAATGTACTCAAGTAGCTTAGCTTCACGGAACCTTAATCTTTACCCATTATCTACTTTTTCTATTATATGCTTTTTTTTTTTTTTTAAGTAGGCTTCATGCCCAGCATCCAGCACAGAGCCCAACATGGGGCTTGAACCCACAACCCTAAGATCAAGGCCTGACCTAAGAGCAAGAGCCAGATGTTTAACTGACTGAGCCACCCAGGTGCTCCTATCCTACACTCTTGCTCACATCCCAGATCTTGTCATCAACTGGAATTGTTCCATCTCTGAAATCTTAAACTCCAGTATCTGGGCACGGTCTCCTAAACTTGTCAATACATATTTCATAATTGCATCAAAAGCACTAAAACTCTTGACTCCTACACCCCACATCCAATTTCTTAGTCTCAGCTTGTCCTTATTCCTTCTCCAGGCAGTTTAAAAACAAAGATATTTTTCCCTCAATCTCTTTCTTGCTTAATACTCTCAATTGCATGTCCCCTCATTCTGCTACATGTCCACCTGGAAAAATCCCATTCCTGAGTCAATCCAACTATCCACCTTCTCCACTCTCTACCTAGCACTGATGGAGAGGAACATGCATTTGTACATATGGGTGGCGCTATTCTTTTACGATCTCCAAATCACCTCCAAGCCTTCTAGGCGTCCCTAGACAACATTTTCTTTCTCCTCAAAAGTAGAATTCAAACCTGCTTGAATTGAAAGGAGCATCTACACTGCCATTTTACCCTTCTCACCTCTTTCTCACTTTAACTCACTCCAATACATTTCAGTCTCACACTGCCCACTGACGTTGTTTTTCCATTGTCAGCAACACATTCTTAATTTCTCAACGCAATTGAATTTTCAGGCTTTGTCCTATATGGCCTCTTGAAGACATTGACCATGTTGTCAATTTCCCTCTTGAAACCCTCTGCTGTCTTGCCTTTCAGTTCAACATAATCTCCTGTCATCAGAGGTTCTACTCCTTTCTCTCTTCTCATCCTCCTCTCATTGAATGCTCTTCTCCTCTCTCCAGGTGGTCTTATCCACTGCTAATGGTCACCAGCATGAACAACCTATAAGCAGATGGTTCCTAAGTCTAGGGGCCAAATTTTGCTCCTAAGCTCTAAATCAGAATATGTAATTGCTGAGACTTTTAATTTTATGTCTGACCACTACCCAGAACTCAATAGGTTACAAATTAAATGATTGATATTTCTCTTCACAGTCGGCCCAAGTCTTCCCCCTTTACCAAATGGCTTTGTTTTCCATTTCCCCAGTCACTGAGATCCATCTTTCTGCCACCATCTTTAACTCATAATGCACTGATTCTTATTCATTCATTTGGTCATCAAGACTTTGTTGGTTCTAATTATTTCTCAACAGTTTTGAAATCCATTCATCCTCTCTTTTCCTACTGACCTCATTAGTTCTTGCTTAGAATGTTATAACAACCTTCTAACCAATCTCTATAATTCTAATCTACCCATCTTTTATACCACAAGAAGTGTAACATTCCAAAACGAAAGTCTTACCGTGTTACTTCCCTTCTCAGAACCCGTCAGTGACTCTATTGTCTTGAGGGTAAAATCCAGACACACTAGCGTGATATGATAATCTCTAATAGTGTAAATTCCATTGGCTGCAAGGAACAAACACCAGCTTCTGTCTAACTCAAGAAAAAAAGAGTATAGTTATTGGAAAGATATTGGAGAGGCTTATGGAAGTGGAGGAATTGAACAACCAACCACCAGGAAGAACCTGAACCAAGACAGTTCTGAGGATTTCAGCAGCAAAAGCAAAAAAAACCTTACTTAACCAGGGGGCACCTGGCTAGGTTAGTCTGTAGAGCATGCAACTCTTTATCTCAGGGTTGTGAGTTCAAACCCCACATTGGGCATAGTGCTCACTTAAAAAACAAAAAAGAAAAAACCCTTAACCACTCATCATTGTGCTGATTGTGCACTATTTATGGTGGCCCTTCTCTCTATAGGGTTGTCGTTAATGTGACTCAATTTAAAGACTTTCAGGCTCTGTGTCCCTTGCTTCTAGGTTCAAAATTCCTAGAAATAATATTCTGAGTGGTCTGGCTTGGATGAATCAATTCATTTCTAGATTCACGGAAGGAGCACATGGCACAGATTCCCTCTTGTATACAGGACAGTCTCAAAGACCTGGGAATCACTGTGAATTGAGAGTATATCTAAATGGGTGTCTACCGTACCTTGTACGTCTTACCTCTTCATTTTTTTCCTCCACTGTTCCTCAAATTTTATCATATTTTCCACCATGGCTTATGTTATGGATTGAAAGTTTATGTATCCTCAAGATTCATATGCTGAAGCTCTAACCTCCACTGTGACTCTATGAGAAAATACATGACTCTTTAAGCCACCTAGCCTATGCTAGTTTGTTATGGTAGCCCGAGCTAAGACAGTGTGCCACTTGCTGTCTCTTAGAGCAAGTCATGCTCATTCATACCATCTTGCCTTTGCGACCCGCCTGGCTTTTGTTACCCATCGTCCACTGGGACTTGAATTAATTTCTTCTCCTCACCAGTACAACCTTCCTCTCTTCATCTTGCAAAAGCTCACTCATCTGTTAATAATCAACTCAAGGAATACTTCCTCCATAAGGTGTTCTTTGGCTCTTCCAGACCGATTTCATATTCCCCCTCTATAGATCGTAGCTTCCTGAGCTTGACCTTATCACAGCTCTTCCCTATTAATGAATTTGTCTCTCCTACTGGCTTGTGAGATTTTTGAGATCAAGGGGCTGGTACTTTTTAAAAATCTGTATCTGCAGAGGCAAACATAGCACCCAAATCATTCTTTGATACTCAACATATATTTTTAGAATTAATGACTGAAATTCATGGCTGTCTGGGTCCATTCTCAGTCTGCATTCAATAATACACTCTCTCCAACTCCTTATGCATTGTTTTGTGACACGGTAGGTTATGAATGTGTGACTCTCACTCATGAGATTATTAGTATCTAAAAGACAATTATTTTTACCTTTAATTTTGTATCAGCCATGACCTCTCCCTCGGTACTTGTACATGTTAGATAGATAATACATTTTTGTTAAATAAATAAAAATATTTGACAAAAAAACTAATGCAGTCTAAACCTTATTAATAGATGTTCAGCGCAAAAAAAAAAATGTGTGTACTCCTAATGGCTCTTATGTGGCTCAGATCACATCTGAAGTATTATGTTTGATTCTGGGCAATGGCTATGTATTCCTTCCTTTAGCTAATATTTATGGAGTGCCTACTTTGTGCCAAGCACTTTTCTTCTATGCCTCGGACTTGGAAATTAAACAGACTTGGGTTTGAATCCTGGTTTTGCCATTTATTATATATTGGTCAGGATAGACTACATCTTGCTGCAGAACAATCAATCCAAAAATACCAGTGGCTTAGCACATCCCAGTTTCGTTTCTCATTTATGCCGCTTGTCCACCATGGACTGACTATGGCTCTACTCTGGTGGTGTTCACTCCAGGACCTGGGCTGCCTCCATCTGGGTTTCATGGCAAAGAGAGAAAGCATGGTGAACCATGCACCGGTCCTTAAAGCTTCTGCCCAAAGTGACCCACATCAAGTCTGCTCACATTGTATTATTATTGGTTGAAGCATCATATGAGCACATCTGCATTCACACAGAGAGGGACAAATAAGGGTGAACAGTAATATGATCTACCATAGTATGTGTCCTAACCTGTTCAAGTCTCCGCTCTATCATTTGAAAAATAATTATAACAATCTCTACATTGAAGACAAGGTGAGGGTGTAAACTGTTTGATACATGGAAGTCTCTCAGGAAATGGTAGCTATTTTGGTTTAAAAGTTTACAAATCCTAATATTCAGCTTAAGAAATTACTGAAGGGAAGCTCTTCAAGCACTTCAGAATAAAGTAAATTAGTTCTCTCTTCTTTTGACTTTTTTCTTTGAAGACTACACTTAAACTATCTGAACTATGTTTCCAGATCTAGGATGTTTTGTCCCTCAAATGATTCTTGCCAGGATCAAAATGATCTGTGAAGAAATCATTTTGGTGAAAATTCTGTGATTTCTTCTTCTTCTTCTTCTTTTTCATGTTCAAAGTCTGTTTTCCAAACAGGATTGTAAGCAACTGGGACAGAGCCATGTCTCATACCTTTTTGCATGACTAGAAACTAGTACAATTCCCCACCCAGGGGATTTTCTGGTGCCAATAAAGATGTTTGGAAATGCAATTAGAATTTTAGGTTGTTGGGATGCCTGGGTGTCTCAGTTAAGTGACTCTTGATTTCTACTCAGGTCATGATCTCACGGTTCATGAGATCGAGCCCCATGTCAGTCTCTGTGCTGACATTGTGGAGCCTGCTTGGGATTCTCTCTCACCCTCTCTCTCTGCCCCTTCCTCCCTCATGCTATCTCTTTCTCTCTCTCCAAATAAATAAATATTTAAAAATATACATATATAAAATAACTTTATGTTGTCATTTCACAGTATCCACTGATTTTCTAAGTTTATAGTTACATTTTGAGATAATTACTTAAAATTTTTTTAATGTTTATTTATTTTGAGAGAGAGAGAGAGTGTGCATGCACAAGTGGGGGAGGGGCAGAGAGAGGAAGAATCCCAAGCAGGCTCCACACAGTCAGTGCAGAGCCTTACATAGGGTTCGATCCTACAAACTGTGAGATCATGACCTGAACCAAAATCAGGATTCAGATGCTTAACTGCCTGAGCCACCCAAGTGCCCTGAAATATTTACTTAAAAAAAAAAATCTTACTTATTTATTAAATTTACACATCATTTTCTACCAAGATGTCAGAGCAAAGAGCATGGTTGTCCAATTTGGCACATAGTTCAAGTTACATGAATGCTGGTAGGATTGCTTTCTGGACTCACCCACTGAAAAACAAATAGAATAACAATTTACCACTTTTTCATTACTCTTCCTAGCATGACTAAAAGAAATTCTATGTTCTTCTAGAAATTTGGTAACCATGTGAACTATCAAATGTGATTTAAGAAATAATATGCAGTTGGAGGCATTCCAAAGTGTGACTTTGAAGTATACTATGTATCTTCCTATTTAACCTCTTAAGAAATCTCTTTTGATGTGAGGGACAGGTGTGATGCTCAGAAGTCACATGGGTGGTACCTTTTAAGAATTGTCTAAAGCACTCAACCCTGGGGCGCCTGGGTGGCTCAGTCGGTTGAATGTCTGACTTTGGCTCAGGTCACGATCTCACAGTTTGTGAGTTCAAGCCCCATGTCGGGCTCTGTGCTGACAGTTCGGAGCCTGGAGCCTGCTTCGGATTCTGTGTCTCCCTCTCTCTCTGCCTCTCCCCTGCTCATGTTCTGTCTCTCTCTCTGTCAAAAATAAGTAAACATTAAAAAAAATTAACAAATAAATAAAGCACTGGACCCTGTGAACTGTGTGTGCATGGCCACCAGACTGTCCCTCAGCAATGTCACCTTGTGCAGAATACCTTTGTGATTATGCAGTGCTTTGAAGATAAGGGCAGTGGTACCTAGGCTGCCATTCAAACTAGTGGCCACCTTTTTGGTGAGAGGACAGAATGCCATGTTTGTAATCTCATTAAAATATGCTCAGTAACAGTAGGAATTTTATAGAGTTGGCACGGGGGATTAGAACAATGCTTTACGCATTTTTCCATAAGCTTAAAAAAAGGTTGCTGACAGCTGGTCTGTGTCTTTGCTAAACTTTTTTACTGGGTATTTCTAAAGTTCTAAATACCAGGGCCTAGACTGTCAAGGGAGAGAAAAGCGAGGAACCATGTACACAAACAGGGGACAAATACATCCTTTCTTACTCACAAGGGAGAAATACTGATTTGAACTAGATGTGAGTAATTTAGATTCACTCAGATGTTCTGTCTTAATTGTTGCCTGGGGACAAAACACACAGAGAGGGAAATCATCCTAACCAGCTTACACCTGACCCTTTCTTAGTTCTTCGGCATGAAGCAGTTCAGAGCTCTCTGAGTTGCGAGGCTTCCTCTCTCATCAGCTAGTAAGAACCCTCAGGGCTGTGGGTTTCTGCAGAAAAGGGCACCGAAGACCCTGAGAGATGGTAAGGAGCTCTCAGATCCCATTCCATCATCTTTCTTGTTCTCGTCTCTTTAATTTTTTTCTTACCAAGCATTACCAAAAATGCACTGCCACTTAAACCAGTGGTTCCCAAACCTGTCGGACCTCAAGACCACCTGTCGAACTTCTTTAAAAGGCAGGATTCTGGGCTCTAGCACAGACCTTCTGAATCAGGCTCTTTGGGTAGTAGAGCCTAGGAATTTGTATTTTTTAAAAGAATTCCTTGGTGATTCTGGTTATCTGCCAACTTTGGGAGGTATTGAGAGGATTGCCAGGCTGTGGGCTACCTTGGTCTCTACCTTTGGTAAAAGAGGTTTACCTGGAGCTCGGATCATTTTGGCATTAGATAGATCTGGTTAGAGCTATAGCTCTCCCCCACATACACCATACTGTTGTAGATGCTGGGAAGCTCAAACCTATGGAATATTCCATGCGGGACCTCGGTGACTGCATGTCCATCAACATGACAGCCTTAACTCATCACGTCCCCTGGGGGAATATTCCCCCAACAGTGCTGCCAAGGCTGTGCTTATCACTCCGAGTTGATTTCCACCCACTCTAGCTGCTTCTCATCCTACTGCTCACACTGTATAGCGTTTGCCCACCTGTGGGCAGCTGGTTCCTTGTTGATTTTATCCAGAATCCCCTTTCCCTTGAGTGCTTATAACAGTACCTGTTAGAGGAACTCATTTAAAAGGAGAAGCCTATGTGCACATAATCCAAATTCTGCAGTTCCCAATGATAACGCGATTATGTGTGATTGCAATTCTCCAAATTCTTTCAGCCTATTTCCTGCCATCAGAGTGACGAATGCTTTGATATGCTCCTGAATTTCTGTGATGCCCTGCCATGAGGTCCTGTAGCTTGTCTCACTGATGGTGCTGAACTCAGGGTTAGCTTTAAGTGCTGGGCTGTTTTCAGAAAAAGCAGCCTCTAGCACACCTCCCACCTTGTGCTTGCCCAGAGAGATATGATGACACAAGGGCTCCATTCCCTTCCCTATCATGCTGTCCTGCTTGGCAAACCCAAGGATTTAGTGTCATTTTAGAAAATCACAGACATTTGCTTTAGAAAGTGAGTTTAGATGTGTGTACACACCTATCTGTGTGAATATTTTGTAAGTACAGAGGTATGGATATGTGTGTGGATATGTGATATTAAGATGCACGTGTACACCAATATATTATATGACACATTTTTTCTAGTGTTTTTTGTATCTCAAAGAGCAATATTATGGCCATTTTGGTATCTGATGAACATAACAGACCACAGTTGTTACCTGTGGAGATAAAATTTTTTTAACTAAGCTCTACACCCAACGTGGGACTTGAAACTCGTGACCCCAAGATCAAGAGTCACATGATCTAAGGACTGAGCCAACTAGGTATCCCATATAATTAAACCTCAAAATGGATACCCTTCTATGTGACTGGAAGTCATTATTCAAAGTTGGGAAGCTATGCCCAGAAAGTAAGGACTGATGGAGGATGTGGCCCAGGAGAGTGGAATAGAAACACTGGTCTTCTCTGCTTCTCCCACCATCATTCCATCTGTAAGATAATTTGACAAATCCATCCCCCGCTCCTAGTTATGGAAGAGGAATGTGATAGTGGATCAGATTGCAGTTTGCAGAAAGGCATCGGGATAAGCTATAGACATTCTTTCTTTCATTCCCAAAACAACTCCCCTTCCTGATAGTGCTCCTAAGTTGTCTTATTTATTTATTTTTTTTAATTTTCCTAACTCAGGGCAAACATTTCTTTCTTTTAAATTAGGGTAACATATAAATAAATAATATAATATTTATCATTTTAACCATCTGTAAGTATACAATCCAGTAGCATTAGATTTCTGTACCTAATGGTGAATTCCTGGAGCTCACCATGCTGACTGTAGCTGGCTTATGCTGCTTCTGGGAGAGATTAGTAAGAGTGTACAAGTAAGAACCCTGGAAGCTTCCAACCCTTCCATGTCCCTCTACAGGTTTCTTAACAGTTTACTTACTTCTCAATTCAAGGGACTTCTGTGGGAAATTTCCCTGTAAAAGGTTCTGCCAGGTTGGATAGGAGACACAACCCAGCAGACCATCTCCTGTCCTCCAAGCACTCTTCATCTGCTGGGGAAGAAAGCCAGACCAAAAAAAATGAATCAAACAAAACACAACACAAACACAAAATAAAACAAAACAACCAAATGCTAAATGGTGAAAGAAGAAGGAAGAATCAGGACTAACTAGAGGAGATTAGGAGATGAGTAAAAATTCTAAAGGAAGACAAGGGTGGTCCTGGAAGAACACAGGAAAGAACAGTGCTTGGCATATAGTAAGTGCTCAAAAATTATTGAATAAATGAGTGAAATGCAAGTGTGAATGAATAAATCAATGGGAGCCAAATCTGAGCAAAGTCTGGGGACTGTGAAAGTAGAAGGAAACTTTGATGAATGGTGTGTAATAGCTCGACGTGGTCAAGATGTGTGGTGGGGAGTAGCATCAAGATGATAGGAGACAGAGGCACCTAGCTGGCTCAGTAGGTAGAGAACAAGACTCTTGATCTCGGGTTGCAATTCAAGCCCCACATTGGGTATAGAGATTACTTAAAAAATAAAATCTTGGGGTGCCCGGGTGGCTCAGGCAGTTAAGCACCTAACTTAGGTTCAGGTCATGATCTTGCAGTTCACAAGTTCACATCCTGCATCGGGCTCTGTGCTGACAGCTCGGAGCTTGGAACCTGCTTCGGATTCTGTGTCTCCCTCTCTCTCTGCCCTTCCCTGACTCGTGCTCTGTCTCTGTCTCTCTCTCTCTCAAAAGTAAATAAACATTTAAAACATAATAAAATAAAATCTTGGGGTGGCTCAGTCAGTTAAGTGTCCGATTCTTGACTGACTTCTTGATGATCTTGACTCAGGTCATGATCTTGTGTTCCGGAGTTCAAGCCCCATATTGAGCTATGCACTGACAGTACAGAGTAGGATTCTCTCTCCCTCTCTCTCTGCCTCTCTCTCTCTCTCAAAGAGAGAATAAATGGAAATAATTTATTTCAGAATAAATGGAAAGAAAGACCCTAAGGGAAAGATTATAGCTATAGTGAAAGCCCAAGTTAACCCCACTCTTAAGTGAGGGCCCTTAGGACAGTGGGTGGGAATGGGGGTAGAGGTGGGGTCCTAGAATTAAGACAAAATTTAGATCAGAGAGGAGATCCTATGAAGACACTCATGGAGTGAGTCATAAAATAGTGAAACAACAGCATGCATTTGACAAACATGAATTAAAGTCCACTCAGGTCGTCCCTGTAGCCACAGAACTGGATAAAAGTCACTGCCATCATGGCCTCCTTTGAAAGACAGAAAGGTAAATGAAGTGATTTTGACATGCTCTGAAAGTGTCGTCATAGAGGTTATGTGGTAAGTGAAATGGCACACAAAGGAGAGATTAGTGCCACCCATCTGGGGTCAGGGAAAAATCTCATAGATGACGTTTGAACCTTCTCTTTGAAGCATAACGTAGACAGTTGTCAGAGAAGGGAGGCGGGGCAATCCAGGCAGAGGGTAGGACACAGACAAAAAGAGGCATGAAATCACATGGCACGTGAAGTATTGCTTCATACCATAAGCAGCTGCTCCCTAATCTACGCAGAAATATTAAGACTGCTAGAGATTAACCATCTGGAGGACCCTCACAGCTGCTCTTTGAGAACACTGCATTAAGGGACAAAAGGAAACCATGAGAAATAGCAAACCTGGCCAAATGGTCAGAGAAGCAGGAAAGTAGGACACTGGTGTCCAACGCTCATATGAATACTAGCTGGATTAACAAGTTGCTAGTAAACTTGATGCTTTACAAATGTACATGGTAATTAGACTACCTTGATTCCTTACAAATGCAAATTGATCAATATTATTACCGGTTCATCTCCTGCACATCAGAAGGTAGTATCTTTCCTAATGGTCACATGTGTGCCTTTACCCATTAGCTTAAATACAGTCCTCCTCACCCCACTCGTTCTCAGTCCTGTGACAGAGAAAGGCAGCAGTTCTACGAGACGAGCAGCCTAATGCTGTGAAGCATTTTCTCGTATTTATTGACTGTCGGGTTGGTCCAAAACCCATCTTTCCAGGCTAGCACGCCTACTTAGTAATTAAAGTGAGGTTTTTATATGGCTTAAAATATTTTAATGTTACAGTTCCCTAAGGGTCCAGAGCAAAGTTTGGTTTAATAAATTTAATAACTAATTAAGACACCCTCAATTTCAACCTCCATTAGGTTAATTTTTTAATGAGTTTCACAATGTCTCTCAGAACATTCCTCCCTGGTGGTGAGAAACACACACATGCATGCATATACCTTAACGATGGATTTTAGGCTTTGAAATGGCAGGTACTAGCTGTGTAACTTTGGGAAAAATCACTGAACCTCTCTGGGCTGCTTTTTCCTGATTTATTAAAGGAAGAGATTTGGACAAGGTTGTCAAAGTCCTTTCCAGTTCTTACCTTTTATTAAGGCAATGTGGAATGACTGCTCTCAGTACATCCCCTTTAAGGGAAGCAGAGGATCCTAAACTGTACAAAATACACTGTGTGTGTGTGTGTGTGTGTGTGTGTGTGTAAATGAATCTCAATCTCATGGCTTTGTGCAAATAGTAGAATTAGGAATGGGTATGTTATCGGTGTACAGAAAATTCCTTGCAAGATTTAATCAACTGGTCAATAAACAGATAAAATTTGGAGTTACCAATATGTGTTTATTTTCCCCAGATGACTTAACCCCTCTGCTCCTGAGGGTTTGAGTTGTTTTCCCTTCAGGTGTTACATCTTGGAGAATCCCCTAGCCATTGATGGAGAAGAATAGCTCTCACCAACCTGCCTTCCTCCAGTAGGGATTTTAGGGGAAAGCAAATCACCAGCTTGCTCTTTTGTCTTCCTTCTCCTCTCTCCCTGACAGGCAGATCACATTTTGGGATATTTACCCTGATGGGGGAAGGAGGAGAGAATTTCAAAGAAAGGGAAAGAGGAAAATTAAAAGGTTAATTATTTAATTGCTACAGTGGAATGGTCCTTCCTCCCCAGTAGACTTGGGGAATACCATCTTATTCACAAACGGGCACACACGTGGTAGAACAAAATCCCATCTACTTAGCACCTAAAAAAATAAATGGTACTTTAAATGTACCTATTGTATAATTTGTTTAAAATCCTAGTCAAAACAGAGCATTTGCTTGCACCTTGAGCAGTAATTTAGAGGAACATGATCTGTGGAAAAACAAGGTCTGAACTGTCTCATTCAGCACAGCCAAATGTTGATTATCCAAATCCATGACAAATCTGCCTTTCAGTTTCTTTGTGACATTACTCCCTCCCCCTGCATACTTAACTCATCTTTAAGAATGAGAAGTTGGCTTGCTCTCCAATTTCTTCAGAGCTGGATCTTCCCCGAATAGCAACATGATTTTATTTAGAGTCCATTGAAGTCCCAGAATTCGAGAAACATCCATATTCAAATGTTAGAATAAAAACACATTCCAAAGTAAGATGAAAAAGTGCACTCTGCTCTAAAGCATGGAAAATTAAGAGCTGGCTGTTTGGGAAAGTTCCTGCTGTGTCAAAACCAGTTGTAAGCATTGCCTGTCTTCATTTTTAGTATTCGTAAAGGCCACGGTAACAATTTGGGGGCGTCACAGCTATGGGAGTTAAACCTATGGGCTGGTTAGTGCTAAGACTGTAAAGTCATAATATTTGCTAAAGTTAGCTGGCCATTTACAATACTCAGAAATAGGGTGGAAAATACTACAAAAAGAAAACGAGAAACCTACAGAGTATTTTTTTTCAACATACCAATAATAGGAACTACAGTGGCAAAAGAAAACAGGGACTCGGGAATTTCTAATACCTATATTATATCTTTTAAAAATCTCTAAAAATCAGCTCTATGCACGAACAGTTACAGCTTAATGTGATCATTTGATGCCTTTATAAGATTGTGCCTATGAGATCATCTTAGTCATATTTCTATAGCCTAATAAGACACTCCTTTCCCTATACTCTCTGAAGAGACAAAGGAAATAATTTAATATCCAGAATGGTGTCCAGAACTTTTTTTTTTAGGTTGAAAATCCTCCTGCTGGGCTCATGGCTATGCTTCTACCCAAGTGCCCTAATTTGGAATAAAAGATGAAAATCCCAGGTCTTTGGAGAGCCAGAGAACTGAAAAGCCAATAATTGGACTAATTTGTACAGCTGAATCAGGAATTTAGAAACCTTCTGCCACCCCAACATTTATTTCTCATTGCCTTCTAAAACTCCTTCTCTTCTCTGTTCCCTTTCCTTTACTCTTTTGCTTTTCCAGTTTATAAGTTTTGCCAGCTGGCACTCAGTGACCCTACTGACATTAGTTTATTTTTTGTTAATGTTTATTTATTTATTTTTGAGAGAGAGAGAGAGCGTGCGCAAGCTGGAGAGAGGCAAACAGAGAGAGGGAGACAGAGAATCAAGGCAGGCTCCAGGCTCCGAGCTGTCAGTGCAGAGCCTGATGCGGGGCTCACACTCACAAATGGAACTGTGAGATCATGACCTGAGCCAAAGTGCAACACTCAACCGATTGAGCCACCCAGGCGCCCCACCTACTGAACATTAGTTTAATCCAACACAGGAGCTAAGAAGACCGCCAACCTCTGTCTGTCCAGAGCCTGGAGGCAGGAAGAATCTTGCTTGAGCCTTGCTAGACCTGATTTATACACAGGTGCTGCTCTTTTGCTGTGTGTACTTTTTTGCTGAAGTAAGCATGCAGGCATGATCTATCCAAGATTCTCATTTTTATTCTGTTGCCTAACAAGGAGGAACTCCTAACCATCCTTCAGCATATTAGGGCAACAAAGTTGACTTCCACACAACAGCCTATCAAACAAATCATTGTCCCTACATGGTAGCGATGGGAAGGTAGTAACCATGGTAAACATCCCTAAAACCAGTCAGATTTTTCCTTCCTTCTTGGTAGGATGTTTGTAAGTGTAGTCATGGCAATAAACACAGAATAGCTGCCTAGAAAGGTTAAAAGCAACTTTAGAAATCCTCCTGACCAGCAGTTTCTAAACATAGTTCATGCACATCAAAATCACTTGTGGTGCTTATTAAAAAGTTGGATTCTCAGACACTTAACCAAGACATTCTAAATCACGATCTGTAGGATCAGGGCCCTAAAATGCTATTTCCACCAAGTATCTCATAGACAGCTTGGTTTCAGAACTACTGGTAGACCAATCCACAGCTAGCCACTTACTCGCTGTTGTTTGGGGGAGTGGATAGCAGCTGAGAGTGAGCACAGTGCTTCTCAGGGTAAGAGTTCAAAGCAAAGTCGGAGAAACTAAGATCCCTAAAAATAAACTGCTAATTTTTTTGAACAGACCTCCAGGTGACATTGTCAAGCCCTTGCTGTGAAAATCTACACTGTAAAGAGGCAGAGTTTCAAACGAATGAAGACTGCACCGCAAGGTGAAGCCATGCTCCCTCTGTTACCCAGATAGCCTTTGCTCCTGGAGAATGAGCTAAGGGGAGTTGACTCTGGATCATTGGCCCATTCTGCCAATGGTAGACTCCTCAGGTCAGATAGTTGCCCTGCCTCTACATCCCCTTGCTACCCAATCACTGCCCTTATCATATAGCACTTACACAGTAAATTAACACAAAAATTGTCTATTTACGCGATTTTTTTTTTCCACTGTGAACTCCATCTAAGGTATCTGTTATCACCATATTGTCAGTATCCTGGCATCAAGCACCCACCCAGTGTTTGCTGAATGAATGAGTTTGTATTTTACATGGTTCCAACTTGGTTAGAATTTTCTCTGCAGGATTCCAAATGCATTTATTTTGAAAAGCAACACATGTGCTTCACAATTTAAAACACTGTCCCACCGGAGAACAGCAAACAACATTCACAGAGGTTAGGCCCACCTGCAAACCCAGCTGGCCTGATCGTGTAAATAAAGTCCCGTTGGAACACAGTCACGCCCATTCATCTACCTTATCGTTTATAGCTGCTTTCATGCTGCAAAGGCAGGGTTGAGTAGTTGCAACAGAGAGACAGGGACCGTATGGCCCACAAAAAGCCCAAAATATTTATGATCTGGCCCTTTACGGAAGAGTTTGCCAGCTCCTGTCCTAGAGTTGTACAGACCTGTGTGACATTGGACATGTCGCTCAATTTTTTGTAATTTCGGTTTGCTCATCTGGATAATGGGGTAATAATGGTCTTCTATCTAAAAGGGTTTTTGCTTAGAATAAATGGGTTAATCCTTGCAAACCTGAACATACTGCGTGTTCAGCATATGGTAGCTGTTATTTTTATTACTTAAAAACCTGCCTAAATTCCTTCTTGTCTTTTTTCTGCTATTCCTCGTTGCTTTAAATTTTTTTAATAATAATAATAATAATTTTAAAAAACCCAGAGCATTCTCTAGCTTTAGAGCACTGCCATTTGAAAGAACTTTGGGTTCAACTACTTTTTGATGGTAAAATGCTCAGTTCCTCAGAACAGAGACTCTAAAACAAGTCTTTATTTCTATAAAAAAAATCTAAGACAAGATCTTTTAATAAACATGCTTTGATATGAGAAGTTTGCTTTTGCACAAGCTTCAATCGTAAGAGACAGAAGAGGGGCTTGACCTCACATACTTGGTATTGGTCTTAGATATTACTTTATCCCTGAGCTTGGCATCAGTCTTACATATTACTCCCTTGCTTCTAAAACCAAACACCCACAGCACTTCTATTAAATGTCTTGAAAAAAATGCAGGGGGGAGGGAAGAGCACAAAATATATTAATTTTTTTTTATATTATTTGTAGCAAGAAAGGTCTGAGTGATAAATAGGAAACCAAGCCAAGAATCTCCAAAGGCATCTTTTACTTAACTTGTAACTCTTATTTCTGGAAAGCCTGCTGACCACTCCTGTTAAATTGCTTAAGTCCTTTCATCAGACAGATGTCTTGCAGAGTGGATTGTAGCTCATGTAAAGGAGGACAGCTCTCTGACTCACCTCACATCTTATTTATTCGTTTCCTTTTCTGATCATGGAACTTAAGTAGAATTTTAGTTTTTCCCTTAGCATTCGAGATTTCACCAAAGTCTTGGCATTGACCAAGGTTCTGCCCTGCAGGAATTTGCAGCAGCAGGCAACTCCTACCTTGACTTCTTTCAGTACTCATCTACCCATCTGAGGGTTTACCTGCTTGGGCACTGTAGCTAACTGCCCAGAGCATCAGGAATTTATAGTTTTTGTTAATGGACAAATCTATGCTCCATAAGTGGGACTGTAGGGTGAATGTGTGTAGTTGGGATACCTATGTGTTGAGTTAGAATCTATCTAGATTTAAGAAATTTCTTTCGGAACTTCACCCTGAACTCCAAGGGGTGAGTTCACTCTGCTCTTGTGTCAGTTCGGGTCCTCCGAGAAACAGTCACCAAGAAGGAATTAGGTGTGCCCAAATTTACTGGGGGCAAGGCCCCCAAAGGATATTAAGGGGCTAGAGAGAGAGTGGCAGCAGGCAGGAAGAGTCTTCTGATTATGATGCAGGTCTAACACATGTGAAGAGGGAAGAGGAGGGAGAATTGTGCTGTAGCTCTACTCTGAACTGAGAGTCTACTAGAGAGGTCTCGTGTTAGGCAGAAATGGCCTAGCTCTACAATACCCGTCCCCCCGCCCCCATCTCAGGCATTGGCTGGGGCCAGCCTAGGATGACTGTGGCCTCAAAGGTGCAACAACTGGCCTTATATCTGGTTTTCTTGAAGGGAGATCTGAACCACACACTTCCATGGTCACCATAGTCTACACCTAGCGCCTCACAAGGCAGTCACTTCATACAAGTTCAAAGAGCAGCTCATCCACGGTTCCCATAGTCCCTTCGTCTTAAGGAGAATCTTAGAAAAAGGAGGTTAGTAGAATAAGCTATTGTCCCATGTCTGCATTAGTTTTAGAGTCAACACTGGTACTCACCCTCTCCCTCCTCTACTATCTATTCTAAATCTCCCTCATGCTCTACCTTCACTTCAACAAGTTTTGGTGGCCCTCCTGGGGGTTGAATCCAAACCCTCATTCCTGAGGGCTGTTCGTATCCATCCTTCGGGCACCAGGGTTGCTATATTACCAGGAGGTACCCAAGTACATGTATTCATCCATGCCTCCATTGTATAAAAGCAGCCCATCTCTCTTGCTGATTAGGGTTAATTGTTCTGATTTTATTCTTTGTTAGCTGGTCTCTGAATACAAGAGTTTCAAAGTATCTGGGTGGGAGCTAAACCTTGTAATTCAATGGCACTCCTTGCTCTGTTTGATGGCAAGGGGGCAGGCACTTCCTTTGAGAACCAGGACTTCCTTAAAAATTTTTTTTTTTAATGTTTATTTTTGAGAGAGAGAGAAAAAGTGGCTTGGGAGGTGGGGTGGGCAGAGAGAGAGGGAGACACAGAATCTGAAGCAGGTTCTAGGCTCTGAGCTGTCAGCACAAAGCCTGTCGAGGGGCTCCAACTCACAAACCGAGAGATCATGACCTGGGCCGAAGTTGGCTGCTTAACCGGCTGAGCCACCCAGGCGCCCCAAGGCGGACCAGGACTTCTAACCGTGCAGATCCCAGAATAACTAGGATGAGTCATTGGGAATAATGGTGAGACTGCTTCCATCCTTAATATTATTCTTAGAGGGGATACAGTCTCATAAAAAAGTCTCTAAAAGAGACTGTATCCTGAAGGATGGCACTCCATCCTGTAAGTATTACAACCAAATGGGTGCCTCAGCTCTACCTTCACTAGGCCATTCACATGCTTTAACGGCCATTGCCTGGGAATCTGTACTGTGAAAGGCAGTTTCTAAGATAACTCCTAATGACCCCCACCTAGTGGTGTCCATGCTCTTATGTAATTCCCTCCCCCTTGAGTGCGGGCCGGACCTAGTGACTTACTTTCCACAAATCAATCACAGGAAAAGCAAAGGGATATCACTTCAGAGATTACTTACAAAAAGACTAGCTTCCATCATGCTCACCTTCTCTTACTCTCTTACTTGCCCACTCCCATGGAAGCCAGCTACCATGTTGTAAGTTATTTTATAGAGGCCTGCGTGGCAAGGAACAGAAGAACTCTGGCTAACAGGGAGCAAGGAGCAGAGGCCCTCTGCGCAGCATCCTTTAAGAAACTGCATCCTGAGAACAACTACATGAGTGAGCTTGATTCCAGATCTTCCCTCAGTGGAGCCTAGAGATGACCCCAGTTTGGCTGACATCTTAGTTGCAGCCTTGAGAGAAACTCTGAGCCAGAGGACCCAGCCAAACCACACCCAGCTTTCTAATCCACAGAAACTATGAGATATGTGTTGTTTTAAACTGGTAAGATCATTTGTAATACAGCAGTGGATAAGAAATATACTTTCCTATCTTGGGATACTTCTCTTTCTTCACAAAGAGGAAGGCATGCTGCCGGCAGCTGTCCATTAGGAAGATTTTCTTTCTTTGCTTTCTCTCAAGCCCACCCTGAGGGTGGCTGTAATGTAGCTGCTGTCCAATTTTGGCTTGCTCCCATATGGAAAGTCAACCCATCCATAATTTAGACTCAGGCTTTGTCCTTCTGTTTGAGGTGTTCATCCAGGGACCCCCTGTATAGCATACATAGGTGTAGGTTGAAGGAAAAGTGCTTTTGTTGGTTTCTTTTTAAATATTTTATTTATTTTGAGAGAGAGAGAGAGAGTGAAAGAGAGAGAGAGAGAGAGAGAGAGAGAGAGCTCTAGTGAGGGAGGGAGGGAGGGAGGGAGGGAGGGAGAGAGAAAGAGAGGGAATCCCAGGCAGGCTTTGCTGTCAGCACACAGCCCAACATGGGGCTTGATCCCATGAACCATGAGATCATGACCTGAGCTGAAATCAAGAGTCAGACACTCAACCAACTGAGCCACCCAGGTGCCCCAGGGAGAAATACTTTTTTTTTTAATGTTTATTTATTTTTGAAAGAGAGAGAGAGAGAGAGAGAGAGAGAGAAGAAGAAGAAGAAGAAGAAGAAGAAGGAGGAGGAGGAGGAGGAGGAGGAGGAGGAGGAGGAGGAGGAGGAAGAGGAGAAGGGCAGAGAGAGGAAGACACAGAATCTGAAGCAGGCTCAAGGTTCTGAGCTGTCAGCATAGAGCCCAACGCGGAGCTCAAACTCACGAACTGTGAGATCAGGACCTGAGCTAAGTCAGACACTTAAATGACTGAACCACCCAGACGCCCCAGGAGAAATGCTTTTATAATTGTTGTGTGTGACATGGGGATTTTGGCCACCTGCTCACGAAGCTTACTTGTGCCTCTTGGTGCTGCTTAGGCTCAATCCTGGCTGTACTAGTTCCGTCTTTTAATGGACTACTGCTGGATCTGTCTGACTTTATAACTTGGTAGCACCCAAATGACCCGACTCATCACAGATAGGTGTAGGCACTAGGTACTTGGTATTCCATTGCCAAATAGTTCACATCTACTAGGGCTCAGTAGCACATCAAGAACTCTCTCTCAAAAGGTGTATAATGTTTACATACAGATGGCATGACCATGCTCCAAAACTCCAGAAGCCTACATTGTGACTCTCCCACTGAGACTTACCATGAACTCCACTTTTCCACTGCTAACAACTTGATCATTATAGATCTGCTGGAACCTAGAGCCCGAGCAGCTCAGGTGTTTATATTGGACCTGGTGTAAAGCTGTTTTCTCCTCTGGGCCCCACTCAGAGCTGGTAGTCTTCCAAGACACCAGCATATGGACTGGCACAATTTTTAGGCGTAGAACGTGTTGCTTCTAGAACCCAAAAGTGTTATCAGGCGTGGTGTTTTGTTCCTTGTGGCAGACGATGTAAGCTGCAGTCACATGTGTCTTACTTTGGAGGCTTATCCCGCACACCCCTGACCACTGGACCCTGAAAACTTTATTGAAATGGCAGATCCCTGAATCTCCATAGGGTTTATTTCCCACCCTCTGGAGTGCACGTATCTTACCGAGGTATCCAGGATGCTAACCACCTCTTGTTTTGTGTTTTGTTTTTTGGTTTTTTGTGTTTTTGTTGTTTTTTTGTTGTTTTTTTGCCTGATCAGCATGATGTTATCAATGTAATAATGTCCTGAGAGAAATACAGCTCTCTTTTTCAGACTATATTAGGATAAGTGGGGTCATTAGCATAACTCTGGAGCAAAACTATAATATTGTTTTTTTATCACTTGGCTTTCTCCATCTCCAACTTTCAAGTCTGTTAGTCTCAATTACACACTTGAGAACAAGGGACATGACTCCCATTTAGATCCATGGGCCCAGTGGACCCACTGCAATGGGGCTTTAGCCAGGACTCTAATTATACGATTAAGCACCTACCTATTACTTACTCATTTGTTTATTTTATGTCTCTCCAACTAGAATATAAGCTCTTTGAAAGCCACAACTTCATAGGTTTCAGTCTCTGGTATATCTCCTGCACCTTCCATACTGCCTGGCACATACCAGGTGCCCAATAATTTAAGAAATCGATTGCATTATTATTTTAATTTGCATTGCTTTAATTATAAGTATGATTGTATTCCTTGTTCTGTAAACTGCCTTTTCTTCATTAAAAATATGATGATAATAATAATAGTAATAATAATAAAATTTGCTCCTTCTGTTCCTGGCCATGAGCAATTGCCACTTCAGAGCAGTCAGAAGGGCTGATCCAGTCTCAAAACTCTGGTTATTTAAGGGCGAAGTTGGCAGTGGTTTGCATTACTGAGAGACCACAAATATAGCCTAACCCCTTGTGTTCCTTTAGCATCCTATCAGCTGTAAAGAGGCACTCATATTGTATTATAATTGCCTTTTTTACTTGTCTATTACTAGTCCTAGATTAGATTCCTTAAAGAGAGGAACTTTGTCCTTTCATTGTATATAACCAGGACCTAGCATAATGCCTGACAAAGAATGAGAAATAAATTAATGAAATGCATGTTCATGAACAAATGAATCAAGTCAGCCTGCCAGAGCTAAACAGCAAATAACAGCTATACTGTAGATAAAAACAGATTCCTTCTGAGCTTCCTTCTAAAATGATGCTCCATATTCAAGCACCAACATGGAGAATGATCCAGTTGCCTAAGTGGATCAGGGCCAAACCTGAACTCATCTCTGGGAGTTTTGAAAAGGAACCTTTTCTGGACTTTCACCCCAGGGCATTCACCCCAGGGATATGTGATGAAATATCTATGTCTTTAAAAATAAACATTCATTATCTCAAAATAGAAAAAAGGAAAAAAGTGTTACACTCTGTTGACAGGTTTAAAAGTTATTGCAGTATGAAACAAAATTTTATCTTCTTACACATGTGTATGTATGTGCATTTCTATGCATATTATATATGTACTTATAAGTACACATAGATACACATGTAGGTATATATAAACAGTCATTATTAAGGTCTAGTTTAGCTTAGCAGGAAAATAAGAAAAGAGAAATAATGGCCCAGAGATTTGCCTATATTTTTACTGTGGAGGATAATCATTTGTAGTTCTAAGTGGACCTGCTTTAATTAAATACACCAGTGTAGTCATTTAACAAATATTAATATATGCCATAGTCACTGAATATATCTGTGTCCCAAGCACTTTTCTAGGACTTGAGATATATTGAGAAAAAGAGAGAGAAGAAGACAGAGGGAAAGAAAGGAAGAGAGAGAGAGAGAGAAACTTCTGTCCATGTGGAAACACACTTAAACATAACAAAATTACATAGTATGTTTGATGGTGATAAGTGCTATGGAAAAAAAATTGAGCAAGATAAAATGATTCAAGAGTGCCGGTGGTAGTGGTGGGGGTTGTGACAGGAGTGTGGGAAGGTGAAAGCTTGCAGAAGTAAATGGGATGACCAGAGTAAACCCTATTAATGAGGTAAGATTTGAACAAAAACTTATATATGAAGGAGAGGGAATTAGTAAAGTGAACATCTTTGAAATTAACATATCAAATATTGTCTATAGGTCTTGCCATATAATACAAATGTTTTAATTAAGCTAAGAGTTTCAGTGGCTATATTTAAAATGAGTATCCGAATTAAGACAGACATAATTAATTTTAAAAATCAAAGTATGAAACAGAACTATAATTAATGAAATTTACTCATCATTATTTTCTGTTTGTCAAAGGAAGCCTATGTTTAACTAAAGCTTACACAGGGTAAAAATAACTAAGAGAGCTAGAGAAACAGGGAAAAGGCAACAGAAACAAATATTAACGCTGCCAGTATGCCAAAGAAATGCAGTTATATCATCTAGTAGCTTGAATATCAAGGTCTCCTGTTATATAGTGAAGACTGAGGTAGTTCAAAAGAATGCAATAATCATAACAAGGTCAGGATATGATCTTAGATTTGTTTGATGTCAGAATCCACCATGTCACTCTTGACAGTGCACACTCCACTACATCTTACTATTATATTTGTGTCTATTGTGGGAGATAAAATGTAAGTGAGTTAAATCTTCACAGGAACAGAAGAGAAATGTAAACAGGATTTGATATTCATATTGCACTGTTACTTGGTCCCAGAACTTAAGAAACAGTGACTTAAGGACATTATGGCCATCATCCACATTCTTGTGACACTATTGCCTTTGGAAACCAAGGCTGTAGCCCTGCATCTTAAGTGAGAACATACCAACAAGCACTTTCCAGGATTGGAGATTACTAGCACAGCTGTTGAGGATCTAAGATACTCCCATGATGCCCCAATTCTATAACTTAGCAGGTCATATTATTTTGAAGCTCCATTGTAGAAATCCAAAAAGAAAATGCTGCAGAGGCAACTGGCCTATTTCTTAGCTATAGAAGTAATTTCAACTCAAGAGACAGTGTTGCATAAGCCAAAGTGAACCAAGCACTGAGGATGGCATGATAGGATGATGGAAAGGTTCCTGGATTGAAGACAGAAGATCTGAGTTCTGTCCTGCCTCTACTATTGACTCATGTGACCTGGGACAAGTCACTTCACCTCTATGAGCCTTGGTTTCCTCATACATACAAGGCCCAATGCTGTAAAGATTAAAGAATGGCAATAGGTGTATTTCCTTTAGGAATTAATGATAGGTTGTCACAAATAATTTATTTGTATATGTGTCTTTGGAACCAGAAAAGTTTGACTCAGAAAGCTGAGAATGGGAATGCTGGGCAGTGGCGGTGGGGAGAGGTGGGGGGGAGGAGGGGGGAGGGGGGTATGAATACTGAGAAGTAAGCTATCATGAATTTAGTAAGGATTGGCTAACAGGAAATCTACTGACCTCAAAGAGTCCTTTTTAGAACCAGGGGAATAAGTTGGTTCTCCCAGCATCACTATGTGTTCTACACCCCAAACACCACCACAGAGCAAAAGAAAAGAAGCAAAGTCCATACCACTAAGGGGGCCAGTTCATGAAATGGGGAGGAGAAGAAAGTAGAAGGGCGAAGATAGTATTAGGTTTTAGATCTATACTGTAAGCACAGGAAAAGTTAGACCCTGTCTAAGGAGAGAGATTCAGAATCCCATTCAAAGCTCTGATAATTCCTGGACATACTCTGGAGGGGAGAGAGTATTCATTCTGTGGAGAGCTGTTTCTGGAGTAGCATGGGCTTCAGGACTTCCCGGTCCTTGTTGAAGCAGGAGGGAGCCTGGGAATAAGCATTACAAAAGGAGGGGAATGACAGTGACCAGTGTTTATTTAGTGCCTGGCATTTGACCCTTGGACCACCCACTGCTCTGGCCATGCCAATGAGCCTGTCACCCCTACTTCCCTACTAGCTTTAACTGGGCCAGCCCTTCCTCTCATTCCATTTGCCTGAACTCTGAGTAGGTTTTGGGTTCTTGCTTGACTAGAAAGAATTGACTAGAAAGCTTGACTAGAAAGAATATCATCATGTGCCTTGCCTGCTGGTTCATAAAATAGACCAGAAACAAGAAGAGTGCTTCTTCCCACTCTTCCTACCTCTGCTTTCCTGGTGCTGTGCCAAGTCTGTAACAGCTGCCAGAGTGGAAAGGCACCAGACTCTTGGATTTTTGGACTTTGAATTCACACACTGAGAGACATCTCTTCAATCTCTTGGTTTTGGTGTCCCCTGTTACTTTTGGTGAGATAGCCCCTGGCCGTGTAGCATTCACTAAGGGAAACCAGCTACCCCAACCTTGAAGCAGGGTGCTTTAGACAGTCAGTAGCTGGTCTAAGGAAAAAGTTACCAGGGCTTGAGTAACAGGAGCAACAGCAAGGAGAAGAGATCCTATTTGTGTGATGAAAGCACTGTGGTAGCTCCCAATCAACTGACAATCTGGAATTGGGGAAGGACATTCCATAGGGAGATGATCAGGGCATTCTAGGCAACAGCTGATGGTTTGTTTCTTAGTGTTTCTTCAGATCCAAGTGGCTGTCCCTATTCTCCACATTTCTTCCTAAGGTATGTCCCTGGAAAGGATTTGTTGGAAAGGGATGGTCTGAGCTTGAGCTGCCCATGTTCAAGTATTATGCTTTATCTTCTCAGAAGAAAACTGAGACTGGAGGGGTTAAAATATCCCATCTGTGTAGCTTCTGGAACAGGGCCAAGCCCAAGAGGAGGCAGTGCCCTTAGGAATGCCAGGGCATCCCTGCTAGGACAGCTTATGGATACAGCTCAGAGGGAAGCCAGACCAGGCCAGTAATGCCAAGGTAGGAGGGAAGAGCCAAGTGGGGAAAAGGAATAAACATGGTGGGCCAGAGGCCAGAGGGAAGGTCAACCAAGGTACTGATGCCAGAGATGGAGCTTAAATAAACGGGAGGTAGGAAGGACCAAATGGATGTGGAGCAAGGAGAGGATAAGTCTGGGGAGTGGAACACAGTTTATTAAGATGAAACTGGCAATCTGCCACAGCCCTTCAGTGCTCATTTAGTACACTCCCTTAATATCCTGAAACAAGGCCTTGAGCTGTCAGCTTCTCACTGGCCTTGCAGCACACGGGCCAGGGTGTGCTGGGAACAGAGAAAAAACTCTGAGCCAAAGTGAGAGCACTCGCCAAAGTCAAGGGCAAAGCTAGGGCAAATCTAGGGCAGAGGTGGCTTCCCAGAGGAGAGGATGGTAATAAGAGACCCAGACCAAGCAAAAATATTGAAAAAAATGGCCCATTTTATAGATGTCAGGGTCAGAAGGATAACTAACACGGGGCAACAGTTAAAGAGAATGGCCTCAATGGCCTCTGGCAGAGACCAGGAGTAGGTGGGATGGAAGATTGTTGGGATGTAAGATTATGAAATATAAAGCTAAATCTTTCAAGGAAAGCCATCCAAAACGAGGTAGGGAAGAGCAAGAGATAGCCCAGTCCCAGGAAATGGGGCAGGCAAAGTGATGCAGGGAAAGCAGATACCAGCTTGATTGTGGAGTACAAGTTGGGACTCCCCTGAGTGAACTCAAAAGCCCAAAGAGGAAGAGGGCTATAGAGGGACACCCAGGGGCATCCAGGGAGAAACATTGCCCAAAGACATCAAAGCACCTAGATCTTATTTCAGCCTGAGAGCCAAAGACCACTTCCAGACTTGCACTGACTAGCAGGGCAAAGGCTATTGATGTTCTTGCTGACCAAAGCCTTCCCACTCTTGGGATGGAAGAGGCAGGCTTTGAATGTCTGGACGCCAATTATGAACAGTGGAGATGAGATGAGGATCAGTATGGAACCTAACAAAGAAAGACTCAGAGAGGAGCCAGCAATAACTCCTTGGTTCAGTGGGACTTACACTAACTCATGGGAGAAAGAAATCAAATGCCACTATGGTGACATGGCCATTCTGATATGCCACTGCAAACACTGCAAATAGGTATATTCTTTCTGGGGACCAATTTGGCATTATGTTGAAAGATCTGTGAAAATATGCCTAGCCCAAAACTTCCATTCCTTTCCTTTCCTTGCCTTGCTTTGCCTTTTCTTTCCTTTTTTCTTTTTTGAGAGAGAGAGAGAGAGAGAGAGAGAGAGAGAGAGAGAGAGAATGAGAATCTCAAGCAGGCTCCATGCCCAGCTCAGAGCCTGATGCAGAGCTTGATCCCATGACCTTGTGATCATGACCTGAGCCAAAATCAAGAGTCTAACGCTCGACCAACTGAGCCACCCAGGCAACCCCAAAACGTACATTTCTAGGGATCTAATCTAAGAAAGTAAGGATTGATACAGGG
Source organism: Neofelis nebulosa (assembly GCF_028018385.1). NCBI lineage: Eukaryota > Metazoa > Chordata > Mammalia > Carnivora > Felidae > Neofelis > Neofelis nebulosa. The sequence goes on from NC_080783.1 coordinate 142,034,873, forward strand.
GCGTCTGGGTGGCTCAGTCAGTTGAGTGTCTAACTTCAGCTCAGGTCATGACCTCACGGTTTGTGGGTTTGTGAAAAAATTTAGATATATCTACAAATGCACAAAGAATAAATTGAGGAATACTAAGACATTAATAATTACTATCTTGGGTAGGGATGTTATAGATCATGTTAACATTCTCACCAATTTTCTAAAATGAATATGTGTTATTATAAACAAAAAGCAGAAACATACTGTGTAATACCTAAGGGGAATTAGGGCATGGGGTGAAATTCATCACATTGAGGAGTTCTGTCTCCTTGTTTGACACTTCATAATCACGCCTCAAAATTCACACATGGGCACATGCCTCAAAAATCACACATGTGCATATGGTCTGCAAGCCTTCTAACATCTTTAGAGCACTGCTGTTTTGTTTTGTTTTAATGTTTATTTATTTTTGAGAGAGAGAGCATGAGAGGGGAAGGGTAGAGAGAGAAGGGGACAGAGGATCCAAAGCAGGCTCTGTGCTGACAGCAGCAAACCTGATGTGGGGCTCAAACTCACGAACCATGAGTTCATGACCTGAGCTGAAGTCAGACGCTTAACCAACTGAGCCACCTAGGCGCCCCAAAGAGCACTGCTGTTTCTGATTGCAGATAAACCAGACATGTGACGCCCCAAACTTTTTACTTCCAAATTGCTGAAATCTTTAATTCTGTTGAGATGTAGCAATACTTGACCCATATTTATAACACAGTAAAGATAAATGAGACTCTGCCTTGTTGAAATAAACACAAATGTTTATTACTTCATCACCGAATGGAATCAGTATTATAACCCATGTGTCTTGATTTATGAGGCACCCCAGAACTTCTGCAGAAAGAAAATTGGGAAAGGGGTAACAGCAGAGTGGAGATAGGAAGGATTAGCCAAGCTATGGTAATGAGCAGTCTTAGTGTCAATGTCCAACAGGGGACTGGCTACTCAGGATCACTGTGAGGGTATCCAAGAATTCTAATCTGATGCAACTTGGCAGTGGCACATGGTGATTTCATGGCCTTGTTTTTTGTTTTGTTTTGTTTTGTTTTTACACTGTTCATCTTTTATTTTCCTTAGGACTTGTATAACCATCATTTTGTACCTTTTTTTTTAATATGAAATTTATTGTCAAATTGGTTTTGATAAAACACCCAGTGCTCATCCCAATAGGTGCCCTCCTCAATGCCCATCATCCACTTTTTCTTCCCTCCCACCTCCCATCAACCCTCAGTTTATTCTCAGTTTTTAAGAGTCTCTTAAAACTGCCTCCCTCCGTGTCTAACTTTTTTTTTCCCCTCCCCGCCCCCCATGGTCTTCTGTTAAGTTTCTCGGGATCCACATAAGAGTGAAAACATATGGTATCTTTCTCTGTATGACTTTTTCTCACTTAGCATAACACTCCAGTTCCATCCACGTTGTTACAAAAGGCCATATTTCATTCTTTCTTATTGCCAAGTAGTATTCCATTGTGTATATAAACCACAATTTCTTTATCCATTCATCAGTCACCAGTAATGGTCTTTATTTTTACTATTCCTGCCATTTGCTGCCAACTTCATGTTTTCTTTTTGTTTCATGGCTTCTGCTCACTAACAGCATCTGTCACCTTCATGGCTTCTACTTTCTGTGTATGTTTTTTCTATATAGGTTTTTTTTCTTTCCAACTTCCGTCCCTGCTACCAACAGTAGGGATTCTCCAGAGACTTAAACTCTCCAACATAGAAGGTCTGATTAGTGCTGTTGCTTACCTTTTTCCTCATTGGGTAGAGTTCTCTTGTCTGATTACTTCATAGAATACTACATATGGGCTGCCCTTGGATGAGACATGCAAATGTGGTAGAATTTGCATCCTGGTAGCTGAGTCCAGGATATGGAAGCCGTGGCTAGCTTTCCTCAGAATGGAGGCATTCTAGTAATTTAGAGTATAAGGGATTCCTCCCTGTTGCACAGAGTCCATCCAATTTGGGACAGACCCTAGCCAGAAGGATCTGCCCTTAGACAAATGAAAGCTGGTGAGGTTGTGGGAATTATAGTCCCACAAAGGAAACTGAATCACATGCCAGTCAGACAGGGCACACATGGAAGAGAATGGGAAAAGACTACCACACGTATTCAAATGTCTATGGTTCATCCTAGCCATATTGGATTTCAGACTTGGGATAATACTCCAAATGATAGTATATTAATTAGATGGACTTCCTATCACAAGTCTTGGTCAAGATTAGCTCACAGTCAGCCATATCCACCTAACGCACTGGATGCCTAAGGTCCTCTGCTGAAATTCCACAGATGGTTTCACATTATCTAAGGAGGGAGTTTTGCCTCTCTGAGGAATATATTCTTTAGCTAACAGTGTGTTAGGAAATACTTCCTGAACGTTTAACTTGGAAACTCTGAATTTAAACAGTCAACACAGATTCCTCCATTCTATTCTGAATGGGCATTACAGTATTAAATTTTTTTTCTTTTCTTTTTCTCTTTCTTTTTGTTATTTTTCTTTTTAATTAATTAACTAATTAATTTTTAAATTTACATGCAAGTTAGTTAGCATATAGTGCAACAATGGTTTCAGGAATAGATTCCTTAATGCCCCTTATCCATTTAGCCCACTCCCCCTCCCACAACCCCTCCAGCAACACTCTGTTTGTTTCTCTATATTTAAGAGTCTCTTAAATTTTGTCTCCCTCTCTGTTTTTATTTTCTTTTTGCTTCCCTTCCCTTATGTTCATCTGTTTTATATCTTAAATTCCTCATATGAGTGAAGTCATATGATATTTGTCTTTCTCTGACTAATTTTGTTTACCATAATACCCTCCAGTTCCATCCACGTAGTTGTAAATGGCAAGATTTCATTCTTTTTGATTGCCAAGTAATACTCCAGTGTGTGTATACACATGTATATGCCACATCTTCTTTATCCATTCATCTGTCAATGGACATTTGGGCTCTTTCCATACTTAGGCTATTGTCGATAGTGCTGCTATAAACATTGGGGTACATGTGCCCCTTCGAAACAGCACACCTGTATCCCTTGGATAAATACCTAGTAGTGCAATTGCTGGGTCACAGGGTGGTTCTATTTTTAATTTTTTGAGGAACCTCCATACTGTTTTCCAGAGTGGCTGCACCAGTTTGCATTCCCTCCAGCAGTGCAAGAGGGTTCCTCTTTCTCTGCATCTTTGCCAACATCTGTTGTTGCTTGAGTTGTTAATATTAGCCATTCTGACAGGTGTAAAGTGGCATCTTATTGTGGTTTTGTTTTGTATTTCCCTGATAATGAGTGATGTTGAGCATTTTTTTTATGTGTCTGTCAGCCATCTGGATGTCTTCTTTTGAGAAGTGTCTATTCATGTCTTTTGCCCATTTCTTCACTGGATTATTTGGTTTTTGGGTGTTGAATTTGATAAGTTCTTTATAGATTTTGGATACTAACCCTTTATTGCTACATCATTTGCAAATATCTTCTCCCATTCTGTCAGTTGCCTTTTAGCTTTGCTGAGTGTTTCCGTCACTGTGCAGAAGCTTTTTATTTTGAGGAGGTCCAATAGTTCATTTTTGCTTTGGTTTCCCTTGTCTCTGGAGATACGTTGAATAAGAAGTTGCTGTGGCTGAGGTCAAAGAGGTTTTTGCCTACTTTCTCCTCTAGGATTTTGATTGCTTCTTGTCTTACATTTAGGTCTTCCATCCATTTTGAGTTTATTTTTGTGTATGGTATAAGAAAGTGGTCCAGGTTCATTTTTCTGCATGTTGTCCAGTTTTCCCAGTACCATTTGCTGAAGAGACTATCTTTATTCCATTCGATATGCTTTCCTGCTTTGTCAAAGATTAGCTGGCCATATGTTTGTGGGTCCATTTCTGGCTTCTCTATTCTGTTCCATTGATCTGAGTGTCTTTTCTTTTGTGCCAATACCATGCTATCTTGATGATTACATCTTTGTAATACATCTTGAAGTCTGGGATTCACAGCTTGAAGTCTGTGATGTTTCCAGCTTTGGTTTTCTTTTGCAAGCTTGCTTAGGCTATTCAGGGTCTTTTCTTGTTCCATACAAATTTTAGGATTGTTTGTTCTAACTCAGTGAAGAATGCTGGTGTTATTTTGATAGAAATTGCAAACATTTTTTCTTTAACATATGTATTAGTTTCCTGTGGCTGCTGTAATACATTACCACATATTTGGATGTTAAAACCAAGAGAAATGTATTCTCCTACAGTCCTGGAAGCTTGAAGTCCCAAATCAAGGTATTGGCAGGACCATGCTCCCTCTGAAGGCTTTAGAGGAGAATCTTGCCTCTTCCTAGCTTCTGATAGTTACCAGCAGCTCTTGGTGTTCCTTGGTTTTAAAATTAAGGCTGCATTGCTTTAATTTCTACTCATCTTTGCATAGCCATTTTGCCTCTATGTAGGTCTCTGTGTCTCTTTCTCTTCTTATAAGGATTCCAGTCATCAGATTAGGGTTCACCCTAATCTGGTGTGACCTCATTTTAATAAATTATATAAGCAAAGATCCTTTTTTTCCAAATAAAGCCACATTCTGAAGTTCCAGGCAGACATGAGTTTTAGGGGGACATATTGCAGCCCAGTGTAACATGTTAAACATTCTCCAATCTTTGGTAATGTAAAGGAAATCCTATGCTTTTCTTAGTCTCCATTGGATGAGGTCTAATTCTTACTTATATTTCTAAAATGGATATGGGATACAGAGATGTCTAAGATTATGAAACCTTAAATTTTTGACCAACTGTGTAGCATCATCATAGATTCTCAAGCGATCTGAGCAGAAGGGACACCTGGCAAGTGAACACTGCTTATAACTAACTGGGACTTTGGCTCTAAACTTCCAAGGTGTCCCCCATTCCAGGATTTGGGCTGACCACTGGTCCTCTGGTCTAAAGCCCTAAATAAAAGCAAGAAAATATCTTCTTATAGACCCATAGTCAAGATTGTAATTTTCCATAGTGACAAGAGGTCAAAAAGGATTCACTCAAATGAAAAAAATGTCCCAAGGTGAAGGTGGTGGAAAGTTGATCCCACTATGTTGGGAAGCAGCAGACACAGAGGATAAAGGTGTGGGCTTTGGAGTCAAGTTTTGTTTTTTTTAATTTTGTTTCAATTTATTATTTTTGAGAGAGAGCAGGTTAGCCTGTGAGCAGGGAAGGGATGGGGGGTAGGGGGCGGATAGAGGATCCGAAGCAGGCTCTGTGCTGACACCAGAGAGCTTGATGCAGGGCTTGAACTCATAACCCACGAGATCATGACTTGGGACAAAGCCAGATGCTTAACCGACTGAGCCACCCAGGCATCCCTGGAGTCAAGTTTGACATGAGTTCAGATCCCAATTTCACCACCTACTAGCGGGGTGACCTTGTTCAAACTAATTAGTCTTTTTAAGTCTCAGTTTCCTCTTTAGAACAATGGAAATAGTAGTATCTTCCCCACAGAACTATTGTGAAGGGTAAATGAGATCATCTATGTGATGAATTTAGTACATGTGAAGTGCTAGCTATAATCATTACTAAGGCAAACAACTGGCCCAAGCTGCTCATATAAGGCCTTTATTCTCGTAAAGCCTGCACCAATTTCCACTGGAACTTCCGAGAGAAAGAAGGCCTTCCCATATAGGAATGACCCAAAGAACTTTTCTCACCAGCCAAATGAGAGACAAATTCTCCTGAGACAAACCAGAGAGTACTCTCATATCATCCAGATGTTTTAACCTAGAGCTCGCAAACTGGCAGCTTTCACGGCAGTTTCTGCCCCGCATGAGTTTTCCCCTTCGCCTGGACAAAGTTTTTTACAAATTTGGAATTTGTTGCCCATATTAAAGATCCAAAGGTGTTCTTTATTAAAAGCCCAAATTTCTGAGTTGAAAAATCAGAAGACCAGGCAATATTATGCCTAAATTTTCCTATGACTAGAGTGCCATGTGCTAGATTTTACAAACTGGCACATTTTTGAGAGCCAGAGGAGGTTCTATTAATAATTATGCCCGAACAACAGGCATAGAGTGAAACTGACTGAGGCAAGTAGGGATATGTGTTTGGTCACCCTACCCATGATCCTAGTGGTCTGGAGCTAAGTAGGAAAAAATGCCTATTTCTTGGTGCTCTCAGCCCCTACTCTACCTCTAGTGTTTTGAATTTTCAACCTCTATTTGAACACGTTTGTATATTATGCCTAATAATTGGCCCTTTGTTGCCACAGTCAAACATCTCTGACATGGGCTTCTGTCATCTTCCTTCTCTAAGAAGGAAAGAGTGTGAGGTGAGTCGTCAGTCAGTGCATTTGCTGGACTTCATTCAGGTGCTATCAGGGATTCTTACAGAATTTCCAACATCATAGTAACACCTATGTAATTTCATTAATGCTTTGTCATTATCCAGTGTCTTATTAATTAGACCTTCTCTGCATCTTTAGGGCATACATCACTGGGTTATGTCACATATGTCACAATAATCTAGAGACATTGTAAGATTCTTGAAGAGCCCTGACTCATAAAATAATTGGTTTAAGAGTAACATAAACCAGTTCTTTGACAATTCTGAACTTTTAAGGAGTCCCCATCCATGAATGGATTGTGTTCCAAAAGTTTACTTGTAAGTGTAGCATAAAGAATCAAAAGACATATCCTTATAAAACAATGTTGTCACCTCTCCACCCCACACACATATATACAGCTAAAATAAAATAAATTATATATATTATAAAATAAATACACCATAGTATATCTAAAGATTAGTACCTGGTAGTAATCTATCCCTTGGTATTAGTAGTTTGAATTCTGTACGTAAGAGAAAGTATCTCCTAAGTATTATTATTATTTTTTTTTTGAGTACTCACTCTTTAGGAATTCTGAACCAAGGCCAGTAGTGGGAGAAGTAATTTACCGAGGGGGTTTGTGGACATTCTCTTCTTCTGCTAATTTGTATGTGCAAAATGTTTATTCATGTAGTATTTGTAAAATAGGCACAATATATATAATTAATGTCAAAGCTCTTTATTATCCAGAATATATGATGTACATAAATGTACGTAATACAGAAATATAGAGGAAATGTCATTCTTTGATTAAAGTAGATTATTTGAAACTTACAGTGTGCAACAAGACTATTTAGAGATGGTGGGTGAGTTGTAAAGAGGCCTGCTTGAGGACACAGGTGAACTTGCTTTGAGTTCAATCTCTGCTATTAACTGATTGTGCAACTTTGGGTAAATAGCTTACCCTCATTGAGATACGACTTTCTTATCAGAAATCTGAATAAGAATGATAACAATAATTCATATTTCACAGACTTGTTTTGAAGATAAATTGAGATAACATATGTGATACAGCTTTGTACACTATGAAATGCTGTGAAACAATAACCAAAAAGTAAATTAATATTTATTAAGCTCTTATTATGAACCAAGAACTGCAATGGAATTACTATTATTAGCTAGCTACCAATACTAATTGCAGTGGCAGCTATGGTATCCTTGAAATTGCCAATCTAGATCTTTCTCTGCTAGATACAAATAAAGACACCAGAGCATCCCTTCTACAATGAGCAGAAACCAGTCCCCTCCCACTGAAAATACTCACAGAATACCAGACTTGTAAACATCCTGCCTTCTGATTTTAATGACAATATTACAATGGAGATGATGCTGCATCCTGGCCTACACCCTAGAGTGGGAGTGATAGTGACTCATTGCGACTTGTGAATATTATGAAGAAGACATGCCTTAATGGCAACATTCAGTCAGACTTGGACTTAATATTTCAAGGGGCAGGAGAAGGGAATGGTCTTAGGTCGAACTAGAACCCATTACTGGTATTGTTATTGGATTCCTAGAACTTAAATGGTGTTATCTTGTGTGTTAGTTTGCTACAGATGCCATAACAAAGTCCCAAAGATTGGGTGGCTTAACAGAAATTTAGTTTTTCACAATTCTGGAAGCTAAAAGTCTAAGATCAAGAGTTTGGTGTGACTGGCTTCTTCTGAGGCTTCTTGCAGCTTGTAGATGTCTATCTTCTCTCTGTTTCTTCACATGGTCTCCCTGTGTGTGTCTGTGTTCTAATCTTCTCTTCTTATAAGAACACCTGTCATCTTGGATTAGGACCCACACTAATGGCCTCATTTTAGTACCTCTTTGGAGACCCTATCTCCAAATATAGTCACATTCTGACATATGAGGGGTTAGGACTTCAACATATGAATTTTAAGGGAACAAAATTCAGCGCATAACACTTTGTAAGATAAATCAGTGATCTACTTTGTTCTCAAGAAATTTTCCCTGTGCTTTCTATCTCCTTTATCTTTTCCTCCTCCCCATGGTCCTTCCTTATCCCCACTACAAAAACCATCTAGCCCCTTCAGTTTCATAGCAGTTCAAACACTAATTCATGAATACAACATTGCTGTTGGAATTGGCAGCTCCATTTCACTGACTCGGTGTTCAAGAAAAACTTGTGTAAAGTATCAGTTGTCTGTGAGACATCTTCATAGAGTCCTTTTAGAAGCCACTGTTCCTTGACCCACATCCTATGCTTCTACTTATTTTAGCAGCTAAGTAACTCCAAGGTCTATATCAAGACCTCTTCTCTACCGGTCTACTCATTTCCTTAGATTCTGGTTTCTTGGTAAGTTTGTTTTATCTTTTAGTCATTTTTCCAGAATGGAACTCTTTTTTTTTCCCCTCTTGATCCTTAGTCATTACCCAGAAGGAAGTCATTAGAAGTTGGCTTGATCTTGTTCATTCCAACTAAGAGTATTTGTCTTTATCTATTCACAGGAGAGATCTAAAGCATGTTTCACCTTGCAGTGCAACTCAGGCTAACTCCTAAGCAAGGCAACTTACTGTCTTGATGCCTTGTTTGCCACTCCATTTGTTCTCCACCCTGAATATTCTAAGTTGATGGTTTCAGTGATGTTACATAACAGGTATTTCATCAGCTTTCTGGCTAGTAGCATATATGGTTATATTTGTGACCTCATATACTTTAGGGCCATGTAGCTCCCAGACAAAATTTAATTACACTGATGAGCATCCTAAACTGAATTTGTCATCAAGCATAAGAATGTCAAATCTGTCACTGGCACACGATATCAGTCCATCAATGATAATCAATGAATATTTTCTAAGGTCTTTGAAACAGAAGTGTTTACAGACATTTCCAGAGACCAATAGGAGTAAATAGGATTATTAACTCATAGTACTGTTTTTCCCTATATTTTCTTCCTTCTAATTTAAGCCCTAGCTATTGAGATCGTTTCAGAGTAAAATCATTTAAATCCAGGCATCTAAATGACTAGATAATAATAGTTCTTCTGATGCTATGGAATGCAACCTCCTCTTGAATAAACTTAAAAGGAGACTTTGCTGAAACAGGTTTGTAAAACTAAATATTTTTCAACTTTTACAAGCAGCCACTTCCCAATCCTCTGGCAAGCATGCCACAGGCAGCCACCCCTATATAAATATGCAGTTAGAAAGATAAACACTCATTAAAGTCCCTAGTGGTAGCATTGTTTCTCAGGGTTCAGCAATATTTGTTCAGTGGGTAGATAAAGAAAGAGATTAGCAATGTTTCCATTGGGCTTTACTCCTTCCTAAAGCCAGCCAGTCTTCTCCCTAGGAGAAAGGCAGTAATCTGTGCATGTGTTCCAGAATGTCTCAGGACAACTTTCTACTTCAAGAGCAAACCAAACTCCTCATTGGGTCCATGCTAAGCCATCCAGTTTTTTGAAGACCATTAACTTTAGTTACTTAATAGGTCAGACCTCCAAAATAATAGGAGTAAATATGTAGAACAAATTTCCTATTTAAACATGTTAGTATAGCTTAAATATTTACACATGAAGTGAAGAATGAGTTGCGTAGGTGCTCCAATATCATTTCATAGACTGACAGATTGTCTAAAAAGGTAGTCTATCAGTTAGTATAGAAAGCGCTCTGGTCTCAGTTCCAGTCTAATCAGGCCAATGACTAACCGTGTGATCCCTGGGAATGCTGAGCTGGGTTTTCCTTATAAAGTAAAGGAGAAATGGAGTACTTGAACTCTAATATCCCTCTGACTCTGAAAATTTATGATATGCTCTTGGGAAAAACAGATCTCATCTTCCTCTCTCATAAGGTTTTTGTGAGGATCAAATAACAAGATGCACTCCAAAATGTAGTGTCAACCATGGAATAGAATGTACAGGTGAGGGGTAGCCATATTTGCTTTCTTATCTAGTCAGCATTTGGCAGAACAAATGTAAGAAAAACAATAGTAGAAAATGTTTGCCCCTCCACTTTAAAGAAGGAAGGAAATGATTTTAGATTCTAGAGTTATTTATGGCTCTTTCAGACACACATTGGGTGAAGTAATTAAACTTGTCATGTGTTAATATGTTGGTTTTAAGCAGCTAATGTAAAGTTTTTGTGGAACAAAGCATTATGGTTCTCCTTTCAGATTAACATTTTCAAAATGTTAACAAACTAATCTTTTCAAAAGAGAAATCTAGTATTTAGGCACATGTTATTTTCTTTAAACTTTTTCATTTGTTTATTAATTTCAAGTACTTTTCCAGGGGATGAGGATACAATAGTGAATAAAACAAGCAGAATCCCTTCATCAGGGAGTTTGCCTTCCCACACCAGTGAGGGGAAATTAAAATTTGTACAAATAAACTAATAACTATACTAAATCCGTAGAGGGGTAAGTGTCATTGCAACTTTTTTTTTTAAGTTTATTTATCTTGAGAGAGAGAGAGCATGAGCAGGAGAGGAGGGAGAGAGAGAGAGAGAGAGAGAGAGAGAGAGAGAGAGAGAGAGAATCCCAAGCAGGCTCTGCACTGCCAGTGCAGAGCCCAACACAAGGCTTGAACTCACATACTGTAATCATGACCTGAGCCGAAACCAAGAGTTGGAGGCTTAATTGACGCTTAACCAACTGAGCCACCCAGGTGTCCACAGCCGTGGCAATATTTAAAACAGGTTAAGAAAGATGGGGAGTATCAAAAAGGAGACATGTTGTTTTCTATGGAGTGGCCAGGGAATATGTCAATGATATAGAACAACAGTAGAGACTGGGAGGGAACAGAGAGGAAGTCATGTAGATACAGTCCACATAGAGGGAACAGCAAAGGCAAGAGCTCTGTGCAAGAGGGACCTTGGGGTATCTGGGAAACAGCAAGAAGGCCAGAGTGGTAGAGGAAGAATGAGAGGAATGATTGTCCATTATCTCTTCCAAGGAAAGAATGATCAAACTTATCTTCATCTTAATCATGGGAATCTACTCCCAAAGCTAAGAGCACACTGTATGTTAGCTAACTTGACAACAAATGATATTAAAAAAAAAAAAAAAAGCTTATCTTCATCTTAACATCAACTTTCATTAAGTCCAGCAGAAACTCTTCATTGCACTTCTTTGGTTCTGTGCCTCAGTTTTTCATTTGTAAGGTGAGGATGATAATAGTACCTCATAAGGTTGTTGTGAGAAGGAAAGGACTTACCAAATATAAAGAATAGTTAAGACAGTGTCTACCACAGAGTAGATCATGGAGGGCTAGTTTTATTACTATCATCATCATCATCATCATCATCATCATCTCTTTATTTACAATAATGTCAATAATTCAATATTTGAGACCAATAGTATTATTTTGTGCCAACATGAATTATTGGGAGTTTCTTTATACATGTTCTTAGGACATTAGCTAGGGTCATGGTACGTGGTGACTCAAGCACAGAGGTTCATGTCATCAAATGTCTTACAGAGAACTTAACATGAAAAAGAACTGGGGTTTGAAATTTTATATGTTAATTTAGACATAAAATGAATATGATATATCTGTATACTCACTTGAGTTTTTCTTTCTTTCTTTCTTTCTTTCTTTTTTTTTTTTCAGTCAATCTTAGTTTCCTCTCCTTGTGACAACACAGAATTCTTGGATGTTTGCAATCTCTTTCACATTCATTTCCAGCATGTGGTCTGAATTGATTCCTTGTTTCTCAATTACAACCATCATGGAATCAAGATTAATAACCTGCTTGGTGAGTTTTGTACACTTTGGAATCTGGAGCCTTTGTACTCATTATGTCTTGTCAGGCTCTCTGTGGTTCTTTCTAAATGCTCCTGCAGTGAGGGTCAAGGACAATAGCAAAGAAGGGGAATATACCTGCCTTTGGGCCACCGCTACCAGCTTCCATGATTTCTTTTCTTCTTCCAGGCATTTAATCATGGCTGAGGGGAGTCTGGAAGTGGATTTAAAGTTCATTAATATAATCCCTGTGCTTAGAACAGTGCCTGGCATATCGGACGTACTAAGTATTTGTGGAATAAATAAACATGGGAGAGGTCTGGTAGACCATGTTGCATTCTCCTAAACAACCGTCACTGAAGCATGACCAAGAAGTATAGCACCTATTTATTGTACTCTTCTGTGGGAGCTGGACTCTCATCTCCACTGGCCACATGGAACATCCACCTTCATTATCAGGCCCTTCAACTCAGGGTAAAGGGTACTTGGAATAGCCTTTGTGTTTAGTGGCCAGTGCACTCGGTTTCACTAGTTCCAACAGGTTGAGCAGAACTTATGGGGAAAAAAAAAAGGAAAAAGCATCCTGGAAGGATTTTCATTCCTGGGCTAACTGGTCATTCGACATAGGCCAAGGTAACATAGTACTGTAGGCCTTCATACTCTAATTAGTACAAATAAACAATCACATAGTTCATGAGAATCATAAGTGGCACAAAAATAGGATTCTATGTATCATGTAATGTCAAATTGGATGATTGATTTTCAGGGAGAACAGGAAAGCTTGCGAACAGAAGTGGTATTCTCTTTATCATGGAAAGAATGAAGAACGTTTTAATGGACAGAGTGGTTATGTGTTATTAACAAATATTATAATTATGAAATAAGAAATACTACATCTGTGAAAAAGCTTCATTATTAATTCAGCATCCAATATGTCTCTGACTTTTTGTTTGTCTGTGATTCCTCATGCTCCAAACCTGTGATTTCTGTACCACTTCTTTAACCAAGAAACATTTATAGGTAAAAAACAACTCAGCTTACAAGGCCATGTACTGGGACACTGCTATAGGATTTGGTGGAGGGCTTGCCCTTTATTCCTTCTTTATTTACTAAACCCATAGCTGTCTGTCCCAGGGCACAGATTTTTGATGTTCATTCTTTCTTAGTTAAAAATTGTACTTATTGCTGAAATGAATTACCATCTTTCTCTGAGAATGCTTTCAATATCCTATTTCTCCAGACGAATGAGGAAAAGTGGAGACTATGGCAGGTATTTAATATATTTTGAGAAAGATTTAAGGGAGTATGAGATTGAGGGATTTTTTTTTCAAAGTCCCTTCCTGTAATTTTGCCCACTTACTTAGCTAGTATTCATTAGGTGCCTGTTATGTCTCAGCATAGATGATAGGAAGGATATTCCCTGTAAGATGTTAAGTGTTACTCATTTATACTCTATTAAATAGAAACTCTGTACTTTTTTTCATATATGATGTGTGATCCAACATCATGATAAAGGCTTTAATTTTGGTTTTTCGTTTCCCTTACAGCATTGATGAGTCCCATCACTCAGGGCACATCTAATGGTAAGAAGCAAGGAACATAATCAGGGGGATATGCACTCAGCTAGTATTTATTGAGCAACTTCTATATATATAGACAGGTACTATATATAAATTTTCATGTTTTGAGTAGTTTGTTTTCTGACAATGACAATCAGTTGAAGATAGAAGAGCGTGGGGGCAGTTTTAAAATTGAGCACAAAATGTATTTTTGTTCAGAAGGAGAGAAGGAGGGTGTGGGAAGAAGGCGGACAAAGCAAGTTAGGACCAGATTCCCGACTGGGAGAAATTCAGTGCCCGCCAAAGGAATGTCCACTTAAACAAGAACAGAGGACCAGCTACCTGCGGGAGGATGCAAAAGGTAACTTGTGCCTAAGGTTCGCCTGTTGTGCCACAAGCCGCACAGGGTGGCTAACACGACCTGCCATGTTGGGGACAGCCTGCCGGCTGGGGCGCAGCTGACAGCCCGCGCCCCGCGCGCCTGAGCCGGCAGCCGCCCCAACCTGCGGCTGGGCGCCGGAGCCCCGCCTCCCCGGGCGCGCGGGCCAATGGGCTGGGCTTCAGGGGGCGGGCCGCGGCCGGGCGGGAGGCGCGAGGCGCGAGGCCTGGGGGCGGGGCGGCCCGAGCGGCGCGGTGGTGGCCGTAGCTGCTGGGGCGGCGGCGGCTTGGCCGGGCGTCCGCGGGCCGTGGGGGATGGGGGCGGCGAGCTCCAGCCCTCGGCGGAGGCGGCGGCGGCCGTGAGTGTTGGGCGGGCGTCCGCGTCCAGGACGCGGGATGGAGCGCCGCGGTGAGTGTGGGGCGGCGGCGCTCGCTCCGGCCGCGGCGGCCAGGGCTCCGGGCTGGGGTCGTCGGCGGTGCTGCCGGCCAGTTGCGGTCCAGGGTGTGAGCGGCCCACGCGGCGGCCCCCGAGCTGAGGCGGCTGAGGGCTGCGCGGGAGGCCGGGCGCGTGTCCTCCGTGCTCCTGTCCTCCGGGAGGGGTCCGACGGGGCGAGCGGGGCGCGGCGGGAGCGGAGGAACCGGGAAGGGCGCGAGCAGTCGTTGCGCGGGCACCCCGGACCCCGGATGGGTGTCTTGAATTAGGCGACGCCGCACGGCCGCGGGGGAGAGGGTCGCCGGGCTTCCATCCCATTTCTGGTGCCCCTGAGCGTCCTGCAGCCCCTCTCCCTTTTCTGGCCACACGCTCTCATCGCTTCCGTGCGCAGTTCAGGAGTTCCTTTACCCTTACTCCGTTGGGACTTCACTGGGACTTCACGTTCGTCTTCGACACTTGGGATCTTTTTGGCAGTTTGATGGCATTTGCTGAAATTTCAGTCTGACAAATGGAAACGATGAGATAAAATAACAGACATCTCGTATTCTATATCCGCCGTTTCTTATCACACTTCACCTAACCTAGGCCCAGGCTGTTTATTATTTGGAGAGGCAGAGAAAGAACTGAGTGTAGAAAAACACTCTCCCTTTCTGAGTGCCCCTACTTGTGCGTATCTGTCACTGTCTTCACACCACTCCTCTCCACTCTCCCTTCTCCCCACTCCTCTCTTTTCCCTGAGTAACTGTCCCTTCACCATCACCTCCATCCACCTTTTCCCAAGCCTTGGCTCTAGGACAAGTCCTGTGCTTTGCAAAATGGAATTGACAGGCGAAGGCTTGCAGCTACCTAATAGGAGAACGTATCCCTGTGAGTTTGTTTCCCTGGATGTCCCAGGACCCTGTGATCAAAACTTGGTGCTTGGGGGCATCCTTCCTTTGACCTGAAGAGTAGCCAGGGACCTTCCTTGTCTTTGAACCCCTCTGACATGTCCAGGGTCTATCTTGCCTTTTCACCACCACTCCTCTTTCCAGACAAGGGTGAGGTGTTTTTTGTTTTTGTTTTTTGTTTTGATCACTGTTTTCACTACCACCCCTCCATACATTGGGATTTTTGAATTTTTTGACGTTCCTCTGTCTTCTAATGTTGGATCTTCCCAGAGTGTGTGTGATTTTGTTTTTTTTGTTTTTATTTTTTTACCTTTTGGGAGTGTGAAGAAGTGTTTTGTGAAAATTTCAAGACTGTGATAGAGCCAAAATTGCCAAGGAGCTTTTTGTTCCTCATTTCTTTTTTCCTTTTCTCATCTTTGATTGGGAATTAGCTTTGCCCTTTTATTCAGTTTGGGAAAGGGATAGCTTCTTCAAGAAAAAGAATTACCAGTAAAGAAGTCAGAACAAATTATGAGAGTCCTAGAGATTTAGATTCCTTTCTTCAGAGGTTTCTTTAGGCAGTTTGCCAGAAATGCATAATTAGAAATGCTTCCTGATTGTAGGAAGGGTGCAAGTGAGGAGCATTGAGCTTAACTTCTGCTAGCTTTATAGTACAAATAGCTCTGGTCTCCGGATTCTGAGAAGGGTTTGAGAGTGAACTTGAGGGAAAGTAAGGTAGGCCTGGGTAGAAAATGTTTTAGTCCCCAAATTGGTAGGAAATAGAACTTTGGCTGAGACGAAGAAAGCACTGTTCAGCAAATCTGTGGTGGCTGGTCAATTCCCACTCTGCCCACCTGCCTAAAATAGAACATCCTCCTAAATTATCGAGCCTTCGCTTCCCAGCTGCAGAAGCCCTTGACCTAGGAATGTGAGCTTCTACAACCACTGCTGTTGGTCTCAGGAGTGAGCACTATGTTGAACAAAGCTCACACCCAGAAGGCCCCCCTGGAAGGATTTGTAATCCTGTGCCATTGATGATTCATTCAGTATTCACCCAGAAACTTTAGTTTCATCCCACTCTATGTTAGACAGAGTCCTGTGGATCCTTTCAGTCTATTGGGTAGAAGTAGGTAATTTCAAATAAACAGGGCCCAACGCATAATATATTGGGTTACCCAAGGAAGTATATTGAATGTCCTATAGGAAAATAGAAGAATGATTTGTTTTCAGTGGCTTCTTGGAAGAAACAATGTTTTGTGTGAGATTGAAATTAAGAGAATGATTTTAATGAGCACAGGCAGAAAGGCCCTTCTGAAGAGAATTGTTGGTTATCTCTATGCTCACCAGGATGCCACTGATTCTGCTATTTATTTATTTATTTATTTATTTATTTTAGAGACAGCATGAGCAGGGGAGAGGGGGAGAGAGAGAGAGAGAGGGAATGACGGGGAGAGAGAGAGAGAGAGAGAGAGAGAGAGAGAGAGAGAGAGAGAGAGAGAATCTCAAGCAAGACCCATGCTCAGCACAGAGCCTGACATGGGGCTCAATCCCACAACCCTGGGATCATGACCTGAGCTGAAATCAAGAGCCGGATGCTCACCTGACTCAGCCACTGAAGTGCCCCCAATACATAAGGACACATTCATGTGTAAAGAGACAAGGAAGGTTTAAAATGAAAGTCAGGAACTAGGATTTTTGTGGAGCGTTTGCCCTTTATTATTACTCTGATTAAGCAAAAGAGCCATTTGATTATACTGCCTCCCTAGATAAGAATTTTTCTTAGAAAATGTTTTGTACTTGCATTGAGAAAGTTTTCGAATACTATTGTCTTCCCTTTTAAGGAAGAAGATGGAAAACATTGAAAAGTGTTAAGGAAGGGGAGTAAGTTGAGTTTGAGGGACTATTCAAGTGTAACATTCTATAATTTTATAATTTATTTACCTAATATTTCCATTAAACACTAGCATGCTGTTAGGTTTTTATACACTTTGAGTTTTGACAAATGCGTACATTATGTGTTCACCTCCATAATCGAGATATTAGAATATTTCAATCACTCCAAAAAGTGATGAGTGCCCTCATGCTCATTTGGAACTCCCCTCCATCCCCCACCACACCACAACCTCTGTCCCCAGGCATCAGATGATTAGGTTCATCTTTTCTAGACTTCATGCAAATGGAATTATATAGTATATATTCTTTTGTGCCTGACTTCTTTCATTTAGTATGCTTTTGAGCTTCATCCATGGTTTTTGTTGTATCATGGATAACTATGGTTAAGTAGTATTCCCTTGTAAGGCTGTAACACAATTTGTTTATTCATTCATCTGTTGATGGACATTTGATTTTTCTCCAGTTTTTGACTATCATGAAAAAAGTTTCTATGTACTGTGTACAGGTTGTTGGATGAATGTACGTTTTCATTTCTGCTGAGTTGTATGGTAAACGTATGTGTAACTGCATAAGAAACTGCCACCCTGTTTTCCAAAGTGGTACCTGATATAGCAGTAATGTGTGAGAGTTTTAGTTGTTCCACATCCTACCCCAAATTTGGTATTTCAACCTAACTAAAATGAAGAATTCTAGTAGATATTTAGTGGTATCTCATTGCGGTTTAAATTTGCATTTCCCTGATACTAATGATGTTGAACACTATTTCATGTGCTTATTGCCCATTTGTGTGCCACTTTTTGCAGTTTCTGTTCAAATATTTCACTCATTAATTTATTGGGTTGTTTCTTATTGAGTTGTAACAATTCTTGATATGATTTGGATATAGTTCTTTTGTCAGATATTTTTCCCCAGTTTTTGGCTGTCTTTCATTTCATAAGTTGCTTTTCAAAGACCAGAAGTTTTAAATTTTCATGAAGTCCAATTTACCAGTGTTTTCTTTTGTGGTTCTTGCTTTTTGTGTCTGTTTGAGAAATTGTTCCCTAGGTTTTCTCTCATGTTTTCTTTAAAAGAGGGATCCTCAATTGTTTTCTGAAAAGACTAGATTATAAATATTTTAGGCTTATAGACTATAGCACCTCGACTATTCAACTGTTGTTTTAGTTCAAAAGCATTTATTGACAATAAACAATTAGGAATGTCTGTCTTCCCCCAAAACTTTTATTTATAAAAACAGGCAGCTGCCTGCCCTCTCTGAATCCTGAATTTAAAAGGCTGATAGATTTAGGTTATATGTTTAGGTCTATGATACATGTTGAGTTTAATTTCAGGTGTGCTGTAAAGTAAGGGTCCAGGATCATTTGTTTTTCATGTGAAGATCAAGTTATTTCAGCACCATTTATTGAAAAGACCATCTTTTCCTCCATTGAATTCCTTTGACACCTCTTGAAAATCATTTGACTATATATATATGGTTCTATTTCTGGACTCTATTCTGTTGGTCTATGTCTTATTGTGTCGTGCTGTCTTGACTACTGTAGGTCCATAGTTAAGTCTTGAAATCAGGCAGTATAAGTCTTCCAACTTGTTCTTTTTCAAAATTGTTTTGGCTGTTGCAGTTTTTTTATTCTTATACATTTTAGACTCAGTCTGTCAATTTCTACAAGAAAACCCCAGGGAGAATATTGTTTGGGATTGCTTGAAGCTGTAGATCAATTTGAGAGAAATTAAAGTCTTAACAGTAGAGAGCCTTCCAATCCATGAACATGGTATACTTGTTCATTTAATTTCTTGTTAAGTAAATTTATTTTAATTTAACTTGTTTCTTTAATGTCTTGCATTACTGTTTGGTAGTTTTAAATTTAGGATCCTGCATGCATTTCGTTAAATTTATTCCTTAAAAATCTTGTTTTTTGATGCTATTGTAAATGGTATGAGTTTCTAAAATTTTATTGTCCAATTGTTTGTTTCTAGTATATAGAAGTAAAATTGATTAAAGTATATTGACTTTATATTCTGTGACCTTATAATATTCATTTATTAGGTGTAGTGGTTTTTTTTTTTATAGGTTCCTTAGGATTTTCTAGGTACACAAACATGTCAACTTAGAATAAAGTGTTTTACTTTTTCCTTTTCAATCTCAGTGTGTTTTCTGTTTTTCCCCCCTTTTTTTAATGTTTATTTTTCAGAGAGAAAGAGAGATAGCACAAGCAGGGGAGGGGCAGAGAGAGAGAGAGAGAGGGGCAGAGGATCCAAAGTGGGCTCTGGTGCTGACAGTAGAGAGCCCGAAGGGGGACTTGAACTCACAAACCAGGAGATCATGAACTGAGCCACCCAGGTGCCCCTCAATGTGTTTTGTTTGTCTTGTTCTATTGTACTGGCTAACACCTTCAGTAACAATATTAATCCTTATCTTAAGTGGAAAACATGATCCCCTTCATCATTAACTATGATGTTAGCTATAGATTTTTTGTAGATGCCTTTTATCAGGTTGAAAAAAATCATTTTCTATTCTTTGCTGACTGCTTTAATCATGAATAGATGTGGAATTTTGTCAGACGGTTTTTCTCTATTGAATATTAAAATAAACTTGCATTCCTGGGACAAACCCTTCTTGATCATAATGTATTATCCTTTTTCATATATTATTGGATTTGACTTGCTAATCCTGTGTTCAGAAATTTGGCCTAAAGTGTTCTTGTAATGTCTTTGATTTTGTTATCAGGGTAATGTTGATCTCATAAAATGAGTTAAGAAGTGCTCCTGCCTTCTCTATTTTCTGAGGGTTTTTGTAGGATTATTTTATCTGGTTCAACAGACTTCATCATTGAGGCCATCTGGGTCTGCAGTTTTCTTTGTGAGACATTTCAAATTATGAATTCAATTTCTTTAATATATATAACACTATTCACAGTTTCTATTTCTTGTGTTAGGTTTGGTCATTTGTGTCTTTCTAGGAATTTTCCCATTTCATCTGAGTTGTTGAACTGGCAACTTGTTTGTAACATTCCTGTTACTCTTTAAATATTTGTAGGGTCTATACTGATGTTTCTTCTTTCATTCATGATATTAATAATTTGCATTTTCTCCCTTTATTTTTTAACTAGTCTAGCTAGACATTTATCTGTTTAATAGATCTTTTCGAAGAAGTAGTTTTCAGTTACATTGTTACAATGCTTTATTCTGTCTCCATCTAAAAATTAAAAATAACAATGCTGACTTTTTTGTCTGTTTTCTATATCATTGATTTCCACTCTTTGCATTATTTCTCTTCTCTTACTTAGTGTTTAATTTGCTCTTCATTTTCTAGCTTCTTAAAGTGGAACATTGATTTTAAGTGGATCATTGATTTTTAGAACTTTCTTTTTAAAAGCATCTAGAACTGTATATTTATCTAACTGCTGCTTTCACTGTGTAACTTACACATTTTGAAATGCTATGTTTCATTTTCATTCAGTTCAAAATACTATTATTTAAAGATGTATTTTATAATTTCCAAGTATTTGGGGGTTTTCCAATTATTTTACTGTTATTCCAAATTTAATTTTGTTTGGGTCAGAGAACATACACTATGTTTTCTTTTTCTTTTTAAGTTTACTTATTTATTTTTGAAAGAGAGAGAAAGCAGGAGACAGAGAATCAATCTCAGGCAGGCCCTGTACTGACAGTGCAAACTTACAAACTGTGAGATCATGACCTGAGCCAAAACCAAGAGTTGGATGCTTAACCGACTGAGCCATCCGGGTGCCCCTACACTATATGTTTTCATTTTCTCTTAAATGTATTGGAACTTGTTGAATGGCCTGTATATGGTTTATCTTCGTGAATATTTCATGTACATTTGATTAGAACGTGTACTCTGCTGTTGTTGGGTGGAGTTTTATATAAATATCTATCAGGTCAAGTTGGTAGATAGTATTGTTTAAATTTTCTATATCCTTACAGATTTTCTGTTGTTTATTGATTAATGAGAGGGGATTTAAATCTTAACTATCATTGGGATTTGTCTATTTTTCCTTACATTTCTGCCAGTTTTTGTCTCATATATTCTGGAGGGTTTTTTAGATGCATATATTTGTAGGATTGTCTTTATGATGAATTGACTCATTTATCATTATGATACTCTATCCCTGGAAACCTCCTTGTCTGATGTAATTGAGTTACTTCTGCTTTCTTATGATTTGTATTTTAATGGTATTATCTATTTCTTTTGTTTTGCTTTCAATCTATCTCAGTCTTTATATTTCAAGTCTGTTTCTTATAGACAGTATGTAGTTGAGTTTTACTTTTCAATTTGATAATTTCTGCCTTTTTATGGGGGTGTTTAGAGTATTTATATCTAGTGTAGTTATTGATATGATTGGGTTTAGGTCTGTCATCTTGCTATGTTTTTAATTTGTCTCATCTGCTTTTTTTTTCTCTCTCATTTTATTCTTGTTCTGCCTTCTTTTGGATTAATTCCTTAAAATTCCATTTATGTCTTCTATTGGCTTCCTAAATATATCTCTGAAGATTTTAATAAACATTTTTTTCCTGTTACAGTTTTTGTAATTATTATTATTATATACCTTTAAATGATATTATGCTACTTTACATATAATGTAAGAACCTTATTGTATAGTTTCATTTCCCTCCTTTCTTACTTTGTGTTATTGTTGTACATTTTACTTCTGTATGTTGTGAATGCCACGACACATTGTTATTACTTTTGTTTTAAATATTAATTTTTTTAATTTACAAAATGAGGCTTGTTTTGAAGCTTTTTGGGGGGTTAATCTAGAATACCATTTTTGTTAGGTCTGGGTTAGATACACTACTAACATGTGCCATTCAGTGTTCATCAGGTCTCTCAGCACTGGCTGGTGAATACTCAGAGGTCTTCCAACCCAGTGGAAACCCTGGGAATTGTTCAGTTACAGCTCCCTGGAAATTTTTTGTCTATCCTTGTGGGGTTTCACCCATACATGTGCAACTTTGTATTCAGCAAGAGACTTCAGCAAGAATTGCCTGTGCAAATTTCTGGAGCTCTTCCTTTGCCTACCTCCTTCCTCTTTGGTACTCTGTCCTAAAGATTCCAGCTGCCCCAGTCTGCTCTGCTTGTCTTTCCATTTCCTGTGCCATGGTCTAGAATGTGTCTCCAGGCAGAAAGTTGCAGCAGTTGAAGGCCTACGTCATTTGTTTGGGACCCCATATCT
The DNA here is from genome assembly GCF_028018385.1 of Neofelis nebulosa. Lineage (NCBI taxonomy): Eukaryota > Metazoa > Chordata > Mammalia > Carnivora > Felidae > Neofelis > Neofelis nebulosa. Next base: position 142,057,220 of record NC_080783.1, read on the forward strand.
CAAGGATCACAGTTCTATGCTGTCTATAGTCCAGTTCTGAAAAGGATATAAGTGAAAGGATAAGTCTTGTCTCATTTATTCCTGTACTTGATATATATAAAATTTTAAGTCTTTTTTAATGTAGAGATTTTCTTTCCATCTTTTTCCTTGCAATTTACTTTTTAAGAAATTGTGTTATTTGCTTTATAAAATGACCCACAGTCTAGATTTTGCTGGGTGCATCCTGTGATATAACATGTTCCTCTGTTTTCTATATTGCTTATAAAGTAGTAATTAGGCCTGTGCAAAGTTTTTCAACCTTGACATTATTTCTCAAACTTGATACTATTTGTACCTGACAATTCTGTTAGGAGTGGGGGGGGTATAAGAATTGGGGGGTGCTCTTCTGTGCAAGTAGGCTGTTTAGCAGCATCCTTGTCTTCTACCCACTAGATGTCAGTACAACCTCCTCCCCAGTTGTGACAACCAAAAATGTGTCCAGACATTGTAAAATGTTTTTAGACCCATGTTCTGGTATGAAAAGTTGGCTACCTAAACCACAGAAATAACTTCAGGAATATGAAGACACATACCTAGCAAAAATAACAATGCTGACTATGTTAACACTGCAGAGGACACATGAAAAAGATTTTAATAATATGCAAGTTGAGGCTTTATAGAATGGCTGACTCAAGAGCAGCATTATAGAGGATGCCAGTTTCTCTTTCAGAGGGAAAAAATACTAGAGACAATAATAATGTAAACTGGTAAAAACACAAGTAGTTTATTCCCAATTATGTATCTTCCATGTTTTTTCTGCAACTTGTTATACATTTTAAGATGTTGGACTTCTACAATAGATATACAGATGGCTTTACTTTTTCTTTCTTTCTTTTTTAGCACTTTAGAATTTAATTATTAAATCAAGAATTTTGAATTTACAGAAAGATATTATTTGTGTGATATAAAATTACTTAAAATGCAAGTTGGGGGAATTAATAAAATAACCCTTTTAATTTTAAGGTGAACTAACATTTTTACAAATGTTTCCAAATGTTATCATCCTTACTAAAGAATAGGGTGAAGAAGATGACAGATAATGTATTTTTAAAAAACTGTAAAAGGAGGATTAGGATTGAGAGACTTCTTAAAATTTCCCTTAGATAACCTTACTTATAATTTAACTGTCTAATATTCTTTTTTAAAATGTTTAGTTATTTTTGAGAGAGAGAGAGAGTGAGTAGGGGAGGGGCAGAGAGAGAGAGGGAGACACAGATCTGAAACAGGCTCCAGGTGTCAGCACAGAGCCCAAGGTGGGACTCGAACTCACAAACAGTGAGATCATGACCTGAGACGAAGTCAGACGCTTTAACCTACTGAGCCACCCAGGCACCCCAACTGTCTAATATTCATTGAAGACTCACTCTTCACCCTGGGTTCTTATATTTATCTTTTTCATGTAACAACATAGAGGCCTGCTTGGCTTCACTTCCCTAGAACTATGAGAGGTATCCCTCTTCCCTTTCTCTATCAGGGGGTAGTTTGTCAATCTCTTTCTATCACCTCTTTTTCTCTCTCTTCTCTTCTTTATTCTGTCTCCATTTAAATTCTTCCTTTCCTTCCACTTGTCTCTGCATCTTTCTCTGTCTTCTTTTCCCCTCTGCCTTTCTCTCCTCTTCACAGTTGTTTTTCACCTCCTCACATCTTTGTCTCTCTTCACGTTTTCCTCTTCCTCCCTTCTCTGTGCTCCTTACTGTTTCTGTCATACCACCACCTCCTCCCCACACATCCTTTCTCCCCAACAGGACCTTATTCATGACATTGGCAGTGACATTGCAAATTCCACTTTAGTAAGGAACACATTCCTCCTTATTAAGGATAATGGTGGATAAGATAGCACTCAGTAATTAACACAGTTTAAAATAGATGTAAGGGGATGTTTGAGGTTGCTGGAGTACCTCAGATTTCTTCCCCCAAGTCTTATGATTTAATCAGCATTGCACTGCTCCAGTACCCTTTTGGCCTGGGGACTCCTGACCTCTCCTCCTACTAGTTGTTTCTTTTCACGGCATCATCAGTTTCTGTGGTGAGAGTCCATGGTGCAGTTTTCTTTTTAAGTGTTTTTATAAGGACAGTTTGGTTTTGATGAAACTCAGTATCCCTGGCATGTTTAGTACTGCTGTGTTTGGGGTCTTAAGGGGTAAATTTGTATAGGTTGAGTCTGAAAATCCAGTGTACAGCTGAAATAACCATGGAACTGAGCGTTTTCATATTTATCCTCTCCAGGTAGCATCTGAGGGGCCACATTTATTTCCCCAACATTGTTTTTTCCTGTAAAAGTTCAAAGGTGCATCTCTTTGTCAATGAGTCTCACTACTCCATGTGTTGGCTCTGTCATGCTCACTTCTTTTTTCTAAGTAGGTAGTCTCTCTTCCTTCTCTCTTTTATTTATCATTCTTATTTCCTCTGTCACCACCTTTTTCTGCCTTCCTTGGTTTCACCTCCCTATGTCTGTACCCCCATTTTCTTTCTACTTTTCCTCCTCACACCCTCCTTGTGTCCTTTTCTCCTTTCTCCCATGGTGATAATTTTTCTGTCTCCAGCACTACCCACAGTCGCCTGCCCCACATGCCCTGTGTTTCTCCATCAGTTCTTTCTAAATGTCCCAGCACTGAGACAAAGGACATTGCTTGTTTCAGTGTGTAGTAGGATATGGAAGCTTACCTGCTTTGGGCCCCTAATGCTTTCTGTAATTATTTTATCTTCCTCAGACATTTTTTCTCATTCCGAGTGAACTTTGAGTTTGTAGTTTAAGAAAGTAATATAAGTCTAAGTGGAAAATATTTTTCCTCTATAGAGGGGATTCGGATCAGGCCTGCATTACACTTTACCTGTGTGGAGTCCTGTTTTTGTTTTCTTAAATGGTTTGGAGAGGGAGGAAGACGTACCTTAAAAGAAATGTAGATTGATCATCTGATAAGCACCTTTTAACCAGATCTGCTCTTCAGGTGACTTGTGCCTGAGGTTCGCCTGTTGTGCCACAAGCCACACAGGGTGGCTAACACGACCTGCCATGTTGGGGACAGCCTGCCGGCTGGGGCGCAGCTGACAGCCCGCGCCCCGCGCGCCTGAGCCGGCAGCCGCCCCAACCTGCGGCTGGGCGCCGGAGCCCCGCCTCCCCGGGCGCGCGGGCCAATGGGCTGGGCTTCAGGGGGCGGGCCGCGGCCGGGCGGGAGGTGCGAGCCGCGAGGCCTGGGGGCGGGGCGGCCCGAGCGGCGCGGTGGTGGCCGTAGCTGCTGGGGCGGCGGCGGCGGCGGCGGCGGCGGCGGCTTGGCCGGGCGTCCGCGGGCCGTGGGGGATGGGGGCGGCGAGCTCCAGCCCTCGGCGGAGGCGGCGGCGGCCGTGAGTGTTGGGCGGGCGTCCGCGTCCAGGACGCGGGATGGAGCGCCGCGGTGAGTGTGGGGCGGCGGCGCTCGCTCCGGCCGCGGCGGCCAGGGCTCCGGGCTGGGGTCGTCGGCGGTGCTGCCGGCCAGTTGCGGTCCAGGGTGTGAGCGGCCCACGCGGCGGCCCCCGAGCTGAGGCGGCTGAGGGCTGCGCGGGAGGCCGGGCGCGTGTCCTCCGTGCTCCTGTCCTCCGGGAGGGGTCCGACGGGGCGAGCGGAGCGCGGCGGGAGCTGTAGCCCAGAGCAGATGACGATTAAAATTAAAGCAGGCACATAGCACGTCCCACCGTGCACGTACTGTTAAGAATGCTCCACATTTTAACTTCTTTAAGCTCTGCGACAGCTCCATGATTGTTTTAACTCATTTTTTACGCGGAGAAAATGAGGTTAACCTGCCGGAGCACACAGGCTAGTAATTGTCAGAGTGTAGGTTTAAAGTATATGCTTTTGAGCGCTAAAAGCCTGGTCTTGGCTCTGACCCGTCTCGCTCCCACCTGTCCTGACAGCAGTCCTCACTTCAGCTGCATCCCATTCCTCAGACATTTCAGGATTTCCGTGGTGCATTGTTCTCGTCTCGGACTTTTGGGCAGAGGAGGGCTCTGTCGTTCTAAGGCCTCAGTGTCAATTGTTTTTCCCAATTCCGTTGTTTCGGGCTTGACTGTTTTATTCTTGGTGGGTGAGCTCAGGAGCCCTAGCGACTGATGAGCCTTGTGTCTCCATGTTAATCTTTTCCTACTCTCCTTCTCAAGAAGGAATTGGCCTCACCTCATTTGGGAGGGCAGAACTGTTAGCTGCTAAGGTCAGGAGCTGAGCACCCCTTCCCCTTTCTCCAGCTGTCTCTGTGATGGCATCTCTTGTCCGTCTCTATCCATGTCCGCTGCTCTTTTCGGTTGCTCCATTTCCCCACTCTGTGTTTAAATATGGGGATGGGGAGCGGGCTCTTTGGCATTGAGTAGTTTTGGCTGGTCAAGAGAGAGCCATGCCTGCCAGGAATGCTAGACATTCTGGAGGCGTGGGAGGTTGGGCAGCTTCCTCTTTTTTAAACGTGCTAGGTTCTAACTGCACAGGAATGAAGTGTATGTGCATTGCATGCCTTTCTTTAGAAATTAGTTACTTGCATATTATTGATGAAACCTTTTGACATGGCCGTATGCTGTTTTTGTGGGGAGTACTTTACAAAAGTATAATCAAAGACCTCCAGAATGAATTTTTCTGATTTTTTAAAAGCGTCTTTAAGTAGATTCTTACCAAATCAGAAATTGTGCTGAAATGGCAGATTTCTGAAATATCTGGCAATTTTTCCTGACGTAGGAATAGTAAAATGGGAGCTATTAAGTAGATATTTGGGGGCAGGTTTATACTTCTGTTAAACAGCCCAGTGCCTAAAATGAAAACACTTCTGTAATGATGTGTTCTTGGGAGGATGTACATGGGGCATAGGACATTTGATTAATAGAGGCTACTCAAGTCTTGGGAAAGTCACATTCCAGGGTACTGGGAAGTTAATGTTCACATTTCTAATGCATATATTACTTAGAATTTACAACATACAGAGAAAGTAGTTTTGCATAGTAATATTTTGTTTGCTACAAAGTTCTTTGCTAAGTGATTAAAACACGTTGTAAATGTTGATGGTTTGAAGTTGGAAGAGATGCATGAGAATTAGAGTTTCACAAATATCTTGCTCAACAGTCTGTTTGCATAGTTCAAACTTCACTTGGAAGCCATTTAGTAGGTTTCCACGAAGTCAGTTAAGTGTCTGGAAGTGTTTCCAGTGCTATATTTCTTGCTCACAATCTACAGATATATTGTGGTAAAGCCCACATTTTGTTCATTACTTAAGTATGTTAAAAAAAAAAAAACACCCCACAATAAAGCACAGCTAGTCATAATGGCTAACAGTTTTTGAGTCTTCATGATGAACCAGGCACAGCATTAAGTGTTTTTTATATTATTACCTCATTTAATTAAATTGCCTCTTGCAGTATGTTATGTTAGTAACTACATTTTATGTTACCACCAACTAGAGGGTATTCATTTTGGGACATAAGAAAGTAGTATGATCTCGGAAAGTGTATATCCTCCAAATGTTTTCACTGTCATAGTTCAATTTTATAAAAACTTGGATAAACTTTGTTCATCTTTCCTTTTTTTTTCAGTTTGAAGTATGAAAAATAGTAAAGTATATATAAGAAAGTTAGTACATTACTCACTATAATGCTGAATAGAGGTAAAGTATAACTCTTTTTAGTTCCTTTGTCCCCCCACTCCTCCCCCCCCCCCAATTTTGTTTGCTTATAGATTTTCTTAGTCTTGAGTATTGAAACACTTTTTACAACTTTGGGTTACTAACTTGACATAAGTGAAGATGGTGAAATAGGTGAATTGCTTAGATAGGTGAGTTGTTTTATTTGAAATTTATGATATATGTCTTTAATAACTATCTTTTTACTAAACTAAAAGCTGTCAGAATTAATCAGAGTGACTTTAATAAGTAAGCTGCAAAAGTGATGTTAGGAGTTGTCTTCTCAATTAGTGATTTGTGAAAGCTTCCCACACAAGGTACTGTCCTGTTTTTAGTGTTGGTGGGAAGACTTATATATAATAATTGTACTAAAAAATTGTTCTAGGCTCATTTTAGAATTATCTACACATTTAAGGATTAATGTTAGGTAAGTTGGAACTAGCTTAAATGTAGAAATCACATTCTCAGAAATAATTTGAGATTAACAAATATTTAATAAAGGAACTTTAAAAGCTAAGAGAGGTAGGGAAACCTTATATAATAGTCAACAGTAGAGAAAGAAGAGAAGTCCAACTTTGATTCCAGTTTTGTGTGATCTTGCCTTTATCGGCTTTACATACTTGTTTTTTTCTTTCTTGAAATATACTGTTTTAGAGGCAGATTTTTACAGATCTTACAACAGATTTTACTGCAATAATCCAAAGTTAACCTTTTTTGTTTCTGTAAAAATTAATTGCAACTTTACAAATTTATAAGCCCAGTATTCATTCTGCAAAATCATTTATTCTGCAAATAGTTTTGAGCAGATCATCCCTCCTATGCCAGGCACTGTGCTGTGAGCTGAGAACACATGGTTAGCAAACTGAATCCTTGATCCCTTGAGATTATAGTCTAGAGAGGAAAATATGAATAGTCTATTTGGACTTTGATAAGTGCAGTGATGAAAAGTGTAAGATGCTAGAATGCATCTAAGAGGAGATTCCATTCTCCTTTGGTGGTGGTATTTACAGGGGTATTGGTGGTCCAGGAAGATTTCTTTGAGGAAATGATCTTTGAGCTGAGGTCAGAATGAGTAAACAAAGGGGAAGGAGTACCCCAGGCAAATGGAAATGTATATAGACAGGATCCTGAGTCAAATAGTCAGTGTTTTTCAGGTTGTAGGGTCATGACCCATTATGAGTATAAAACCAATTTGGTGGGCTGTAGCCACCATTTTAAAAAATGAAATGCGATAGCATAGAAAACATCTGAGTATATCACCTGGTTCCTTAGAATCTATTTTATGTTTTATGCATTCCAACACACATACCGCACAGAAACATTCACAAAATTTACCTAGTATGATAGTATAGATAGAAGTAGATAGATTAAAGATACTGTAGATGAGGAAGGAAAAAATTTAGAGAATTGGGTGAGGTATAGGAAAGGATAAGTGATTCAATAATAAATCTTACACATGACCTGGACCTGGAAGTGAATATTACATAAAACTTCCCACTGTAAGTTTCACAGAGTCCTTAGTAATTCTACCATTCTGAAATTAACAAAATATTGAAGACAAAATATTTGTAAAATGCCTTAGTGATATGCTTGAACTAACATAATTTCTCCAGTAATTTCCTTTTTGATTGTAAGAAATGCAAACAAAATTAGGACTTTCAGTTCTGGAAAGGTAAAATGTGAGGATGAAGCAGAAACAAGCTAAGATTTTCTTGAGCCAACTATGTGCCAGGATTAAGTGTTTTAACATATGAGATCTTTTAATTTTGTGGTCACTTTTAATTCTCACACAGCCTGTAAGCAAATTGTATAGGTTGTATGTTTAGAAAGGATTCAGCCAGAAGTCAAGTCTAAATCTCATTTCAAAAGACTGTGTTTTTACTATACCATCCTGGAATTAACAAAAATATTGCTCTGATATTCATACATTTATTTGTTCAATCAATTAGGGTGTATCAGATTAGTAGACACCCTTAGAACTTGTTTTCAACAAAAAAATGTTCTTGCTGAAAATTGATAACCTCAAATCTGTGTGTGTGTGTGTGTGTGTCTGTGTGTCTGTAAGCGTTGTTACTGAAAAATAACTATGATTGAACTTCTTTTATGTGTCGTACACTTCTATACCATTGTATCTTTTAATGCTTACCATAATCTCACAACGTAGGTGTTGTTAGAATGTTATTCCCATTTTATTAATGAGCATACCAAAGTTAAGAGAGGATTAACAGTTTATCACGACACACATAGTAAGTGATGGGGAGAGGGTTTTGAAAACAGGTCTTTTCTTTTTTCAGAACTCATACTGCATCTTTATTTTTGAAGCTGATGTCATGGTGGTAGAATATATTCTTCTACTAAATGACATTTCAGAATAACTTTTACAATTTAAAAAATTCTGTACCCTAGGAGTTAAGAGGAAGTTATTAAGAGAATGGATTTTGGCAACAAGACAGATCTGGGTTTTAAGTACCAGTTCATCATTTTTTAGCTGAGAACTGAGACAAATTATTTCACCTACAAAGCTCAGGTTGCTTATTTGTGAAATGAAGAGAACAGTAGTTTGCACATCATAGAGTTGTCAAGATCAATGGCACTTACTAAATGGAAGCTGCTGCCATCAGTAATACAGTGTTTGTTGTTGTTAATAGAATACTACTAATAGAATACTAGGTGGGCTATGGGCTATTTGTGAAAACCTAGTATAATGTTTCCCCTGGTTGATGTAGTTTTTGTGTTTCTCTCTTTTCTTTTTTCTCCCTTCTGCTTAAGGATTTCAGTTTTTCTGACTGTTCTGTGAAAGGATGATTGCTCACAAACAGAAAAAGACAAAGAAAAAACGTGTTTTGTCATCAGGCCAACTCTCTACCGATGTTACAGCTCCTGAAATGGGGCTCAAGTCCATAAGTTCCAATTCCATTTTTGATCCGGATTACATCAAGGAGTTGGTGAATGATATCAGGAAGTTCTCGCATATGTTACTATATTTGAAAGAAGCTATTCTTTCAGGTTTGTCAATTATTTTCTCTTAGCATTCTTACTGGATAGTTGTAAAATTTTAAATGCCAGCCTAGTTTCAGATAAATGCTTACACAGTGGTAGGAACAGGGTATTCTGCTTTAGTTAATTAACAGCTTCTTCCCCAACAGATGTTTGGTGTTTGGTGTTACGATGTAAACTATTTAAAATTTTTTTTTTTTTTAACGTTTATTTATTTTTGAGACAGAGAGAGACAGAGCATGAACAGGGGAGGGGCAGAGAGAGAGGGAGACACAGAATCTGAAACAGGCTCCAGGCTCTGAGCTGTCAGCACAGAGCCTGACGCGGGGCTCGAACTCACGGACTGTGAGATCATGACCTGAGCTGAAGTCGGACGCTTAACCGACCAAGCCACCCAGGCGCCCCTAAACTATTTTATTATTAGATATAGTATAATACATAATAGAAGCGTTGGTAGATGTGAGGAAATAAGAATACAAAAAACAAAACTCAGTCTTTGCTTCTTAGCAGTTGGGCCCATTTGAACATGGAAAAATTTTAGATCATTGAAATTGTAACTTTCTTGTTAATGGTACCACAGTGCATTGATTGGTCTATAAAAAGCAAACTAATGTTTATAATTTACATTTTTGATACTTATACCTAGATTTAGTTTTCTATATTGTTCCTAAAACTTAATCTAGAATCTCTGCATTTGAGTGAGTTTTGTTCCTCAAAAATCACAATTCTGTTTTGCTGTTCTACATAACCTATTAAAAAATCTTTTTTAATGTTTATTTATTTTTGAGAGAGAGAGACAGGGTGCAAGCAAGGGAGAGGCAGGGAGAGGGACACACAGAATCTGAAGCAGGTTCCAGGCTCTGAGCTGTCAGCACAGAGTCTGACACGGAGCTCGAACTCACGAATGGTGAGATCATGACCTGAGCCGAAGTCAGAGGCTTAACGGACTAAGCCACCCAGGTGCTCCTCCCATATATAACCTATTATAGAATTAAGGGATAGTCACAGAATTTATTCTGTCTAGTTAGAAATGGACAATGAAGCCCAAGACTTGATTCTTCTAAAGAGTTACACACATCTGCATTCCCCAACTTGATCTTAGTCTCTAAGTCTTTTAACTTTTGATGCCTGTTTTATATTCATATTTGATGGCAGTGATAAAAAAGATACAGCCCCTATTCTTTTGTGATAAATAGTAATTCATTTCCATATTCATAATGGTAGATCTGGATGTAGAGAATGAAGATACTAGTTTTATTTATATGAGACCTCCTTGGGCTTCATAGACATAAATGTTTAATAAATATATTTTGTATATATGTTAAATATTCATTTTCTGATACATGTTCTAGAAATATCATAAAATCACATCTTGTACTAAAATGCTTTTAGTACAAGTATGCTGCTTTTAAGAGTTATTTCTAACCTAATTTTTCAATTTGAAATGCCCAAAATAACTGAACTTGAATTGTAGCCTCAAAATTTTAGTATCATGTTTTTGGGACTATGTATAAGTATATATATAAATAAATAAGTTGCCTATATTCTTGTTCATTTTAATAGCTTGATTTTCAAGTCTAATTATAGTTGATTCAATGGTAATAAAGTTTTAATTTATTGTGAAAAGGTATTTTAAATACTTTCAGCATTATACTGGGAACAAATTTCTGCCAAATGACACTATCTGCCATTTATTTTAAAAAGCCTAGCTTTAAATAAAGGCTTGTTCTTAATTGGGTTAATTGTTTTAAATTAGTTTTGAAAATTTTACAGTAAGAGTCATTCTTTTTGATGTAAGTTCATTAACTGGGTTAGTTTTGAAAGTGAAATTTAAAATGATGTCTTGGTTGACAAATCATTTACCTCAATTTAGGGTAAAGTATGGTTTTCTTTAATGTATCAGTTTAAGTAAATGTTCATTAATATAAATAAGATTCTTAGGTACGATTTTTGTTTTTATTTGTGTTCTCAGGAGATTGATATCATTTAAAAATCCTGATCTTGCATATTTATCTCTTCTCTCACAGATTTAAAATGATAGTAATTTAAAACAAGTTGGACAGCTCTTTAACTTCAGTTTTTTTTATGTGAGTTTTAATTTGTGAATAGACAATTCAGAGACTAGGAAGGAAGAGGATTGAAAGTTGATTCTAAGTGAAAAAGGAGAAAAATTTATAACATGGCAAAAGGAGGCTAACCCCTGAGATGAAAGGAGGCATATGGAAACAAAGTTTTTATGGACATTTAGTATTAACATTTTGTAAAGATACTATCTTTTTAATAAGAAAGCCAGTACTTCAAAATTTAAATACTTGATTTTATTGCTAATAATAAAAATGCTTGCCATTTATGGCTGGCAAGTTAATTTTTAAAATGTAAAAACCATCTTTTGGATAACCAGTGCTGTCATTAGTAAGCTGTGGCCAGAGAATTTTCATTATTTACCTTGGATTGATTTTAATGTTTGGTTCTTCAATCAGAGTTAAAAGGGTATGTGTATGCTATCTCAAAATAAACCTTGGATTTAACAAGAATTTATTTTCTGTCTTTGGATCCTTGTTATCAAGATCCAGAAATATACTAGTTTTGAGTCGGTAGAAATTTTTTTGTTTGTTTTTCTTAAACAAGGGACTATATATAAATATATAAATTCACCTCATTATATATAATAAGAATGCTACATAATAATATGTTTGTGTCTAATCTTAGTCATGATTTCTAGCTTGTTAGAGTATCAGACTATTCCTTAACAGAATTATTATAAGAATCACACAAGATATAATCTTCAGGAAAGCAGATAAAAAGTTTAAAATTCTGTAATTATTTAATATGGTGTTATTATATACCTATGCATTAGACATGGGCCATACTTTTGTCTTCTGGGTATTGAGAAATTTCCCTGGACTTCTGCTGTTCTTTATTCCACCACAGTTGTAAACTGGTCAGACAGAGAGCTGTTTCACTGTTTTCCTTTTGGAGTGACAGAGCCTTGTCAGTGGCCTTGTCAATATTTTGTCTTTTGACTCCTTAAGAGGAAGGATGCCAAATTATTGGCATTGTTACCCTTTAATTCATATCAATTGGCTGTTCAAATTGCTGAAAAGTTAGCTTTTAAGAATACAGAATGTAGGTATACAGTTAAATCACTTTTTGGTTTAATCTGAATACCATTTTCTTTATATACGTTACCTGTCATGAGGCAATGATATGCAAAATCAGTTGACTGTTGCTTCCGGTGTTCATATTTTTGAGGCTAGGCTTGGATTAGCAGCTTTGTGATTGGTTTATAGCCACGTTTTCCTTTTTCTCAAACTAGTTCTAGAAATGATACGTAATTATATATGGTGCTTTACATTTTACAGGGAAACAGCATTTAATCACAGAGTTCCACAAAGGCAGGTACCTTTTTTTTTTTTTTTAAACATAGTGATTTCCATTTTATTTCCATATTTATTAAGTCACAGGGAATTTTATTTTTATTATTTTTAAATGTTTATTTTTGAGAGAGAGAGAGAGAGAGAGAGAGAGAGCGCGCGCGCACATGCATGAGTGGAGGAGGGGCAAAGAGAGAGGGAAAAAGAATCCCAAGCAAGCTTTGTACTATGAGAGCAGAGCCCGATGTGGTGCTCAATCCTATGAACCGTGAGATCATGACAAGAGCTAAAATCAAGAGTTTGATGCTCAACAGACTGAGCAACCCAGGTTCCCCCAAAGACAGGTACTTTTAGCCCCATTTCACAGATGAGTTGTATGTATAACATAGGTTGTGTGATTTCATCAACCTCTCATTGCTGATATATAGTGATTTCGTTTGGAATCTGGAGGTTATAAATGCAGAATGGTGTTTCTTTCCTTGGTGTTTCAACTGCTTCACATGGCAAGTACTTTAAAAATACCACTCAGTCTTCATTATTTCATCAACCAGTTCTGTTTTTAGTGGAGATTGTCTAGACCTGCACTGTCCAATATGGTAATCTCTAGAAATGTGGCTGTTTAACATAAATTCAGCTCCTCAGTTGCAGTACCCACATTTCAAGTGCTTATTAGCCACATGTGGCTAGTGGCTATCATCTTGGACAGTGGAAGATATAAATATTTACACTATTGCATAAATTTCTATTGGATGGTGCTGGCATAGACATTTGATCTTTATCAATCTCAAGAACATTCAGATGAATTCTTGAACTGTAAATATTTTTTAATTCTATAGCATTAAAAGAAACCTAGAAAAAGTTATCAGAGCAAATTTAAGAAAATTTTACCTAGAAGTAGGAACTCTTAGTCTATTTGGAATCTTGTTAAGTTGCTTTTGAAGTATATAGCTTTCATGCCCTTCTTTGATTTGAACTAGCAGATCACTTTCCAGCGCAATTATACAAATTGATAAAAATCGTCAGTAATTGATGGCAGAAGAGCTCTGGAAAGAGAATCACATTTTCTAGGTTCTAGGCCTTGTTCTGCTACTGACTAGTTTTAGAATATGGTTTAAGTCACTTAATGATTTAAGAATGAGGTGCTATACCAGATGCTATCAGTTTTATAATTCTGTGATTCCCAAAATTTGATTGGAGTTGGAGATTATACATTGTTCTGAATATTGAAGAGTTCAGAGCTAGAGAAGACAGTTAAGTATATGTCTTTAAACTATATAATGCATTTTAGAGGACATCTGCCTCCCACCAGTCTATAGAATTTTTTAATTTTTATTTTTAAAAAAGTTTTAAAGTTTATTTATTTTGAAAGAGAGAGAGACACAGTGGGAGTGGGGGAGGGGCAGGGGGAGAGGGAGAGAGAGATTCCCATGCAGGCTTCATGCTGTCAGCACAGAGCCCAGTGCAAGGCTTGAACTCATGAACCGTGAGATCATGACCTGAGCTGAAACCAAGAGTTGGATGTTTAACTGACTGAGCTGCCAGGTGCCCCTATAGGAATTTTTAAAGGTGAATTTCATGATAACTATCTTAAGTGTGGTATTTGTGAAAATTTCCCAAGTGAGAATGTGAAACTCATATTACCATAGTTGTTGAGGAACTGATGACAGAAATAAGCATCTACCAAAGAGCTCTGTGGTAATATGAAAGATAGGTATGCAGTTTGTTTTTGCTCTTTTTATTTACAAATAAAAATGGAGAGTTTAATGTGCGACATCAGAGGCCTTTGAAAACACATACTTAGATAGGATGACTGATAGAGTTTGCTGCTTCTCTGACCACTGTTTATTTCCAGGAGGAGGTTATCCTCTTCTCTTATATAACTAGCACATGTGGAATTTGAAGTTTTAGATTTCTATCCAGTGCTATTAAGGTGCAGTATGAATAATTACAAGGCCAAATTTTACATTTTATATTAAAATGCTGAATGCACTCTATTATACATATACTGTCTGTGTTTATATCTAACACTGCAGATTAACGTATGTGCTGTATAAACTACCTCAAGTTCACAGCTGTCCCCCTGAGGAATAATGTGTTCTGAATTCCAAAGAACAGATTGATAAGTGTTGTTCTAGTTCATACAATAATCTTAAACTCTGTGGCATACCTCCTCATTTCCAAGTAAACACCATTCAAGGAGGTTCAACAGTGATTTTGAAAGGTGCAAGGCTTTTTAATTAGATTAGAAAGAATAGTGCAAATTACTTAATTTTTCTGCACTCAGCACTTAGAAGGGTCCATTGCCACTGTAAAATATATTTTAAGGAAAATCAGTAGTTAGTCTAATACTTCTTACATCTTCTTTATTATGTAACATTATTTTAAGGATGGATTTTAATAAAAGTTTACTGTTGTGACAATGGTGCCTTATTTTGTTTTGTCCTTTATTTTTTCAAATGTTTGTTTATTTTTGAGAGAGAGAGAGAGAGCAGGGGAGGGGCAGAGAGGGAGAGAGAGAATCACAAGCAGGCTCCCCTCTGTCAGTGCAGAGCCCAGTGCAGGTCTTGAACTCACAAACTGTGAGATCTTGACCTGAGCCGAGATCAAGAGTCAGATGCTTAACTGAGCCACCCAGGCGCCCCTGTTTTGTTCCTTAAATAGGCTAGAAAGGAAGATAAAACTTTATCATCTGTTTCAAATAAAGTTCTCTAATTAAAAAAGAACTTTCTAATTTAAGGGTGTATCACTTTTATTTTATAAAAATATAACTGAATCTTATAAGTGATAACTTCTGATGAATTCTGTGTAGGTCCTGAATTTGGCAGAACTTTAGTCAGAAGAGTTATGTTAACTTTGTAAAGCAAATTTTTTTGAATAGGAGAAGTTAGATAAAAAGTTTAATGCTTGGGCACCTGGGTGGCTCAGGCTCAGTGGGTTAAGCGTCTGACTCTTGCTTTTGGCTCAGGTCATGATCTCACAGTTCGTGAGTTCAAGCCCTGCGTTGGGCTCTTTGCTGACAGCATGGAGCATGCTTGGGATTTTCTCCCTCTCTCTCTGCCCCTCCCCTGCTCGCTCACGTGCTCGCTCTCTCTTTCTCTCTCAAATAAACTTAAAAAAAAATTAATGCCATTAACTTATACATTCAGTCGTGACAGGGAAGTTCTGCATAAATTTTCAGAGTTTCAATTGAAATCCTGTCTTGTTGATTAATTAAGATTTCCTCAGGTGAATATATAGGAGAATGTGTAAATTTATTTCAACAAATATCAATGAGTGTTAATTTTACCATTGATGAATATTTATATTTAACTTAATACTTAATATTTATATTAATATTTAGCTTTCATCCTCTATATTGTGCCAGAAATTTTGTGAAATATTGAAAACATTAGGTTGCTAGTCTTAGATATGTCCTCCTACTGTGTTCTTTTAGAAGGAAACCTCTCCAGAAGTGATTTCTAATGGATAGCACTTAGGAGAAGTTCAGGTAAATGTTGATAGGTTATGACTTAGAAGTGAACCTTTGAGGAATGAAGTGTGAAATATAGGTAGCTCATTCATGACACATGTACCAGCTCTTAGGAGACTTTTTTTGCACTTGCCTAGAATGGTTTATATAATTTAACACCGTTTATAATAGTAACTGGCATATTTGATTAGAAGTTAAAGTCTGTTAAATCACAGACTGCAGATCACCTGTCATTAAGCTGTAACTTCTTTAATCATGTTAATGTATCCTAGTGATCAAGAGCACAATTCTAGAGGTGGAACACTGAGGTGGAATCCTCATTCTGACACTTGCTGGTTGTATATAGCCTTGAGCAAGTTATTTACCTTCTCAGTGCCTCAGTTTCTACATCTGTTGAAAGGAAATAATAGTACCTACATCAGTGAGATGTTGTGAACATTAGAGTTCATATTCGTAAAGCTCTTAGAATGAGTGTTTTTGAACGTCAGCTATTTATTTTATAATCCCCAAGTGGCTGGATAAAGAAAGCGGCTGTTCAGGCTTTGCTTTTATCATGTAAATTCAGAAGTCATTACAGCAAAAAAGGGGAGTTTCCTAGTGATATGTTCTGAAACTTATTTTCCTCCTTGTTTTCATTGCTTTCCCACAGAGGTTAAGCTGAATTAACAAGACTGGTTTTAAAAATTATTGTCAGTTTTTTTTAATCAAGGAAAACACCATAGTTTTTTCATTTATTTACTTAAGCATTTCCATGAAGTGTTTGCAGTATAAACACTGTGGTATTGTGTTAATATATGAGAACCAAAAAATGGAGCTAGCTAATCTGTTTTCACTTGATAAGCTGAATGAAGCCGAAAATAAGTGGCACAAATGAGTGAAACGATAAATTAAAATTCAAATTACCATATTACAGGGATGGTAGATAAACAAGCAAACATTGGGATACAGGAGTTTTACTCTTCTAGATAACTAGTATTAAGATTTTGGCTGAATGTTATAATACTGCATATTGAATATCTTTGTAGTATAAATTTCATTGCATTTACAATGTGGGCACTATAAAACTTAAAAATGGTCTTGTATTTAGTTATATGACTAAATTAAATACTATAACGTGATAAAAATAGAAATATTATAAAATATATCTTTAATAATAACTTTATTTCCAGTTAATTCATTAATTTAGAATTTACATGTAAAATGAAATTGAAACTTAAACTTTAAGGTCTCTTTTCCATTAGCCAAAATATTGTAGGACCTTGTTGTAAGTGTATTTGTTGTTGAATGTAATTCTATGTGAGACAAATCTATTGTCAAAGGTATTTAGTTTGGCTTACAGGTTTAACAGAAATAATAGCTATTTATGTGTATTAAGTCAGTAAAACAGTTTTGTTTTTGTTCATTTATTTGACATTCACAATAACAAAGTAGCTAGAACAGTGTTCTTACTAATTCTGTTCTATGGATGATAAATCAGGGATTAGAGAAACTAAGAGTTAGTTGCATATGGTTATTTCAAGGAAGTGGAAGATCAAGCATTGGAACCCAGGTTTCTTGATCTAAATCTATTCTTTTTTTTTTTTTTTTTTTTTTTTTTTGAGTAGACTCCACACCTGATGTGAAAAACCCTGAGATCAAGAGTTGCCTGCTCTATTGACTGAGCCAGCCAGGCCCCCCCTGAATCCATTATTTTCTATCACACCAATTAGCCACTTACAGCTTTCTTTTGTATTGGGGAAGAACAGTTACTAACCTCATTTGCTTTGCTCATTACTGCGACTGTTTTTGGGGGGCGGTGGGGGTGGGTGTGGAGTGGGATTTGTGTGTGTATTTGTATTTGAGTCTCTTACGTTTTGTCCTCCTCCTTGTTTTTATATTCTTTTTGCTTCCCTTCCCTTATGTTCATCTCTTTTGTATCTTAAATTCCTCATATGAGTGAAGTCATATGATATTTGTCTTTCTCTGACTTATTTCGTTTAGCATAATACCTTCTAGTTCCATTCTCGTTGTTGCAAATGGCAAGATTTCATGCTTTTTGACTGCCAGCTGATACTCCATTGTATATATATACCACATCTTCTCTATCCATTCATCTGTCAATGGACATTTGGGCTCTTTCCATACTTTGGCTTAAATAGACCTTATTTTTAGAACAGGTTTTGATTTACAGAAAAACTGAGAAGATCGTATAGAGAATTCCCATATATTCTTATACCCAGTTTTCCTTATTTATTAATATCTTACATTAGTAGAGTACATCTGTTAATGAACCAATATTTGATACTAATGATGCATTCCTATTGATTAAAGCCCATAGTTTATTCATATTGCCATAAATTGTTCCTAATGTTGTTTTTCTCTTCTAGGATCCTATCATATTACATTTAATTCTCATGTCTTCTTAGGCTGTTCGTGATTGTGACAGTTTCTCAGACTTTCTTCACTTTGGATGCCCTTGACAGTTATTTTATTTTATTATTTATTTATTTAAATTTTATTTTTTATTTTTAAAAATTTACATCCAAATTAGCATATAGTGCAACAGTGATTTCAGGAGTAGATTCCTTAGTGCCCCTTACCCATTTAGCCCATCCCCCCTCCCACAACCTCTCCATTAACGCTCAGTTTGTTCTCCATATTTATGAGTCTCTTCTGTTTTGCCCCCCTCCCTGTTTTTATATTATTTTTGTTTCCCTTCCCTTATGTTCATCTGTTTTGTCTCTTAAAGTTCTCATATGAGTGAAGTCATATGTTTTTTGTCTTTTTCTAATTTCACTTAGCGTAATACCCTCCAGTTCCATCCACGTAGTTGCAAATGGCAAGATTTCATTCTTTTTGATTGCTGAGTAATACTCCATTGTGTGTGTGTGTGTGTGTGTGTGTGTGTGTGTGTGTGTGTATACCACATCTTCTTTATCCATTCATCCATCGATGGACATTTGGGGTCTTTCCATACTTTGGCTATTATTGATAGGGCTGCTATAAACATTGGGGTGCATGTGTCCCTTTGAAACAGCACACCTGTATCCCATGGGTAAATGGCCAGTAGTGCAATTGCTGGGTTGTAGGGTAGTTCTATGTTTTGTTTTTTGAGGTACCTCCATACTGCTTTCCAGAGTGGGTGCACCAGCTTGCATTCCCATATTTATTTATTTTTTTAATGTCTATTTTATTTTTGAGAGAGAGATAGACCGTGAGCTGGGGAGGGGCAGAAAGAGAGGGAAGCACAGAATCTGCAGCAGGCTCCAGGCGCTGAGCTGTCAGCACAAGGCCGGACATGCGGCCCCAACCCACAAACCATGAGATCATGACCTGAGCTGAAGTTGGATGCGTAACTGACTGAGCCACCCAGGCACCCTGATGACCTTTACGGTTTTAGGGAGTACTAGTTGTTTTGTAGGATGCACCTTGATTAGAATTTGATGTTTTTCTCATGATTAGATTGGGATATTGAGGAGAAAGATAACATATGTGAAGTGCCATTTTCATCATGGATCATATCAAGAATAATTACTATAAACGTGGTATATCACTGTTAATGTTGACCTTGATCACCTGTCTTTAATAGTAAAGTTTCTCTACTTTAAAGTTACTCATTTTGTTCACCTTTCTCTACTGTATTCTTTGGAAGGAAGTCACTATGTGCATGCTCCACCTCCTTGAGGACAAAAGATCTACATAAATTATTTGGCATTCTTCTACACAAGAGATTTGTCTCTTCTCTTTCACGTGTTAATTTATTCATTTGTGTCAGTATGTGCTCATTTATATTTATTTTATATTTTGGGTTATAATCCAGTACTACTTTATTTGTTGCTCAAATTTTTCTAGCTTTGGCCATTAGGAGCTCTCTCAGTTGGCTCCTTTGTGCTCTTGGCATACCTTATGCAGTGTGAGGGTTAGTTTTTCTAAGCTCTTACTTTCTGGTTCTACTGGATCCTTCTAACTCATCTTGTATGTTTCCTTCCCCGGTCCTAGGGTCATCCCTTTCTCTAAGAAGCCCTGGTTCCTTTTCCTTTTATTAGAGAACAGTATTAGAAACCAAGCTCATGGTGATCGGTTTCATTTCCTTTACGCCCTTTCAGTGGACAGATCAAAGAAATATATGTGTGTATACTAACCTGTGTAAATACACATATCTATAAACATTTCTATATTAGATACAGCCACCTGTGTCTGTATTAAGCTAAACATGAATTCGTTTTTTAAACCTTTTATTTTTAAATAATCTCTATACCCAACATGGGGCTTGAACTCACAACCCCAAGATGAAGAGTTGCATGCCCTACTGACTGAGCCAGCCAGGTGCTCCATAAACATGGGTTTATGAACCATCCAACTGTAATCTACCACAGTATGGATCCTTATAGCCTCCTTCTCCTGTTTATTTGTGAATTTCTGTGCCAACAGTGAGATTCCTGGTTCCCACCATCCACCATCCATTTACCCAGTTGTTCAATTCCAGTACATATGTATAACAACATCAGAATCATTAACCAAAGCCTCATTGGAAGCACTTTGTCAATACAAGAGAGTATAATACTTTTGTGTGTTTTGTTTTCTTTTAGTCTTAGAGACTCACTCATTCTAAGGCTACTTAGGCCAGCACCTTTAAAATTAAAATTTATTGGATGAATGAGTCATGTTTTCTCCTGAAGGTACTCTGTTCTCTCTGCTTCCATCTCTCCCTGGACTATTGTTTGCCTCTTCCTGTAATACTCTTTGCCCTGATAGATCTACCTCCCTACCTTGCCTACACCTCTTATACATATTTTTTTTCTCTTGATAATGTAGTTAATGAATGGAATATTTGATAGATGGTGGTAGAATTTTTCATTTTTGTTTTTTAATCTAAAGACAGTTTTTCTTTCTGATGGTTATCTTTTTAACATTTCTGAAAAATTTGTATAAGATGACATTGTGTTTAAAAAATGGGTTTTGTTTGCTTTTTAAGCTATTTCAATAGGGAGGCAGTGTAACATTAAGAGCATGGCTTCTGTAATTATACTCTCTGGGTTCAAATTCTGGCCCCACAGTTTAGTAACTTGGTGAACTTAGGTGTACCTCAATATTCTCAACTGTACAATAGGTATTTTAAAATTATCTACCTAATTAGATTGATATGAAAGTTAAATGAGATAATACCTTTTTAAGTGCTTTTAACAGTGCCTAGCACCTAGGAACCCCTTAATAAATGTTAACTATTATTAAACTAGCACTATATGTAAGGCTACAGAAAGGAATATTACATCAGAGTATTGCATTTAGGGTGGTTGTCCTTTTAGATGTTTGAGGATTACTTGAGGGATTTCAAAGTTTAGGGTGATTATACGTTCTTATTTGCCTGGGATGACAGTCCAGGAATATGCCTATTGTGCTGACACGATTATGGGTAGCATTACCCTTTGTACTTGCTTAGAGTGTTTTGATTTGAATGATAATTCATATGGCCACCTTATTTCCAGGGATTATAAAATCCTGCCTGCCTCCATCTGCCCAGAGTTGGTATAAATGAGCAGAGCAGGCTTGGGGTAGACAGGTAGAGACTGGGAAGAAGGGGGTACCTAAGAGAGCAGTGCTGCTTTGTTACAGCTGCTTATGGCCAAGGAGGATGTGAGCCTCCTATAACCAGATTTTGAGTTTTCAAGAGTAAATTCCAGAAATCTGGAATTTTTGGAATGATGTCTCAATTTTTCATCATTGGCAACAAATTCGATTTTCCTAAAAGCACACAAATTCATTGAACCATATAAAGATCTGTGTATTTTATCATATGTAAATTATATCACAGGTTTTTAAAATGGGCAGGTCAAATGGTAGTTCTTATATGACTTTTAATCTAATAATTACCTAATGCAAAGAATCAATTCTAATGTGGAAACTTGACATGTAAGTGTTCTTTAGTATTAGTTTATATACCAGGCATTGTTGAGCTTTAATTCTGTTACCATATATATTCTAAAGCATGTTATGGTTGAAACTATAAAACAGGAAAAACTGACCTCAAAGTTGCCTCAAAGGAAATCTGGAGACATATTTAGACTGGGAAAACTGAAAAAGGTAGTACTAACTTGACTGTAACTGAAATCTTTACTGACTTAAAACAATTATGAATTTTTGGAGGCTGTATAAACTATATATACTAACTGCAATGGTGAAAACACAAGTGAACGTATATTGGGCAAAAATTGTGGGGCCACTGATTCTACTTAAAGTGTGTTTCAAAATGATCTGTCATAGTTTGCATTCCTGAAACCTGGTGGGAAACAAACCTTTTTTTTTTTTCTTTAAGATTGCTTTAAAGAAGTCATTCATATACGTCTGGATGAACTCCTCCGTGTTTTAAAATCTGTAATGAATAAACATCAGAACCTCAATTCTGTTGATCTTCAAAATGCTGCAGAAATGCTTACTGCAAAAGTAAAAGGTAAGAAAGATCTATTAAATGTGGGTGGTGTGGGCAAAAGGCATCCAAGTGATACATTTTGGTCTATAATGACTATAGTGCCATCTCCCCATGTGGTATTGGTATCATGTGTCAGTAGGAGTTATGTATACTTTGATATGTGGATATTCCCATGGAGTCACACCTGAAATTCTTTTCCTTTCGAAAATTAAAACTTATTTGGCAGGAAGCAGTCTAAAAATACTACCTGAAATAAATTAAACAAATGATATTTAAAATTTTTGAGTTTTTTGAAAGAGGGCATGCTCTTTTGAAGTAGGTCATTAGTGTACAAAAGTCTTTGTTTTGTGAGGACAGTTGGTGCTGGAAAATGGTAATTTGTAGCAACTCCACTTAAAGGAGGGAGCTGAATAGAGAAAAAGACTTTTTTTAATGTAAAAAAAGTGAAACTAATTATATGTATGGATAAACACACACACGTGTATTACATATAATAAAGAATCAAGAATTAGGATTTATCCTCTAATGAAAGGACTTGCCACCCAAAGTGTTAGAATCTGTTTTTCTGGACTACAGTATATAAGAAGGATTGAAAGTGAAGGGAGTATTTGAGAAGAATGGGACGGAATTCAGTTAGGATATTAGTAGAAATAAGGGACTGGATGTGGATTGGCAGTCTGATCTAAGGCAGAAGCTTCAGTGTGGTGGAGGTGGAATGTGGTTGTTCTAGAGGAGGGGATGGATATTGATTTGATGAAATGCAGGATGTTGATGATTAATGTGAGTTGAAGAGGCAGACTTGAAAGGTGTGGTGTCTAGGTGGTAATGGAAGAAGGTGACCAACTCAGACTGTGCAGAGTAAATATAGGCTGAGTAAGAGATCCCAGGGACAGAGAGAGGATGGAGAAACCTGATGAACACCTAAGAAGTAAGGAGATGGTCTGGAGAAAGATGTCATGGAATTTTAAATTAAAGTACAAGAAGTGATTGTCAGTGTTATATGTCACTTACAAGTAATATGAATTCAAGTAATGTAACTGTAGAAAGTGATTACCTGCAGGTTGAGTAAGGAAAGGAAAGGATTCTTTGGGGCAGGGAAATTACTGTACTGAGTCTCAGAGGTTGAGTGGGCATTTTTGAGTTGGGGTGGTGGAGGTTGGGACTGTGATTTGGGGCACTTGCATGAGAAATCTGGATGTGAAGAACATGGTGCAATTGGTGAACACACTCCGATCTAGAGAAGGCAAAGGGCAAGTGTCAAGGGCTGAGTGAGGCATGAGGACAAAATAAAAAGCTTGTCAATAAAATATGGTCCATATACCTGAGAAACACTTCCTCTGCTTTTTGACATAGATGTATTGTGTTTGTGTGGTTCTTTTTTTTCCCCCTGTATTTCAAGCATTGAGAAACATACAGATTGCTTTAAATGAGAAAAATGGGTAGTTTCTGTTGCGACTTTTAAAAATGTGCTTGGTAACCAAATTTGTTTTTAAATAGATTGTTTATAAGTGTCATTTAACTTAACTTAGATAGGGAAATTTGCGTCTATAGATAGTAAAATTTCCATGCTTGGAAATAGCGACCACAGTTCATTCAATTGTTGTCAGTAGCTATTGTGTGCAGTCAGGATGTCCTGGGGAAGGAGTGTGCCTGTGTATAGTTGGTGTCCACATTCCAGAAACAGACTTGAAGAAAGTGGCCTCTCAGCTGCCTTGGAGATCTTTTTTCCTTTGAGGTAAAGCAATCTTTTGAATATTATCTCCCACTATGAGTGCCTTTACCCTTGGGATTATTGTTACAATTTTACTTTTGTGTTGGGTGAAATTTAAAAGATTACTTTTTTTGTTCCTAAACTTCTGTTTCAATATGCCCCATGAGATTAGAAAATTTTTTAAATTGTGTTTTCCTTGGTATAAATTTATGTGTTTAAATAAAACCTTTACAGCTCACTCTTATTGTTGAGGCCATCTAAGAACATCACTGATACCTCAAATGAAAAATATTCAGTGACCCGAAAAATTGAGGTCAAATTCAAACATACTTAATTTTTTCTTCTAATGATAATTTAATTTTAAAACCCTGGAAAGGCAAGGGGGAGGTAGAAACTATTTTTGAATCTCTGTTCTCTGGCAATCTAGATATTTTGCATATGCTATTTTAATATTTTAAAAAAACCTATAAAAGCGTGTTTTTATTTCTATTTTAAAGGGGGAAAATTTAAAGAAAAAAGCTGTCATACATTAGGATCAGAAAGCTGACAGGAATGTGAAGATCATTTTGTTTTAAACCCGTGATTACATTTAAAAAAACAAAGGTGACATGACTTGTTCTGAATGTCTTCACTGTCGATGCATTTGACAAATATACCAAAACATTAAGAGATAACATACACAGAATGACTTTAGAATCATGGAGGTCTAATCTTGTTTGTGCTACTACAGGTGTTAATGCATAAAGTCTGTCTGCTTCCTCTGCATACTAAATGCATTGGAATGAAATTGGAATCTTTAACTCCTTTTACTTTTTATTTTAACTTTGGAATTTACCTTTTTAATAACTTTAAAAGAACATTTTAAAACTTTAAATTAAAAACTTTAAAAGATAAGGTTTTCCTCATTCATTCTAATAGTGATTTGTATTTCCTGTGTCTCCTCCTATTTCCAAGCAGGAAGTTCAGTCTGACAAAATATTTGCAATATGGTAAGAGAGATACAGCTTATTTTTGAAGTAGATAAAAGACATCTTCAGCTCTCAGTAATTTGTTAGGTACTTAAGTATTTGTGTTTTCACGATTTATAGTTATTTTGGTCAGTCTTGTAATATAAATTAATAGGACTAGGACCATTTATTTAGGTTTTTCATGATCTGTAGTTTGCCGTAGATTTAAAAATTGACAAAAAAATTGACAAAAAAAGCTTTTAATTACATATCTAAAATTGTAGAAGCCTCGTGTCTTCTTTCTGTTTTGAAAACTTAATTTTCTAATAGGCAGTACATTCAAATGGTTCATAATGCAAATGGCATAAAAGAGTATTCAACAGTGAAGTGTCTATTTTATCTCACTTAGCTACCCTTTCCTTTACCTGGATAAGCGACAACTATTATTGATTTTTTTGTGTATCTTTCCAGAGACATGTTATGCATATATAAACGATACAATATGTTCTCTTCTTTACCCTCCTTTTTACACAAATGGTAGCCTTTTTGCTCCTTGCTCATTGTTCTATGTTCTGTACATAAAGCATTTCCTAATTCTTTTGTTGTGATTTGCTCTGTTTTTTTCAAAGCTGCATGGTAATCTATTATATTTATGTGCTATATAATCTATTTAACCAGTTCACTAATAGATGTTTGGATTGTTTCCAATTTTTTTCTGTTACAAATAATGCTTTGATGAATAGCCTTATTCATTTGTATTTGTATTTCTGATATTGCTAAACACCCTTTGCAGTGGTTCTGCCCTTCTGATAGCAGTGCTGAAAATGCTGATTTACTGCACCTTTGCCAACACAGTTGGTTACCACACTTTGTTATCCAGTCTAAGAGTAAAAATTGGCATCTCAGTGTAGATTTGATTTGCATTTCCCTTATTTTGAGTGCAGTTGTCTTTTCATATGCTTTGGAGACATTTATACATTCTTCTATGTGAGTTGACCCTTTTTTTTTTTGATGGTTGGTCTTTTTTTTTTCTATTTTGATTTGTAGAAACTCTGTGTTAAGTGAAATTAATCCTTAAACTTTGATGTAAGTTGCAGACTTCCTTTATCTTTTGATGTGCCTATGGTATTTTATTTTATTTTTGCATTTAAATTTATCAGTCTTGGGAACCTGGGTGGCTCAGTTGGTTAAGTGTCTGACTCTGGCCCAGGTCATGATCTCACAGTTCATGAGTTCAAGCCCCACATCGGGCTCTGTGCTGTCAGTGTGGAGCCTGCTTCACATCCTCTGTCTCCTTCTCTCTCTGCCTCTCCCCAGCCCTCTTTCTCTCAAAAATAAATAAACATTAAAAAAATAATAAATTTATCAATCTTTTGTATGGTTCTTGGGTTTTAAGTAATAGGAAGGACTTCCCTGCTCTGAGATTATAATAGCATTCTCCAGTGTTTTTTCATTGAATGTTGTCATAGTGTCATTTACTAAATTTAAGTCCTTGATACATTCTAGAGTGTCTACATGTCTGGCTTATTTATCACATAATTCATCTTTTCCTGACTGATTTGAGATGCCATTTTTATCATAAGTACACTAAAGTGTCATATGTGTTTATGTCTATGTTTGGACCGTATTATGTCCCACTGATTTGTTTAGTCATGTGCCGATACACACCATCTTTATTGTAGTTGTAAAGTATGTTTTAGTATCTGAAAGGGGTAACTCCTCTTTCTATTACTCTTTTTGTTCAGGATTTTATTTTTCCATTAGGACTTTTGAATTGGCTTATGTAGTTCCCAAAAATATCTATTGGTATTTTTGAGGGGATGAGTAAGGTTTATAAATTCATAAAGTCATAATTAAAGTTATGAATTAAGGAGAAGTTATATACTTAGCATTTCTGAAAACAGTATGCATTTCATTTCTTCAAGTTGTCTTTTATGTTTCTCAGAAGCAACTTAAGGTTTTCATTTTGTAAGTCTTACTGTTTTTGGTTTGTTTGTTTTTTCCCCTAAACATTTTTTCCCATGCATAAGGTGAAAATTTGTTTCATTATATCTTTTAATTCAGTGGTTTTCAACTGTGGTCCCTAATTAATGACATCAGGTTAGTGGATTGTGACCAACATTTTTAAAATACAAAAGAGAATAGAAAAGAAAAACCAGAATACAACACTATTGTATCAGATGTAAAGATGTGGGGTTTCTGGGTGACTCAGTTGGTTAAGCATCCTACTCTTGATTTCAGCTCAGGTCATGATCTCACAGTTCATGAGATGGAGCCTCACATCAGGCTCTGTGCTAAGAGCACAGAGCCTGCTTGGAATTCTTTCTCTCTCTTTCTCTCTGCCCCTCCCCTGCTCACTCTCTGTCTCTCAAAATAAATAAGTAAACTTAAAAAAAAAAAAAAGACCTAAGAATGTTTCAGAAACTTTATAGGTGTTATATAACTTATAACTATTATGTGTGTATGGTATACTTGGTCATGATATAATATGTATTTCTTACGCAAGGTTGTGGTCAAAAAAGTTTGAAAGTCACTAATAGATGATATGTATGAAAGCTATTCATGTGATTTCTTAAAGACATACTAAATGTGCCTTAGTGCTTAGTGACTTAATAAGGAACCCAAGGGAGATAATTATTTAAACCTTGAGCAAAATTTTGATGGAATTTTGAAGAATGTCTAATAGGAAGAAGAGAGTGGAGACAGAGAAACCAGTTAGCAGGTTGTTAAATAGTCCAGACTAGAAGTAAAATGTGGCCTTTTGAACTAAGTGGCAGTGGGAATGGAAAGGAAGAAAATATTTTAGAGCCATCTTGAAAGTAAAGATAATGAGCTAAGAAATGTATGGAAAAGAGTTGGCTTAAAGGGCAGACTAGAAGAGAGGATAGAGTTCAATTAGGACATGTTGAGATTATAATGCGGGTAAAGCCTGGGAAGCAGAAGGAATATATCAAACAGACCATTGGAAGTGTGGATCTGGAGCTCAGAGGTTAAAACTAGACAGGTAGTTTTTAAGGATCCATTTACCTCAAAGATATGAAAGAGGATGTGATTCTGTGGGCATAATGTATAGAGAAGAGAGCCAAGGTGAGAACTGCAGGCTGAGTGGAACGACTATTAAGAAAAATTGTCAATAGATAGATATAGAACATGAGGGCACCATGTTCACTATCAAGCAGGGTGCTCTAAGCGCTTGACATTTCTTTGAATAATACACCATTTTACAGACGAAGAAATTGTAGTGAGGTGATGTATCCAGAATAACTCCAGAAGTGGTAATGGTTAGATTTGAACCCTGGTCTGAAACTCTGAAGCCCTCTCTTTCTAGTTACTATCTATAACAAACTGCTTCTAACAGTGCAGAAGACTTCAAGATGGAAGCAAGTGGTTAATATTTGTAGTAGTAATAGCAGACATTATTGACGATACACTTCCTGTATGCTTGACACTGTTAAATTTTGCTTGGATTATGCTATTAATCTGCACAGCAAATTTTTCAGGTCAATACTGTATTGTTCTGTCAACTCTTATTTTGCAGATAAGGAAGCTGGGACATAGAGAGGTTTGCCCAAGGTTGCACACAAATTAGGTGGTAGAGTTGTTGAGAGTTGCAGAGTAGTCGGGTAGGATGAAAACTTGGAAGAAAAAAGGCCTCCAAGTTTGACCAATAGGTTTTTGTTGCCAGTGTTCAAAGTGGTTTTGAGTGAAAATAATAACTAACATTTATTGAGCATTTTCTGTGTAGCAGGCTCTGTTCTGAATTCATTCAATTTTTATAACAGTTCTCAAAATACATACTATTGTCCATATTTTATAAATAAGGAAACTGAGGCACAGAGCAGTTGTGTTACTTAACTTAGTAGGAGACATAGTTAGATTTAACCTAGGCAGACTGGCTTCGGGACCCATCCTCTTAACCAGGCTCAGCAAACTACTTCTGGTGGGCCAAATCTGGCCTGCCTATTTTTGTAAATAAAGTCTTACCAGAGCACAGCCATTCTTACTCATTTATATATCACCATATCTCATTCATTTATGTATGGCTCCTTTAGACCAAGTTGAATAGTTACAACCTACTGTATGGTCTGAAAAGTCTAAACTATTTGCTCTCAAGCCCTTTACAGACAAAGTTTTTCAGCCTCTGATAACGATTAAACTGGATGAAAAGCCAAATCCTGGTGAATTTAGTTATGACCTATTTATAGAGGTTTGGCAGTAAAAAAAAAATAATAATAAATAAATAAATAAATGTTAAGTTGGATGTTAGGTTGAAGAGGAAATATGGTAAAATTAAAGTTTTTTCACATAGGAAAGATTTGAGTATGTTAGTAGCATAAGAAAAAATGTCAGTTAAAATTTTTTTTATCTTTATTTATTTTTGATAGACAAGAGTGTGAGCAGGGGAGGAGCAAAGAGGGAGACACAGAATTCAAAGCAGGCTCCAGGCCCTGAGCTGTCAGCACAGAGCCCGATGTGGGGCTCAAACTCATGACCTGAGCCAAAGTCAGACACTCAACCGACTGAGCCACCCAGGCGCCCTAGAAAAAAGGTCAGTTGAGTGAGAGATAATAAAACTATGGAGGAAGGTGGCCCAGAGTTTTGGAGAATGCAGGAGAGAGTGGGAAGATTTATTACTGGAAAGGAGCCAAAGACTTTTCTTTGAAACACTGAGCAGAAGAAAAAGAAAAAAAAAAAAAAGAAAGGATATTAGAAAAATAGGGCTGTTTTGAATTGGAGGCAAGGGCAATAATAGGAATTTTCATTGGATAGTTGTAATCTCATTCAAGTAAGGAGGAAGGCAAAGAAAGAAGATGTTCAAGTAAGTGTCTTTTCACTATTCACAATTACTACTTCTTAAATCTCCCAGTCATGTTTAGTGCTATGAAAACCATTTAGGAAAGAAACAATAATTGTAGAATTTGGTGTGGTGTTATAAGGTATTTTTTTTTTCTTTAAAGTCTAACAGGTTAAGGTTAGGAAATATAAGTAGGCTTTACATTTTTGCTGGTTTTAAGTTATTTTAAATATACATTATAAGTTACTATTTAAAGTTTACTTTCCAAGGGGGAAAAAAAAAAGAGGTTAGAGTGGGAGAGAGCCAAAGCATAAGAGACTCTTAAAAACTGAGAACAAACTGAGGGTTGATGGGGGGTGGGAGGGAGGGGAGGGTGGGTGATGGGTATTGAGGAAGGCACCTTTTGGGATGAGCACTGGGTGTTGTATGGAAACCAACTTGACAATAAATTTCATATGTTGAAAAATAAATAAAAAAATGAAATCTTCAAAAAAAAAAACCACCTCAATATAAAATCCAAATAAAAAAAATAATAAAGTTTACTTTCCAATGAGATGTTTAAAGCAGGGTATAACTGATATGCAATAAAGTACATGTATTTAAAGGACACAATTTGATCAATTTTGACATGCATACCCTGTGAAACTGTCACAGTTCAGATAATGTGTACCCCTTTGTAAACCCTCCTTTCTACACCTGCCTGCGGCCCCCTTTCATTAAAACTATCTTTCTTTTCTTTTCTTTTCTTTTCTCTTCTCTTCTCTTCTCTTCTCTTCTCTTCTCTTCTCTTCTCTTTTCTTTTCTTTTCTTTTCTTTTCTTTTCTTTTCTTTTCTTTTCTTTTCTTCTTGAGAAAGACATGGGGGGAAGGGCAGAGAGAATCCCAAGCAGGTTCCACACTCTCAGCACAGTGCCTGACGCTGAACTCCATCCCATGAACTATGAGATCATGATCTGAGCCAAAATCAACAGTCAGATGCTTAACCTACTGAGCCACCTAGGCGCCACCCCTCCTTCATCAATTTTGATATGTTGTGTTTTCATCTTCCTTGTGTTCAAAACATTTTCTGATTTCCTTTTTTCTTCTTCAAGCTATGGGTTATTTAGAAGTGTGTTATTTAGTTTCCTGGTATCTGGGATTTTCCAGAGATCTTTCCGTTATTTCTAATTTAATTCCATCTAGTCACAGAACATTTTTTGCCTGATTTGAATCCTTTTAAACACATTTTAACTTGTTTTATGGCCCATAATGTAGTCTATCTTGGCAAATATTTAGTGTGTATTTGAAAAGACATGTGTTCTGCTGTTACTGGATGGGATGTTCTATAAATGTCTGTCTAGGAGAGGTGGCTGATAGTATCGTCGAAGTCTTCCATATCCTTACTGATTTTCCATCTACCTGTTCTGTCAATTATTGAGAGAGGGCTATTGAAATCTCTGGCTGTAACTGTAAATAAATTTGTCTATTTGCAATTCTACTAGGTTTTGCTTCATGCATTTTGAGTTGTTTATCAGGGGCATAACTGTATAGAATTATGTCCTTGATAAATTGACTCCATTATTATAAAGTGACCTTTACCTATAGTAGTTTCCTTTGCTGGGAAATGTAATTTGTGTGATGTTAGGCAGTAAGCTGGGGCTCTTGTTGAGCTTTCCATGTTTCTTGTTTCCCATGTTTCTTGTCTGTCAAGATACTTGTCCTTCGTTGCCTGACAGCCGATGTCTTGAAAATTTTTGTTTCATGTATTTGGTATGAGTTTCTTCTAGTTGTTTCAGACAGAAGTATAAACCTGATTTTCCATCTTGGCCAGAGCAGAAGTCCAAAAATAGTTTTTAAATTATTTATTGTGGTTCTTAAGTTTTTCTTTTTGTTTGTATTGGGGATACCTTAGAAGAGTCTAATAAAAGATATAGACCTGAGCCCCTCATGTCTATAGAGGCTTATCCATGTAAAAGCTTGGTTGTAATTTCATGAGGTTTAGAGGCTTGAGGTTTCATTCATCCTTGCTTAGGAATTCTTGCTTTCCAGCAAGCATTTTCAACCCCAGTTGCACATTAGAATCACCTGGGAGAGCTTTTGAATTAATACGTATGCTCCATCAGACCTTTGAAATCTGAATTTTTGGTGGTAGGACCAGATTTTTGGTTTTTAAACCTCCTAGATTTTTGAACAAATACCAATGCTTCATCAGACCTTTGAAATCTGAATTTTTGGCGGTAGGACCCAGATTTTTGGTTTTAAGCAATGATTGTATTGTGCAGCCAAGCTTTAAAACATCTTGTGTTAAGCAAAGGATGGCTTCCTCTTCACTTGGTCTCTTTACCTTTCCTTTACTGGCTAGGATCCTAGGGAGGACGGGACACAGGGAGCCAGTTGCTCATTAAACTCAACTTAAGTAGAAGGGGTTACTTTAAAAAAAATTGCCAATTCCACCTTCAGATTTTGTCTTGGTAAATTATATCTGGGCTTTTAACAAAGGTGCCTAGAGAAGTTATAATAAGAAACCTTTTTCAGTTATGTTTCACAATTTGCTTTTCACAAAATGCAAAATGGTTGGACTGTCTCTTTGGCAAACAAGAGACAGCTATATATATCAAATTAGCCTGAACCTCAGAGCCCAAGAGCCTGAAAGAAATAAAGCTATAAATAACTAGGAATTTAAATTTTCTAAAGCATTGGGTGTTTATGTGATATGCTTTGTATGTAGGATTTATGCTATGTCAAATGTATATATGGTGTCAATTAGTGGTAATTCTTAGTGAAAAGTGTAGTTCATTTGACTAAAGTGGGCCCACAGTGCATTTATCTATTTTTTTAAATGCCGTAAAACAATAAACATAGAGAAAATAGGGTGCTCTTAATGAGAGGTCTGATGTAATATGGACTCTGTGACTTCAAGATGGATTGATTTCACATTGCATCACTTTTTAGATGTGTCAAATTATGTAATGCATGGAGTAGGAAGTTTGGAATGCCAGCTACTTTTATGCAAGCTGATTCTTTTGTATGATTTTTCTTAATGAAGAACTTGAACATCATATTCATTGTGTGTATTAGGCTTCTCAGTTCCCAAATCTTCTAGTGCTTCTAGAAGTAATGGTGAATTTTTAAGAGATTAAATGACTTTGTATGAATCTAGTTTAAAATGTTTTCTCCTTCAGGGCACCTGGATGGCTCAGTCAGTTAAGCATCCAACTCTTCATTTTGGCTCAGGTCATGATCTCACAGTTAGTGAGTTTGAGCCCTCTGTCAGGCTCCAGGCTGGCAGCGCGGAACCTGCTTGGGATTCTGTCTCTCCTCCTCTCTTTCTGCCCCTCCCTGATCATGTACGTGCTCACGTGTGCTCTCTTTCTCTCTCAAAAATAAACATTAAAAAGACAATTAAAAAATAAAATGTTTTCTCTCTCATTTATTGTAACCAACCTTTCCCCATAGCTGTGGACTTCACAGAAGTTAATGAAGAAAATAAAAACGATCTCTTCAAAGAAGTATTTTCTTCCATTGAAACCTTGGCCTTTACCTTTGGGAATATGTAAGTAGAGACTGTCATTTAAAGAATTTGGGCCTGGGTATCTCAGAGTATGTCACATAATTCAGTAGAGACTTGGAAGGTAGATATTAACCAATATAAAATATTATCACAATACTGGAAAAGCTATATTCATTATTGTTTTATTACTGTATTTGCCAGTGTCTTTAGAGCTGTTCAGAAGCAACATCCATTTGCAAGTGACTATGTGAATAAGTTCCTAGGAGTTTATTTCTAAGGTTCTTACTTAAAAAAAAAAAATTTATTCTAGATTACATGTTGAATGTAAAGCCTGTGACAGAGCAATATAATGACTTGTCTTTTTATTTCTGTTTCTTATTCTTACTTCCCTGGATAGCCTGACAAACTTCCTTATGGGAGATGTAGGCAGTGATTCATTATTGCGGCTGCCTGTTTCTCGGGAAAGTAAGGTAAGCCAGGTTTGTGTGAAAGCAGAGAGTTTAATATTTTTAACATAATATTCCAGTAATTTCCTGATTTTAATCTCAGCAGTAGTCTTTGATAGTTTTTGAGTTGAGCAAGAAAAACAGATCAGTTCATTTTAAATATAATTATGGTAGGGTCACCTGGGTGGCTGAGTTGGTTGAGGGTCCGACTTCAGCTCAGGTCATGATCTCACAGTCTGTGAGTTCGAGCCTCACATCGGGCTCTGTGCTGACAGCTCAGAGCCTGGAGCCTGCTTCCGATTCTGTGTCTCCCCCTCTCTCTGCCCCTCCCTTCCTCATGCTCTGTCTCTCTGTCAAAAATAAATAAACATTAAAAAACTTTTTTTAAATATAATTATGGTCAGTTTCTGGAGCAAAAATTTAATTATACTTTTTAAGTGGAGCTATCATTTTAAAAGACTATCTCTGATAGTTTTATGGTGTTTTATGTAATGAATCTATATGTCATACGGTCCAAAATTTTAGTAATTCTTAACCATTTTTTCTTCCTGACATTGTCACAGATCTTAAAGATTGGTGGAAACAGAAAAATAATGCAAGAAGTAGAGAGGGTGTTAATCTTTTTACACAGCCTATGGTTTGTTACCATGAAACACTTATTAGTAGACCTGAAGGTCTTAATTCTGCCTAAGAGTATTATGTCAGAGGATTGCAGTTCTGGTTCCCAATTTGAAGAAAAATTGCTGTGGAATAATAGAACATGAAGAATATTTGTAGAATATTGCTTTAAAGATTTATAGTAGTAATATTTTTGTTTGACTAAAAATTGTTCTCTAAATGCAAGAAGCTATTTTTCAAAACTGTGATAAGGGGCACTGGGTGGCTCAGTTAAGCGTCCAACTCTTGATTTGAGCTCAGGTCCTGATCTCATGGTTATGGGATTGAGCCCTGTGTCAGGCTCTGGGTTGACAACTGGGAGACTGCTTGAGATTCTCTCTTCTCCCTCCCTCTCTCTGCCTCTCCCTCACTTGCTCTCAAAATAAATAAATAAATAAATAAATAAATAAATAAATAATCATTTTTAAAAAACTGCAATAAGGACATATGTTGTTCATTTCTTGTTAAGAATGTTCAAATCCAAAAAGATTTCAGCAAGTACTTGGAACTGTGCCAAGTATTTGTATTATATCAAAATAGTATAAAAACTGCAGATCTTTCTTAAAGTGATACAAAATATGAACGACTAATTGAAGTATTTGTTTTATGTACAGTAATACTGAGAAAACAATTATGATTATTTCTGAAGTCATCCATTGATTAGTCAGGAAGGATAATGTATAAACCATATCACACTAGTGATCTTTAATTATTTTGCTATCATTTATAATTTTCCTTTAATTTTATCTTTTATTTATTTATTTATTTATTTATTTATTTATTTTTTTTCAACGTTTTTTTATTTATTTTTGGGACAGAGAGAGAGCATGAACGGGGGAGGGGCAGAGAGAGAGGGAGACACAGAATCGGAAACAGGCTCCAGGCTCCGAGCCATCAGCCCAGAGCCTGACGCGGGGCTCGAACTCACGGACCGCGAGATCGTGACCTGGCTGAAGTCGGACGCTTAACCGACTGCGCCACCCAGGCGCCCTAATTTTATCTTTTAAACGTAACTACTAATTCAGAAGATATAATAACATTATATCAGTGTGACAGCTCTGGACAATTAAAATTTTTGGTGTGACTCGTATTTCTTGTTTTTGTGCCTCTATTGTTCACACTTATTATAATAATTCTTAATAGGAAAATACTTTTTCCTTTTTTCTTTTGCACCTTGTTTTCCTTTTTGCAGTTTTTAATTAAACCGAGATTGAGCTTTAAAGGTCCATGATAGAATTCTAATCATAAAGTTAAGTTACTTTGGTGAAGAGTTTTTAAAAATATCTTTAAATACTAGTTGCCATTTACTTAATGCTGTTTATTATGTACTATGCACTGTGCTCAGCCTCCATCATCTTAATCCTTAAAGTAGCCTCAGGGAAGTAGTGTTCTTATCCCCATTTTACAGAGGGCAAACCAAAGTTACGTGAGCTTAAATATTGAGCCCGGTGTCTTACAGCTACTAAGTGAGTGCTGGACTTCAAACCCAGTCTCTTTAATCCCTTTTGCATTGAATCCCTGCATGGTCTGTATTGCCCAACCAAAGAGATCAAATTTGTTTAACATCTCACAATTTTGGTAGATATGTTTTCCTACACTGTCCAGTAAGGTAGCCACTTGCCATATGTAACTCTTTAAATTTCAATTAAGTAAAATTAAAAATATACTTCTGATTTACATTAGCCACTTTTCATATGCTCAAATAACCACATGTAACTAGTATCTACCTTATTGTACAGTGCAGATAAAGAACATTTCCATCATCATAGAACATTCTGCACTAAGCTGTTCACTAGACCTTCAGAGAAATGCTTATTATATGATAAAATGGTAAAAGATGGCTGGAAGAAGCAGGTCTTTGTGTTCTGTTTAAGTGACAATATAAATATTTAGATTGCTTCTATAACTTCCTGACTAATATTTTTAAAATTTGCAGAATTGTATGTTTTGAATGGATTTATTAATGTTAATTAATGCTGTTAGCAAACAATGAGGTTATTTATTCTTAGATCTTGAGAACTGCAGTTGTAAATAGGTATACAATTCTTATAAGATGTCATAGCATTTAAACAGATTTCTTAAGCCCTTTGAGTTCTAAATACTTGACATTCTTTAACAGGAATTATGTCACATAACAAATCAGAATGAAAAGTTTCTGAAGCAAAAATCTGTTAGCTTCTGCTCTAATCTTAAGTTTGTTTTCTTCCATGTTGTAAGTCTTTTGAAAATGTTTCTGTGGAATCGGTGGACTCATCTAATGAAAAAGGTAATGCTTGAGGTACTTAAAATCTTAGTCAAATTTTTTTGTGATTACTTTTCATAAGTGTTTTTGGATTACTTAATGTCTTGCTTGGTAACCTAAAGTGTTCATTTTTAACACAAACTAATGTATCAAACTTTACATAAATACTTAAGGGAAAAAACCCTGCTACAGTAGATAGATAATGGAGAGACTGGTCAAGAATTCTAAAGGGCTTGGGGCCCCTGGGTGGCTTAGTTGGTTAAGCGTCCGACTTTGGCTCAGGTCACAATCTCAGATTTGAGCCCCTCATCTGGCTCTGCACTGACAGTGTGGAGTTGCTTAGGAGTCTCTCTCTGTCCCTGTCTCTCTGCCCCCACCCCCTGCTCTCTCTCACTCTCTCAAAATAAATAAATAAACTTAAAAAAATTCTATAGGGCTTGTAACTTGATAATAGGAATATATATTAAGAATAAAACATACATTATAATTTAAAACAATTTTAAATTTGAACTGTGACCTTTATGTCTAAATTTGCCACTTGAATTTTTTTAAAACAGTTTTCATTGAAGAACATCTTAGGATTTGAATGCTTCTTTGTTTAGAGTTATGTGCTGATATTTAATATATACTTGATATTTTTATTTTCAGGAAATTTTTCTCCCATAGAGCTAGACAGCATGCTATTAAACAACACTGATTCTGTAGAATTGGCTTTGTCTTATGCTAAAACGTGGTCAAAATATACCAAGAACATAGTTTCATGGGTTGAGAAGAAGCTTAACTTGGGTGAGTTGCCCTTTAGGGCATCTGATTAACTTTGGAGTGTAAGAACTAAATTGTTCACAATTCATTTTCTACAGACGATGACTAATATGATTCCAAATTAGTAGCTGTTTCATTATAGTGAATAAAATCATTGTCCATTTTCTCTTCTTGAAATAGGAAACTTTTCTTACAATAAATGTACTTACTGAACTTTACTGTGGGCCAACCACTCAATCTGGGAACACAAAGACAAATAGTATACTGTCTTTGACTTTAAGGAAGTCATACTCCAGTGGGTGAAAAGAATTGCAATCAGATAATATGGTTAAAAGAAATAAAAGCAACAATAGGTGTATGAGCACAGGCGATGGAAACATCTTAATAGTTAGTTTTTTTTCCCCAGTGTTTGCAGTTGACAAAATACTTTCACATCCTGTGCTTCATTTAATCCTTACCAAAACCCTGGAAAGAAGGCAAGAAAAGAATTCTTCCCATTTTACAGCTCAGGCAAACAAGACAGGTGATTTGCCTAAGGTCAGATAGCAGATTTGCCTAGGATTATATAACTGGAAGAATATGGGATTTACCCAAAGCCTGTGCTCTTTCTACCACATTATTTGCCCTTTATAGGGAATGCCCATCAGAATCACCTGAATAGCCTTATAAAAGGGCAATACACAGGCCTAGGTCACATCTCCTAAGAATTGAGGCCAAGCAACTATATTTTGAAAGTTTCCTAGTGGGTTTCATGAGCATTTCTGGTTAAGAGTCACAGTATCATATGATGCAGACTACTATGTGTGTTCACTCTTTAAATTGGGAATTACAAATAATTTTAGAGTATAGAAGGGAAAAATAAGTTAATTTACCTTCTGATACTTTCTTTGACCTTTTCAGAATTGGAGTCCACTAGAAATATTGTCAAGTTGGCAGAGGCAACTAGAAGTAACATTGGAATGCAGGTAAGTGTTCAGTGAACTCCTAGGGTTTTGTACCAAGAGGTTACCCAGATGAGCTACTGATAGTGCCTCTCAAAATCAGAAAATTGTGTAGTTAATATAGGAAAGAAATGAAATGCTCAACTTAAAATCCTTTTATTTAAAAAAAAATTTTTTTTAACATTTATTTAATTTTGAGAGACAGAGATAGAGCACAGGCTGGGGGGGGGTTGGGGGGCGGCAGGTGTGGGCAGAGAAAGAGTGAGACACAGAATCGAAGTGGGATCCAGGCTCTGAGCTGTCAGCACAGAGCCTGATGCGGGGCTTGAACTCATGAACCATGAGATCATGACCTGAGCTGAAGTTGGACACTAAACTGACTGAGCCACCCAGGCACCCCTAGACTTAAAATCCTTTTAAACTTACATGGATACCCATTATGGAAAAAAATGAGGAAATTCACAATTTTATGCAAATATTGATTGTCTTGTTAGCCACTAGTTTTGCTACCTAGTTTTATAATTAATATTCTTCAGTATTTTTTTCATATAGTCGTATTTATGACTAGTTTTTCTGCAAAAAAAGTCTAAACTTAAAATTTCTCCTTCTGAAGAAGAGTAATGGGAGATCTAGAACTTTAGTGCTATTTCTATTGGAAAATTTACTTTTCAATTTTGAATTCTAGGAGTTTATGCCATTGCAGTCTCTATTTACCAGTGCTCTTCTTAGTGATATCAAAAACAGTCATCTTTTGCAACAAACAATCGCAGCACTCCAAGCCAACAAATTTGTGCAGGTAAAAATGTATATGTGTAATACACATTTCTTTAACAACAGCATACCTTTAGATAACAGCTTTTTTTCCTTTTTTTAAAATGCTCTTGACAGCCTCTACTTGGGAGGAAAAATGAAATGGAAAAACAAAGGAAAGAAATAAAAGAACTTTGGAAACAGGAACAAAATAAAATGGTTAGTATTATAGTGGAGTTTCATCTAGAATGGATAAAGAAGATGTGGTATATATATACAATGGAGTATTACTCACCAATCGAAAAGAATGAAATCTTGCCATTTGCAGCTACGTGGATGGAACTGGAGGGTATTATGCTAAGTGAAATTAGAGAAAGACAAAAATCATATGACTTCACTCATATGAAGACTTTAAGAGACAAAACAGATGAACATAAGGGAAGGGAAACAAAGATAATAGAAAAACAGGGGGACAAAACAGAAGAGACTCATAAATATGGAGAACAAACTGAGGGTTACTGGAGGGGTTGTGGGAGGGGGGATGGGCTAAATGGGTAAGGGGCACTAAGGAATCCACTCCTGAAATCATTGTTGCACTATATGCTAACTAATTTGGATGTAAATTAAAAAAATAAATAAATAAAAAATAAAACAAGTTATGATGGAGTTTCATCTACCTATTTGTGAATATCTAAAATCATCTGCAGTATATAAGCACCTACCGTAGAAGATGCATCTTACTCTGTAGTTTTTCTAAAATGCTGTCTTAATTAGCTTGTTGAATATGCTAAAGAAGCTTATACATTAGGGTTTCTTATTCTGCATTTAAAAGTCTTTTTTTTTTTTCTGTGTAGCTTGAAACAGAGACTGCTCTTAAAAAGGCAAAACTGTTATGCATGCAACGTCAGGATGAGTATGAAAAAGCAAAATCTTCCATGTTTCGTGCAGAAGAGGAGCATCTGTGCTCAACTGGTGGAGTAGTCAAAAATCTCAACAAGCAGCTAGAAAAAAAGCGAAGGTTGGAAGAGGAGGCTCTTCAAAAAGTAATCATCTTTTTTGTTTGCAAGTTGAATTAGCAATAATCTGCTAAGGCTCAATAATCTGCTAAGGCTCAGTATTGAAGGCTTGTTAAAACAGGATACTGCCCCCCCCCCCCCCCAGAGTTTCTGATTGAGTAGCTCTAGGATTGGCCCCAGGCAACTTGCACTTCCAACAGGTCCCCAGGTGATGCTGCTGCTGCTGGTGGTGGGATCCAC
Source organism: Neofelis nebulosa (assembly GCF_028018385.1). Lineage (NCBI taxonomy): Eukaryota > Metazoa > Chordata > Mammalia > Carnivora > Felidae > Neofelis > Neofelis nebulosa. Next base: position 142,097,128 of record NC_080783.1, read on the forward strand.
ACGCTGAGAATCAGTATGCTAAGAGGTTTTTGCCTACCTTCTAAATCTTTGGGTTTATGAAAAAGTATCTTAGAGAAAGCAGTAGTTTAATATTTTGACTTGATTGTTCAGGAAGTTCACCTTTTAGGCAACTGTGTGTATATGTATACTGATTCCAGTACCTGATAGCAAAGCTAGGCTGGAACTTTATATTGTTTATAAGAAGATTATAAAGAAAATGGTGACTATAAATAGAAAAGGCTGTTAAATAGAAGGACACATGTATTTCGTACATAGTATACTAATTGTAAGTCCTACTTGACTGTCCATTAAAGTCAGGTGCCCATGAATCACTGACTAGAACAGATTGTTATCTTTAGAAATATTCTCTTTGAAACAGATTATTTCATAATTTTTGTATAAAAAGATTTTTCAATTATTTAAATTGAGTTTTATTATATATGTATTTGTTTTAAAATATAAATTCTAGTGGTCAGTGTTATTTTTTTTTCTGTGATATTCCTGAAGGTAGAAGAAGCAAATGAACTCTACAAAGTTTGTGTGACAAATGTTGAGGAGAGACGAAACGATCTAGAAAATACCAAAAGAGAAATTTTAACACAACTCCAGAAACTTGTTTTTCAGTGTGATCTTACCCTTAAAGCTGTAAGTTTTTTTTTCTTTCAGTATTTTGAAGGCCAGGGGCAAAAAAGAGTAAATATCTGCAGAAGGGAGTGCGATGCTTGATGGGTCATGATTCTTAAGGGATTTAATTTCTGAGATTAATGAAACATTTAGAGTTTGAAAATTGACTTTCAGTTTTTCATAGCAGTATATGATTTGAGTTACATTTTTTATCTGGACAGCCACCCCATGGATTGATGATTTGTCCAATTAAAATTAAAGTCTGAGAATTTGAACATGCCTCTAAGCCACTGTCTTTCTTAACTTGGTTGACAAAATGGATTTGACCATTGAAACTTCTATCAGTACTGTAAGATCTATTCTTCAAAATTTGCATAAACTAAATATTAAAATTGAACCCAATTATTTGGGAAAAAAGTATCCTTCCCTCAGATATTTTCATTTGTCTCTTTAAAATGACTTTTATTAAAAGTTTATATACAAAATACCTTTTTTGGGTATACATTTCACAAGCTGTAACCCATGTATAAATTTGTGTAACCACCACCATCACAATCAGGATTCAGAACAATTCCATCACTACAAAAAATTTTGCTCATGCTGCCCCTTTGTAGTGAGACTGTCTACCCAACCCTGACCCCTGGCAAATATTGACCTGTGCTCTGTGTTTATAGGTGGGTCTTTTCCAGAGTGTCATATAAATGGAATCCTATAGCATGTAACTTGGAGACTGGCTTCTTTTCCTCAGCATAATGTCTTTGAGATTCATCAGTGCTATGCATGCACCAATAGTTCATTTCTTTTTATTGCTGAATAGTATTCCATTACATGAGTGTACCACAGTGTTTATGCATTTATCAGTTGGACATTTGTGTTGTTTCGAGTTTTGGGTGATTGTGGATATAGAGCTGCTATGAATATTTGTTTACAGGTTTTTGTGTGAACATAAGTTTTCATATTTCTAGGGTAAGTACCTAGGAGCGAGATTACTGGATGGTATGGTAAATGTCTGTTTAACGTTACAAGAAATTGCCACATTGTTTTCCAGAATGACCATAACATTTTTAATTCTAACCAGTAATATACGAGAGTTCGGGTAGTTCTGCATCCTTCACAACACTTGTCAGTTGTTTTTATATCTTAACTGTTCTAATACGTGTGTAGTGGTAGTTGTTTTAATTTGTATTTCTGGAGTGACTAATGATACTGAGCATCTTTTCAAGGACTTATTTGCAATCTCTATTTTGCCAGTTTTTAAAACTTGAGTTTGTTTTCTTATTGTTGAGTTTGCATATTTTGTCTTCCAGTCTGAAACTTTATTCATATATCAGTTTCTTTCAGGGAACAAAGGGTTTTAATTTTGATGGAGTCTAACTTAGGAATTTCTTTTATGGGTCATGCTTTTGGCATTATATCTAAGAGTGTTTCACCCAACTAAAGGTCACAAAAACTTCTCTCCTGTGTTTTCTCCAAAAAATTTTATAGTTCGACATTGATATATGATCTATTTTGACTTAATTTTTATATAAGGCATGAAGTATAGATCGAGGTGTACTTTTTTGCATATAGATGTATTAAAATTATACCCATGGGGTTTTAATTTATGGAAATGACTGAATGCTGACATGGAGAGGTCAATGTTATTGAAAGATGAACTGCTTACTTCCATTTCCCGGGAGAAGGGAGCATGCTGTGCCACACAGGGTCACGGAAGTGCCAGGTTTGGTGAAGCAGAGGCAGGAGTGAGGGGAAAGCTGAGTACATAGCCTTTATTGGGTTTTCAAGGGAAAAGCAAGGTACATCAGGATAAGCAGTATAGGATTGGTTAGCTTGAATAAGTCCAGTGTGCTTTGGGATATAGGGGTGGTCTCTAGTTGCTTGTACCTAGCCCTGGGATGATTCAGAGCAGGAGAAAATACCGACTTGGTATATGAGAGTTAGTTAATGAGGTTGTTCAGGTTGTATATGAAAGATGTGCCCCCTCCACCCTCTACCCCTGGGCTAAGAATTGGTTAGCCCTGGGAGGAGCAGACTCTCCCCAGCGAGTAAGCTTTTTAAGATATCAAAACATTATAAAATATGGAAAATGAAAAGCATTAATACAGGTGTCCACTTGTTCCAGTACCATTTGTTGAAAACATTGAGCCATCTCCAATGATTTGCCTTTGCGTCTTTGTGAAAAATCAATTGACCGAATTTTTATAGGTCAGTTTCTAGACTCCCTATTTTGTTCCATGGATATATGTACCTTTCCTTTGGCCCAAATTCTACTATGTTGATTTCTACTGTTTTATATCAAGTCTTAAAATCAGGTAGTCTGAGTCTTCAACTTTATTTTTTTTTAGAATTGTTGTGAGTATTTAAGATTCTTTGCCCATAAAAATGTTGGAATCAGCTTGTCTGTATCTATAAACAAAGCCTGTTAGTATTTTAATTGGAATTGTGTTAAACCTTAGATCAGATAGGAAGAATTGACTGTATATGTAGCATCTTAAATATATATAGAGTTGCTCAATCCATGTAGAGAGTATGTCTCTCCACTTATTTAGAAACATGGTATTTTTTTAATCAGAATTTTATAGTTTTCAGCATAAAGGTTTTCCACATGTTTTGTTAGATTTAAACCTATGTATGTATGTATTTATTTGGGCGGCTATTGTGAATGTGATTGATACAAATAAATAAATAGATTAAATACATACCACGTATAATTTATGTGTATGTATCTATGCATGCACATTTCTTTAATTTCAAATTTCAGTTGTTCATTGTTACTATTCAGAAATACAAGTGATTTTTGTGTATTGATCTTGAATCTTGCAACCTTGCTGAAATTAGTCCTAGAACTTTTTTTGTAGAAACATTGGGCTTTTCTACATAGAAAATCCTATTATCTACTAATAAGGACAGTTTTATTTCATTTCCAGTCTGTAGTCCTTTTATTTCTTTTTCTTTTTTGCACTGACTGTGGCTGTGACAGAAGATATCTTTGTCCTGTTCTGGATTTTAAGGGCAAAGCACTTAGTCTTTCACCATTAAATATAATAGCTTATAGGTCTTTTGATGATGCCCTTTATCAGGGTAAGGAATTTCCCTTTTTCTAATTTGCAGAGAGTTTTATCATGAAGAGAGAATTTTTTTTTAACTGTTGAGAATTTTGGGATTGTTTTTTATTACAGCATAAACTAGCAAATCTGTCTGCTATAGTATGTATTTAATATATGTGTATATATTTTCTAAATTCTTTTATAGGTACCTTTATATACTATTTCATGTACACCCAAATATGGGAAAGGAACATATTTAGAACAAATAATGTATAAATACAATTTACAAAACTTAAATATGCAATGTTTGCTAATTAAATTATTATAAACATTTATAATTGTGTCTTTGTTTTTTAAAAAAAGAGATGATTTTATCAAATTATTTTTTTGCATCATTTGATATGATAACACAGTTTTTCTTTTGTAGTCTGTTAATATGATGGATTATATTAATAGTTGAGTGTTGATCTCTAGTCTTTTATCCCTGGATAAGCCGCTTTTGGTTGTTATACATTGTTCTTTTTATATATTGCTGGATTCAATTTGTTAGTATTTTGTTGAGTATTTTTTTCTTTTTCTTCTCTGTTAATGAAAGACATTGGTATCTTGCTATTTTTTTTTAATCTGGTTTTATATCAGGGTAATTCTGGCCTTATAAAATGAATGGGGAAGTGTTCCTTCTTATCAGTTTTCTGGAAGAGAAACTGGTGTTATTTCTTCAATTGTTTGGTGGCATTCTCTGGCGAAAGCAAATGGGCTTAGGGTTTTCATTTTTGGAAGGTTTTTCTTTTCTTTCTTTCTTTTTTTTTTTTTTTTTTAAGTTTATTTATTTTAAGAGAGAGACAGAGAGTGAGCAGGGGAGGGGCAGAGACAAAGGGAGAGAAAGAATTCCAAGCAGGCTCTGTGCTGTCAGCACTAAGCCCAATGTGGGGCTTGAACTCACAAACCATGAGATCATGACCTGAGCCGAAACCAAGATTCAGATGCCATCTGAGCCATCTAGGTGCCCCGTTTTTTTGGAAGGTTTTTCATTATGTATTCAATTTATTTTGATATAGGCCTATTTGAGTTAATTATTTCTTTTGGAGTGATTTTTGGTAGTTTGTGGCTTTCATGTAATCAGTCCCTTTTACCTCAGTTGTGTAATTTATGTGCAAAAAGTTGTTCATAGGTTTTCTATAAACTTTCAGTGTCTCAATAGACTGTAGTGATATTCCTGATATTGGTAATTGTGCTTGCTTTCTTTCCCTCTAGTTAGTCTGGCTAGAGGTTTATCATTTTGATTGACCTTTTCAGAAAACTAGCTTTTATTTATTTGTTTTTAATTTATTTTAAAATGTTTATTAATTTTTGAGAGAAAGTACAGCACATGGGAGTGCACAGGGGCACATGGGGGAGGGGGCGGAGAGAGAGAATCCCAAGTGTTCTCTGTCAGCACAGAGCTTGATGTGGGGCTTGAACCATGAGATAATAACCTGAGCTGAAATTGAGTCTGATGCTTAATTGACTGAGCCACCCAGGCGTCCCAGAGCTAGCTTTTAATTTCATTGGTTTCTCTATTGTTCTTTTTAAAATTTCATTTATTTTTGCTTGCTTTGGGTTTATTTTGCTCTTCATTTTAGTTTCTTTTAGCTCTTCTTTTTTAGAGGTGGAAGCTTAGATTGTTCATTGAGACCTCTGTACTTTTTTAATACAAATATTTAAGTATTTAGATTTCTAAGTAATGCTTACATCCCACAAATTTTGAATTTTATGGCTCTATTTTTGTACATTACAAAATATTTCCTAATTTCCCTTGAGACTTCATCTTTGACCTATGGGTAATGTAGAAGTTGATTGTTTAATTTCCAAGTGTTTAAGGATTTTCTGGATATATTCCTGATACTGATTTCTAGTTTAATTGTGTTATAATGAGAGAAATATTTTGTATAATTTCAATTTTCTTAGATTTATTGTGGTTTGTTTTATGATTCAGGATATGGTCTGTCTTGGTGAATGTTCCATGCATATACTTTTAAAAATGTGTATGTATTCTGCTTTTGTTGCTTCGGGTATTTTATGTCAATTGGTTGTTGTTGGTTTATGGTGCTATTTATTCTATATCTTTGAGGATTTACGTTTTACTTCTATCAATTACAGGGGAAGGAGGGTTTTTTTTTAAGTTTTTATTTAATTAAATTTTTTAATGTTTACTTATTTTTGAGAGAAAGAGAGTGGGGAAGGGACAGAGAGAGGGAGAGAGAGAGAACCCCAAGTGCAGAGCCCTACCCAGGGCTCAAACCCACAAATTGTGAGATTATGACCTGAGCTGAAATTAAGAGTCAGATGCTTAACCCAAGAGCCCCTAAATTTTTATTTAAATTCACTAGTTAACATACAGTGTAATATTAGTTTCGGGTGTATAATATAGTGATTCAACACTTCCATACAATAAGTATGCTCATCACAACAAGTGCCCTCCTTAATCCCCATCATCTATTTAACCCAACCCCCACTCACCTCCCTTTTGGTAACCATCAATTTGTTCAGAGAAAGGAGTTTTGAAGTCTTCAACATATTGTATATTTTTAGTTGTATCAGTTTTTGCTTTATGTATTTTGAAACTCAGTTGCTTGTGCATTAATGATTGTTACATATTCTTGGTAAATTAATCCTTTTATCCTTACAAAATGTTTCTTTTTATCCTGGTAATTTTTATTTTATTTTTTAGTCTACTTTATTTAATACTGATACAAGTATTTCAATTTTCTTTTAGTAATTTTTATCATGGTATATCTTTTTACATTCTTCTAGTTTTAGTTTTATCATTTTATTTATCTATTTATTTAAATTCAAGCTCATTAACATGCAGTGTAGTCTTGACCTCAGGAGCAGAACCCAGTGATTCATCTCTTACATATGATACCCAGCACTCATTCTGTAAAGTTCCCTTCTTAATGTCTATCACCCATTTAACCCATCCCACCACCCACCTCCCCTCCAGCAACCCTTGGTTCGTTATCTGTATTTAAGGGTCTCTTATCATTTGCCTCCCTATTTTTATCGTATTTTTCATTATATTTAAAGTGAATTTCTTATATAACATATAGTTCAGTCTTTTTTTTTTTTTAATCTGTTGATAATCTCTGTCTTTTAAGTGAAATATTTAGACCATTCTATTTAATGCAAATGTATGTTCAAATTTAGGCCTACTCTTTTTTTCTGTTTATACCTTAATGTTTCCCTTTGTTTCCATTTTGTTGCCTTATATTGGATAAATTGATAATTTTTTAGAATTACAGCTAATCTATATTACAGATTTAATCTATTTTTATTTATGTATTACAATTATATATGTTTTTAAATGTTTATTTAATTTTGATAGAGCAAGGAGGGGAGGGGCAAAGGGAGGGAGACAGAGGATCTGAAGCAGGCTCCATGCTGACATCAGAGAGCCCAATGTGGGGCTTGAACTCATGAACCTTCAGATCATTACCTGAGCCAAAATCAGACACTTAACTGACTGAGCCACACACGTGCCCCTAGAGTTATATTTTAATTTACCTAAAATGCTCATTTACATTTTAATTAATTTGTTATCCACATTTAGATTTATTGGGTTTTTGACTATATTGCTTTATACAATTTTTTTTTTTTTTAATGGTTGCTGTAGGGACATGTTTATAAAAACTTTCTTCTACTTAGAACTAATATATTTACCACTTCAAGTGGAATGTAGAAAGCACATAGTCCCACTGTAAGTCCCTTTTACTTGCTTTGGGTTGTAGTTGATACATGTATGCTACATCTATATATTTTGAGAAATCCATAGTCATTTGAATTACTGCTCCTTCTATATGGAATGTTTTTGGGGGGGTTGTTTTGTTTCTTGCTTGCAAGGTTTTTTCTTTGTCTTTGGTTTTCACCATTTTGAAACAACACTCATTTGAGTGTGAATTTTGTTGAAGTTGTTCTCTTTTTGGTTCCCTGAACTTTTTGAATCTACAAGTTTGACTCTTGGAATATTTGGGAGGTTGTCAGCTATTGTTTCTTCAAATTTTTTTTTTTTTTTTGTAGCACTTTCTCCTCTTCCTCTAAGACTTCAGTGACTCAAATTTTAGACCTTTATTATTATCCTAAGGGGCTGGAGGGTCTTTTTTTTTTTCCTAATCTTTTTTCTTTCTCTTTTTTTTAACATTTATTATCCAGAGACAGAGAGAGACAGAGCATGAGTGGGGGAGGGACAGAGAGAGGGAAACACAGAATCTGAAGCAGGCTCCAGGCTGTAAGCTGTCAGCGCAGAGCCCAACGTTGGACTCGAACCCACAAACCTTGAGATCATGACCTGAGCCAAAGTTGGATGCTTAACCAACTTAGCCACCCCGGGCACCCCTCTTTTTTATCTTCATTGTTGTTCTATTGGATCTGTCATTGAGTTCATGGACTCTTCCCTTTGTTGTCTCCATTTTCCTATATAGTCAAAATAGTAAATTTTTTTGTTTGGGATACTATATTTTTCAGTAGTAAATTTTTATTTTTTAATATCTTCCATTTCTCTGCTGAGGCTTCAGTCTTACCATATTTCAAGATTGTTTGCCTGTACTTATTTAAACTGTCATAATAGTTGCTTTAACGTCTTTATCTAATAATCCAATACCTGAGTCATCTCAGGGTTAGTGTCTGTTTATTGTCTTTTCTCTTGTCAATTGAGATTTCCTGGTTCTTCTAACAAGCAATTTTGGATAATATCCTGCACTTTCCAGTATTACCTTATGTGACTTTATAACCTATACTGAATGTTTATTGTTAAAAAATTTCAGCAAGCATTTGATCTACCTAGTTAGGTTCACGTCACAGCTCCTAAGGAATCCCTTCCAGGTTTTCTAGCTCTGAAACCTAGTAGGCCTACTCTGCTGCTGTGAGGGTCAAGTAGGAAAAGGATAAAGACAAAAAACAACAGGTATTTCAGACCCCTCCCTCTTCAGATCACAGTTTATCTGATCATAGAGAATTCCTCTCAAAGTTTTAGATGTCTGCTCAGCTGCTACTGCCACCACTGCCACAGCACTGCGTCTTTGTGCTTGGAACTTGCTTTGGGGCTGGGGGATAAGAGAAAACAAACATACAAAAGAAACCAGAAGGTTTCCCCCCACTCTTTCAGTCACATGTCTTTGAATAGGAGTTCAGTATTGGCTGGGAAACAAGTAGCACAAGAAATACAGGAAGCATAGCACTGGACTGCTCATACCTTGGTTAGTAGTTTTCTTCTCTTAATGTTTATTTCTTTATTTTGAGAGAGACAGAGATAACGTGAGCAGGAAAGGGGCAGAAGGGGGAGATAGCGAGGGAGAGAGGCAGGGGGAGGGGAGGTTGGGGAGAAAATGAGAATCTCAAGCAGGCTCCATGCTCAGCACAGAGCCAGATACCGGGCTCAATCCCACAACTGTGAGATCACAACCTGAGCCGAAATCAGGAGTTGGGCACTCAACCGACCTAGCCACCCACGTATACCTGTTGTTCCTTTCTACAATCTGCCTGCTACTGTTTACTTTTCAGCATTTTCAGATAGTTGAGAATTTGGTGGGAGACTGGGAGCATTGAGCCTATTCCATTTGAATCAGAAACTCTCCATAAAATGTTCCTGAGTATTTAAAATTGTATCTCATTCATTTACCAAATTCCAATCAATATGTGATTAACTTATAGAGTCAATTTTAACAAAATGATGTAAAAGAATTATAAAATCCCAGGAATCAAAATTACCTTATGAGTCACTTAGGCCAACCCTTTACATTTAAAGAGTCCTTTTCACCTCAGACAATAGCTAATGATAGCTAAAATTGAGTATGCACCTGCCAGTGTATTAAGTTCCTGGCCTACATTAACTCATTTAATTCTCACACAATTCCATTAAGTAAATATAACTGTTTTTTAGCTCCGTCTCACTGGGAAAGAAACTAAAGTTTAGAAAACCTTTCTTCTCAAAATGCAGTCCTTGGTCCAGTCCCATTCTCATGACGTTGGGAACCTATGAGGAATGCAGAATTTTAGGTTTCAATTCAGACTTTTGGAATCTGAATCTGCATTTTGAACAGAATCCCCCATATGATTCATTTGCACATTAACTTTTTTTTTTTTTTTTGAAGCATTTGCTTAGAGAGGTTACAAATAACTTGATCAAGGTCACCCAGCATGTAAGTTGTAAAGCTAGGATAGAACTTGGTTGAATGACTTCAGAACCTGTGCTCTTAAATACCGGGCTGTCTTGCTGAATGATTATTTAGCCTGGGTGTGACAGCTCCAAAACTAATATAATGTTTCTACTGAGTGAAAAAAATGTTTTCTTGTGGCCCTTTCAGGTCATACTATACTGTGATATACTCCCTCTTCTACAGAATAACACTTTAAATATTTAAAGATAATTGTTATCTTCCTTTCCTGGATGTTTTTGTTTTTTTTTTTTTTTCAGACTAAACACCCACAAATCAGATTTTTTTCGTACAGCATAGTTTTAAGCTCTTTCACAAACTATAATCTTATTTGTCTACATACCTCTTAAAAAATGATGCTATTTGGTGATCCAACAATTATGATTTCCTTTAATTTGATGTACATAAGAGTTTACTTAATTTTGTATATAGCATGTATGTATTTATTAATGCCCTCTATGTATATAAAAGAAATTTAAGTCAGTTATATGCTCTCAAAGAGTGTAGCATATATTTAGGAAGAGAGAATTAACCCATCTGAAAAATTGGAGAGCAATACCTATCAGTGTATGAAGTAGAGTTTGAGGTTAGTCTCTCAAATTTGGACAAATCCCCAAACTTACAAAAATCTCTACAGCATGTAATGTATAGAGACAGTTATAATAAAGGTGTTCTGTGTATATATTTGTGAAAAAAAATTCTTATTGACTAGAGTTCTTTGGAACCAATTTAGTTGATCAATTTTAGTTGTTCTGACTAGCATTTATTCACATGCAGATCCAAACAGATACCAAATCCAACATTCAGTTCTTGAATATAGATATTATTTTCTAGGAAGAACCATGACTTTCTCATATTTCTTTATGGTCTCTTCTCCTCCATCAAAAGCAGAACTTGGGAACTTGGGTGACTTATTTTTCAACACCATCTCTCAAATTGTTTTTTAAAAAATTTTACTTTCACCCTAGGACATATCGCATTTTTTAGAGATTGCAAGAAAAGACAAATTATTTGAGATACAAAGATGCTAGACAGGTTCTCTCACTATCTTAGAGAAGATACAGAAATGACATTATATCCCAGAAAAATTTTAAGTTATATCATGGACATCAAGGATTACTTCTGAATATCTAAAATTGTCTTGAATTATGAAGTGTTGAAGGTTATGGGATAAAGATCATAATTACATGACTGAGAGGAAGGAGAAATGACCAGGTCAGTCATTAAAGACCTAAGCAAATCAATGGGCTTTGAAGAGGGAAAAGAATTAGAACAAGAGTTGTTTTGCTTTGTTTTTTGTTTTGTTTTAAAATACATTTAAGAAAAATTTATCTTTAAAAAGATACAAGGTAGAAAATTACACTGAACTAAATTTATTTTAGATTTATTACTAATTTATATGAGAGAAACTTTTTCCCTTATTTGAAATTAAGGTAAATTCTAGTTGAATAGCTGTCATAAACATTTGCTCTAATCCATGTACCCTGGAATAACTAAAAATTTGATGTAGGTGATGAAAGCTGGGCATGGAGTTGGAAGTCGTATATGTTTGAGTGAGCAATACCAGAAAATGTGCAGAATTACAGTATGACTTTGGCTAATGACACTTTCTATTACTGTTCATTTGGTCATTTCCCCTTTACAAAGCACTTAGGACACTGTGCTACCATAGAGGATCCAGAAGAAAAGGACTTAAGTTCCTGACTCAGGGAGCAGACTGGGGGACAAAAAAGATTTGAACTTTTCAGTTTAAAGACAGTTTTGCGGCAATGATTACTTCTAGATGTTGGATTAAATCTGTTTGTTTGTTTTTTCTAGACCTTGCCCAAAGTCAGGAAACATAATATGCTCACGATGATGTTCAGTGTTGTATGCTTCCCAGTGTGGCCTTTTTCTTGGTGCTGGCACTTGAAATAAATGTATATTTACAAGGCATTCTGGATAACATAAGTTATTTTGCCTTTTGTCTCTGTGACCATAGGTAACAGTTAACCTCTTCCAGATGCAACACCTACAGGCAGCCTCCCTTGCAAGCAATTTACAGTCTCTCTGTGATAGCGCCAAACTCTATGACCCAGGCCAGGAGTACAGTGAGTTTGTCAAGGCCACAAATTCAACTGAAGAAGAAAAAGTTGATGGGTGAGAATTAATGTATAGATGAAATTATTTCAAAAGATAAAATAAGTTTCTATCTGGTATAAGATGGTGTCTTTTCTAACGGCAGAATTTCTGAATTTTTTTTAATATCCTGATGTAACTCATGTAAGACTAAAGCTTTTCAGTTTGACACAAGGCTCAGTTCTTTGAGATTTAGACATCCTCTGAGAGTGGCAAACCATGTCAATTTTAAATGCCCACAGATTTAACAACCTCCATTTTCTGCAGTGGTTATACTAGAAACGTTTAACCATGACACGAATTATTAACCATACTTTTGCTCCTCTTTTCCATGTTTCAGCTGTAACAAGTTCAAGTGATTAATAAATTTTTTTCACATCTCCTTTAAGAAGCTGAACCCTTATAATGTTTATTCTTGATATTCACTTAGTTTAATTACTCTTCATTAAATTAACAGATTTTTCTAAAAATAGAATAAAATAGGCTGTTAATTAGTCATTCTCCTAAACGATGAATTTTATTTGGGTTTTTCTTAGGAATGTAAATAAGCAGTTAACAAATAGTCCTCACACTTCTGAATATGGACCCAGCGACTCGTTAGAAGATGTAGTGCGCCTTGCTGACCCCTCTAGTAAGATTGAAGAGGACAGATGCTCCAATAGTGCTGATGTAACAGGTAGCGTTTAACATTAAAGGGAGCTCTAATTTATGAAAGATCAAATTATTTAAATGTGATTATTAAATGAGTTGCAGCTCTGAAATTTAAAAATCAGGCCTTGAATTATAACTCTGTGAGACATTAGTCAAAGTTGTAAGCACTGTGGCTCTTTTTTTTTTTTTTTTTAATCTTTATTTTTGAGAGAGAGAGTGTGTGAGTGAGGGAGAAACAGAGAGAGAGGGAGACAGAGGATCCAAAGCGGGTTCTGCACTGACAGCAGAGAGCCATATCCAGGGCTTGAACTCATGAACTGTGAGATCATCACCTCAGAGGAAGTTGGATGCTTAACCCACTGAGCCACCCAGGCACCCCCCACTGCGACTATCTTAAAGTCAATGGTTGATCACTGCTAAAGGAATTTGACTTGTCTCATTTCTGTAATGTCAGTATTTTGCCTGATGAAATCCTTCTGTAGCCAAGTTTGACTTTAAATATTCTTTTCTTGAAGGTCCTTCTTTTATAAGGTCATGGACATTTGGGATGTTTAGTGACTCTGAGAGCACTGGTGGAAGCAGTGAATCTAGATCTCTGGATTCTGAATCTATAAGTCCAGGTATGTAAGTATTTAAGTCTAGCAGAGAAAATTCAATGAAATACTCCTTTTGGGGGGATACATTTTAACTACACTATTTTTATAAGGAACTGTGTCCTAGAGGAGTGTGTATATATACACGCACAGTTTAAAGAAAAATAAACAGATCCTCATGTGTTCACCACCCAGCCTATAAGAAATAAAATATTATCAGTATATGAGAAGGGCCCTGTGGACACCTCCTTGAAAACCTTGCCCTGTTGCCCACCAGAATAAGCCATCATCCTGAATTTTGTTAATAATTCTGTAGCTATTTTAAATGTGTTAGTGCCTGTATCTACTTGAGCTTTTCCCTCTTTGGAATGTTATACAGATGGAATTATATACTATTTTTTGTGTGTGACTTCTTTCATCTTTTTTTTTAAGATTCATGTTGATGTGAATAGCTATATTTATTTCATACCATATCTTCTATAGTATACTATTCTGTGAACATAACTGTATTTTTTAGATTGCTTTGTAGTTAATTGCTAAGATGAACAATATAGTTAACACCACTTTTTGTGCCTATAGTTACTCAATTTTTGTAAGTGCACCTTAAAAGGTACTTTGATAAAGAGAATTCCATGCTCCTTAGAGAGGCAGGATAGATATTCTGAACTCTGCTTTAGTGGCTTTAACGAAGATAAGCCATAGGTAATACAGCTAGCAGGAAAAGAAGGTGGTGTTTGAACCCATGAGATTTTTACTTCAAACCCATGAGATTCTTACTTTGGCATTCTTTCTCCTCCACTCTTTTACCAAAGACTGCTCTAGTCCTATTCTTCCTGGCCCTTCTCCTAGGATCCTTGGCACTGTGGGAGATATAAGATTTAGCCTACCTCAAAAGTCCAAGATATTTTTTACAGTGTTCTACATATTACAGAAATTTTATTCATATAAATACATCTCTTGAGTTTAAATTTAGAAATAACTTCTATGCAGCATTGGGGTTTGTAGGCTTACTTTGTGTCTTCCTTTAAAACTAGCTCCATTCAGGTGGCACCCCAGAGATAAGAGCCTAAATACTTAACTAGATATTTCTAATTAGCTTTGTAAACACAAGATGGTTGTAGCTATCCCCAGAAATTAGGACCCAAACTAGGGCACACCCTAAATTATTTGGAATCCTATAAGACTTCATGTGATAAAGACAAAAATTTGTAAACTAGTCACAAGATAAATGGTAAAGACCTAGGGATGCCTGACCTGGGAATGAGGAAACCTGGGGACATGACAGCTGTCCTCACATATTGGAGTGTGAAGAGATTACAGGGACAGGGCTTGTCTGCTCCTTTAGGGAGAAGTGTGACCAGAGGCTGGGTTTCATAAGCGGGCAGACTGCTGCTCAAAAATGTAAGGAAACCATTTTACAGTTGGAATCGTTCTGAATGGAACATGTGACCCCATGATTTCTCAGTCGGTAAGAACACATTCAAAACAAAAACTAGATGACCACGTATCTCTTAAACATATTTTGAAAGGAATCTTTTGGAGGGAAAGATGTTGGTTTAAATCATCTCTCAGCCCTAAGATCGTTAAGGCCTTGAGGTGAGTGAAATCTTCCACTTAGATATCGCCCTCTTTGTAATATCAGCAGGGAGCAGATAAACCTCGTTACCTAGTCCAGCTGCTCTGATACCTGCACAGTGTCCTTTGCTGACGTGGCTTGTGTCCTGTGTTCTCACCTCCCTGCCAGGGATCTCTATTCCTGCTTCCCATTCTCCCATCTTCCTGGGCAACATTAATGTGATCTTACTGTTGTGTTGCTGTAATCATAGATGTTTGTATATTTTAGACAGCTTTAGGTTACACTGTATACATTTCTTTGTAACTCAATTCAACGAGTATTTAATGACAATTTACCATTGTGCCAGTATTCCTTGCCCTTGTAAAGCATACAGTCTCTAACACTATCAGAAGTTGGCAGTAAGGTCTTACTGGAATGTATGATTCCTCAATTTTAAATTTGTTTGGAAAAGTCAGGTTTGGTTGAATTTTCTGTTGTTCCTAGTAATAAATATCATAATTCCCTGTATCCAAAGTCTGCGAATGGAAGCAGCTTTTTCTATTTCTGTTTGTTCTCTTGAGCAGAATAGTATGATTGTGTTATTCCAAAAATATTGTCATTACCCATTTCTTAAATTCTACATTGGTCAGGTGATTGTATTCACAATTTTCTTTTAGGAGACTTTCATCGAAAACTTCCACGAACTCCATCCAGTGGAACCATGTCTTCTGCCGATGATTTAGATGAGAGAGAGCCACCTTCCCCTTCAGAAGCTGGTATTGCTTTAATGTGAATCAAGTACCCACTAAACCCTTTGAGTCAGCAGCACTGCATGATATTAGGAAAATAGTATAAAGAATTACTTTGCTGTGTGTTAAGAGACATTATAATGACTTAAATATATCCTCCCAAATTATGTAAAGTATGGGTTAATAATGTACTAGTGAAATGTTACAAATAAAAATAAAAGAATAAGCAACAAAACTACTAACTCTAAAATGTATTTGATGCCAAAATAGGCTAGTTATTTTGATCTTTTGTAAAACAAATACAGTGACTGAACTGTTAAAAGGTTGCAATGCATGAGAAACTCAGAAAAAGTCTCTTTAAAAGAAATAGTGGAAGAAGCTAGGCAGAAAAAGTAAATACATTCTTGAGGACAAGGAAAGTTATAGAGGTTGACAGATACAAAAGATATCAGTTACCTTAATGACTTGAATTAGACTCATATAAATAAGTTTTGCACATTTGAAAACTTGATATACCTTTTTGGGCATCATTAAAATAATATGGAACATCTGACCTCTGGTAGGGTATTGATACAGAACTAGCTAGTATTATCTGTAATTTTATAATGAATTAAGAATAAGTAGCTTGGGGTGCCTGGGTGGCTCATTCGGTTAAGTGTCCGACTTCAGCTCAGGTCATGATCTCGCAGTCCGTGAGTTCGAGCCCTGCGTTGGGTTCTGTGCTGACAGCTCAGAGCCTGGAGCCTGCTTTGGATTCTGTGTCTCCCTCTCTCTCTGCCCCTCCACTGCTCGTGCTCTGTCTCTCTCTGTCTCAAAAATAAATAAAAACATTAAAAAAAAAAATAAGAGTAGCTTTATCTTCAATGCAAATAATACTGACAAACTGGTCTCATACAGCTAGTTTTCTTTCTTTCAAACTTTTATAGGGGCATTTTCTAAGAATGTAATGCCACCTCCATAACACCCTTCCAGGTGCTATAAAGAGTATATTAATAACAGTGTAGATTTACTGATTCTGAAAACATTATGCCATGCTATATTAGAAGTATCTTACTGGTTTGGTCATGATTTTTACCCATTGCTCAAATATTTAATAAATGTTTACCTTTAAGAGATCTATCAATTGAATGTTTATTTTGATGTTACAGACTCAAATTAACAGCTTTCTTAATGTATGAATTATTACAAGGTCTAAAGATTTTTTAAAACTTAGTATCGTGTTATAATTTTTATGCCATTTTATAATTCTTATACTAATTTATCTCTGTTTCAAGGACCCAACTCCCTTGGAACATTTAAGAAAACATTGATGTCAAAGGCAGCTCTCACTCACAAGTTTCGAAAATTAAGGTCCCCCACAAAATGTAGGGATTGTGAAGGCATTGTAGTATTCCAAGGTGTTGAATGTGAAGAGGTAAGACATTTCTGGAATTACATTAGCTCCTTTATGCTCTTTTCTGTATACTTTTTTGTTGCTAATTTTATTGATTGAGATCTCTTGCGGGTATATTTTTAAGAAATTAAACTATAGTGTACTTTCTGTAATTTTATATTTCATTCAGATATTGAGTGTATTTCAAACACCAGTACCTTTTAAACTCGTTTTTGTGATGTTACCACTCTACCTAGTTTGCTCTGTTGTTCACAGCTTTAAAGTGAGTGAACCATGTTTTAACTGTTATTTTCTTGTAGTGTCTCCTTGTTTGTCACCGAAAGTGTTTGGAAAATTTAGTCATCATTTGTGGTCATCAGAAACTTCCAGGGAAAATACACTTATTTGGAGCAGAATTCACACAAGTTGCAAAAAAGGAATCAGATGGCATCCCATTTATACTCAAAATATGTGCTTCAGAGATTGAACATAGAGCCTTGTGTCTACAGGTACATTGTAACTCTTAAAATTAAGTTTAAAAACACAAATGCCTATGTGATTTGTTCTAATGGTGAGACTTTAAAGGAAAACAGTGCTCTCAATTTTTAATAAGGAACTGAATTTATTCAGATTTATTTGGAAAATACCTCACTTGGCCCTAGTTTTTTTCCTTATTAAGAAAAATTGAAATAGACACATCAGATATATTTATATGTCTTCATTTAACCATTGATACTAAAGGAGAATTATGCCCAATTTTTCCATTTTCTTAAGGGAATTTATCGTGTATGTGGAAACAAAATAAAAACTGAAAAACTGTGTCAAGCCTTGGAAAATGGAATGCACTTGGTAGACATTTCAGAATTTAGTTCACATGACATCTGTGACGTCTTGAAATTATACCTTCGACAGGTAACGTTTTCATCCTTGAAAAGTACCATTAAACAGAAAGAAAAAATACGACTTGTGTTTTGCTGATAACATTTACTACACATATATTTTCATTGACATAGACTATATCGACGTGTCTCTAATTATTGTACAGATCAAAGAGTATAAAAAATACATATATAGTTTAAAGACCAATAATAATCAAAACATTCATTTCCCATCACCTCACTTAAGGAAATAGAACATCACCCTGTAGAAGGCTCCTGTGTGCCCTTCTCCAGTTGTGGTGCTCAACTCGGCCCCTGGGCTCTTTTCTAACCTTGTTAATACCTCCTTCTCTTTTCTTAATAGTTTTAATACCTGTTGTATATTCCTACACAGTGTGTTGTTAATGTGTCATTGAGGACTGAGAGGTAATGAGTTTAGGTAACTGAGAGGAAAGCATAAATCTAGCTGTGTAAGCAAAGGCCATAGTCCAACTTTACCTTCATTGATATTCTCACATAGCTAATGTGGGAGGCCAGTGGGCAAGATCATGAATGCATCCTGGGAACGTGAAGTTCAGTGTATCTGGGGCATCTGCAGGGCTTTCAAATAAGCTGAGTACTGGAGATTTAGCAGGAATATGGTCAGGGGTGGGCTGCTCTGTATTTTTTCTTTTTATGCTCACTGTTGAATCTGGGGCTTTTAGGAGTAGATCCAAAGAAAACACTCCTGTGGGGTAAAGTAATAATCGGCCTTCGTGGCTTCAGGCAGCAGTTCATGGAGCAGTTGTAGAAACAATGAGCACATTGTTATGATGAGCCAAATACAAAAAAGATACGGGTCAAGTGTGGCTGCATTCTGTCCTTGGGTGAAAATGAAGAGAGTCACAGAGAGCAGAGCAGTGATGGTCTTGGCCATGTCCATCTCTGGAGTTCTGTTCTGCATCTAGATCCTTTTTAATTATTGTGAATATCTGTCATCCTAGGATCTCCCTTCACCTTCTCCCCTCTGAGGGGGACGCCTGTCTTCTGTGTCTTGTCTTCCTATTCATGGTTTATGTTCCTGTTTTGGTCATGCCATCCTTGAGCAAGGTGGAATAAGAGTAGATTCTTGAAATCTTATTTATCTGTAAATGTCTTTATTCTGCTTTCTTAAATGGGATGGAAGAGTATGGATAGTATGGAAGGTTATAGTATCTTACTCTAGAAATTCTTTTCCTTCACAATTTTGAAGACTTTTTTTTTTTTGAGACATTTTTTATTCTCCTTGAAGCCTGAAATCTTTCTCATTTCTGATTTTTTGTATGAGGGCTGTTGTTTTCTCTTTGAAAGATTGTCAAATCTTCTTTTCTCCCCATTGTTTTAAAATTTCACAACCTTGATGCCTTGATGTATGTGTCTTCTCCTCTGTCCTTCCAGGCACCCCACAAGCTGTGTCCTCCTCAGCCTTTTGTTCTTGGGACTAATTTTGTTGCTCATTTCCTCCTCTCTGTTTTCTCTGTATTTTCTTTCTGGAACTTAAATGTGTATACCTGACACCTTACACTGGTTCTCTAGTTCCCTCATCTTCTCTCTGTTTTGTTTTTGTTTTAACACTTTTTAAAAAGATTTCCTCAGTTTTATTTTCCACATCTACTTTGATCTATTTCATTTCTGAGATCATGGTTTAATTTCCAAGAACTTGGCTGTCTGTTCCTTTTACAGCATCCTTTTTTAATGAATATAATATTTTATTTATCTGAGATGTTCACAGCTTTTTTCTAAAAAGGATTCTTTGCTTAGCCTTCAGCACTATTCAATAGGAATATAATATGAGCCCTATATATAATAGTAAAATTTCTAGGAGCCACATAAAAAGGTGAAGTTAATTTTAATACTTAACATACTGAAATATCATCTGAACATCTAATCAGTATTTTTAAATTATTAGAAGGAAAGGTTACTGAGTCTTTGAAATCTGGTGTGTATTTTTCATATAGAGTACATGTCGTTTAACCACATTTCCAGTGCTCAGTAGCCCCGTGTGGCTAGTGATTACAATATTGCCAGTTCTAGACCTTCATTTGGTTTTTTTGAAACTTATTTTGATTTCTGTCTTCTGTGGTTGTCTACTTGAAATGAAAGAATTGGAAATTGGAGTCTCTTTGGAAGTTTTTGAATACGTGAAGGCTTTAAAGATTCTGAGCTTTAGTGTCATCTAGAAGAGCTATTTGGGAAACACCTGATGTCTGTATCTCTAGGTCTGTGCTCTCAGGCTGGCTTCATACCCCACAGAAGGGTCTTTCCCTGCCTATAGGTGTGGTGCCAGAACTCTGTGAGCCAATTTGGGTAAGAAGACCCCAGGGTCTCTGCCTCAGCATGCATACAATCACTAAATCCCTATTTTTAGAAGTTGACCACCTGTTGTTTGTGCTTGACATTGCCCATCCAGAAGCCCTCTCTTCTACACTACCCACAGAAAAAAAATTCTCACACTTCTGGGGAAGAGGTTGGTCAGAAGCATGTTGCTGAGACAAGGATCTGGATATCTAATACTTCTTAAATAGTTCACCGTTCTCCAGGATCAGAGTACCTAGTGCTGACAGTTCCTGAGTCTCCTATAAATTGTGTTGTTTCTCATTTCACCTTTCTCAGGACTGCTGTCATTACTTATTTATCTGCTCTTCAGTGGTGAAATGTTGCTTTTATCTACATTCCTTTTCTGCTAGTCTTGTGGGCTTAACTGTGTTTTAGTGGGGTTGCAGAGGGAAAGAAACTAGGTACAAATGTTGGATCCGTCATGTTAGCCCACAGAACTATTTATATTTCTTTTTACAGGATGTTCACATTTGCAGAATTCAGCTGAGAAATGGAGACAGAGTACCTCTGAATGACTTTTAATCTCACAATGAATCATCCTTTATCTCTCCTAGCCAGTCAGGGAGAGGAAATAAACAGAGTCCAGTACTATTCCGTCTCAGGAATACTGTGGGACCAACACTTTAGTGTGGGGAAACTATTCAATTCTTACAGTATTAGAAAGCAGTCTTCATTTTACTTATATATGGGAAATTTGAAACTTCAAGAGGCTAAGTGACCTCCTTTAGATCCCAGAGTAGTAGGGGTAAAAATTAATGTCAAGGCTTCTCCTCCAGCAGGGGAGATCGGAGAGGTGGGTGCCAACCTCACCACAGATAGTGTAGGACACGAGCTAGCCAGAGATATGCTGTTTCCATTGCTGAGCAGTGTAAACGTTGGAATCAGTTATGCCGGTAGGGAGATCATGCCCCTTGATCGTTTGAGAGAGGAACTTTTCTTCAACCCACTTAGGGCAATTCAAGTTGTGCTTAAAAATTAGATAAAACGTTGACAGTGTCTTTCTTGTAAGCCATATTGTCTTATGCTGGTCTTCAGTCTGGCCAAAGTAAAACACAAGGACCCTGTATTATTTTGTTCTCTGTCTACCCCATACCAATAAAATTCATAATATAAACTTTTTCTAATTAATGTTATTAATATGACTTTTAATATGGTTTTAATAAAACAGCTCTAGATCTTGCTAACTTTGGGGCAGTCATGAATGTAATTGGTATAGGGTACAGCAGAGTTTTAAATTCCCATCATGCAGCTTTAGGTTTTAAAAAAGTTTTACTGATTATCAATTAACTCATATTTAATATAGATATAATTTTTGTCGATGTCAGATTCACCTTATAGATCGCATTGGTAACAAACGTGTACATTTATAATGAGGATTAACCTTAAATCTTGTGAATCGTAATAGACATGCTAAATCACTCAGTAGCTAGTCAGTAAATTATTAACGGGGGAAAAATGGACAGATTGATATTCCTAATGTAATCTTATTTCTTTAGCTCCCAGAACCATTCATTTTATTCAGATTGTACAAAGAATTTATAGACCTTGCAAAAGAGATCCAACATGTAAATGAAGAACAGGAGTCAAAAAAGGATAACCCCGAGGACAGAAAATGGCCGAGTATATGTATAGAAATAAACCGAATTCTTATAAAAAGCAAGGACCTCCTAAGACAACTGCCAGTGTCAAATTTTAACAGTCTTCATTACCTTATAGTTCATCTTAAGCGGTAAGAATTTTGTATAAGGCAAGCATTCATTAGTGGGTGGAAATCAGTGTTTTTGTTTTGCTTTTTTTGGTTTTTTAAAAATTGTAGCAAAATACACATACATTGACCATCTTAATCACTTTTAAGTGTATGGTTCAGTAGTATTAAGTGCATTCATATTGTTGTGATGTTTTTGAAAGGAACATTTTCTTTCTAATATGTGTTAGGGAAAGGGAGACATCGAATATATGTTCTTACAGCTAATATCCTTCCTTCAGTTGCCTCCTATGTGCCAGGCTCTCGCTGGGAAAATAAGGATGAGAATGTAAGGTTTCTGTCACCTGTTGTGCTTGTCAGCCTCGGGGCAGACCTGCAGACAAGTGCAGTTGCAGCACGGTTCTTGTTCTAAGGGAGCCATGCACAGCATGCAAAGGAACATGGGGGATTGGAAGGTCGTGAATCAGAGAAGGTAGCCCTTAGCCAGATGTGAAGAACTGGGTGGTGGTTTGGTGACCAAGAATCTGAAAAGGCATTCCGGGTAGGAGGTAACAGACACAGAGACACGAGATAAGTTTGCATTTGGGAAGTATAGGTAATTCAGTTAGGCTAGCACAAAGCAAGCAGTAGCTTGAAGTGAGTTAGGTAGAGGCCTGATAAAGTCATACATACCTGCCAGATGAGTTGACTGTCTTCTTTCTGTACCTACTGAAGAATTTTGATCCAGGAATTTAACATGTTTGGATTTGCTCGTTAGGTCTTTCTGGCAGCCATATGGAGAATGAGTTGGAGGGGGTCCTCTACTACAGTTCAGAACTTCTTGGGTAGTCTAGAAGTGAAAGGTGTAGAGAGCTTGAAACAAGGCAGTAGAGCAGAGAGATCTTTAGGAGGCAGAATCAGAAGACTAGCTGTGGCAGTAAGAGAGAAATCGACAATGTTTAACTTTCCAGCATAAACACCTGGAGGATGTGCTATATACTAAGATGGGAGCATCTCTTAGGGTTTTTTTGCTTCTGCTTTTCTGCTGGTAAAACTTTAGTAGTTCTTTCTACTTAATTAAATTTGATCCAGTACTGTGAAACCTACCACACTTCTGTGTGGTCAATATCTAATCAAATAAATATATCCTTTTTCTAGACTTGTACCACCCATTTTTCCTCCACCCTTCCCAACCCATAGTAAACTACCATCAAGGAAATCTAATAGGCGAATCTTATACAGCTTTCTGTGTTCTATTTCACAGAGTCGTGGATCATGCAGAAGAAAACAAAATGAACTCCAAAAATTTGGGGGTGATATTTGGCCCAAGTCTCATTAGGCCAAGGCCCACAACAGCACCTGTCACCATCTCCTCTCTTGCTGAATACTCAAATCAAGCACGGTTGGTAGAGTTCCTCATTACTTACTCACAGAAGATCTTCGATGGGTCCCTGCAGCCACAAGATGTAGTTGTGTGTAGTATAGGTGGTGTTGCATCTCATGTTGATCAAGGCTGTCTTCCAAAGCCTCTATTGTCACCAGAAGAAAGAGACCCAGAACATTCTACGAAGTCACTGTTTTTCTCTTCAAAGGAAGTGAGTTTTGACCTTTATGGAATTGTGTTGGAAATTTGCAATGTTTGTATTAGTAAGTTAAAAATCTTTGAATTGTTTTAAGGTGTGTTTTACTTCTTACATTTAAAATTCTTCTCCGTCAACAGGATATGCATACTGTGGGTAGTGAAACCAAAAGTTTTGAGCCAGCTACATCAGTTGAGGAATCAGAACGAAAGCAAAACGCATTAGAAAAATGTGATGCATGTCTCACCGGTGAGTGACCATGTAAAATACATGTTTGCTGACTTAAAACTGTGCCAGTTAACTATGTCTAAAAGCCAAAATGAGTGAAGTCAAAAGAAATCAGAGAAAGAAATTTCATTAGTAAATGGATCTTTACTGGCCATTAAAAAGTTGCTCTGTACTATACCTTACATTTGAATGAATGTCATTCTTTACAATAAGACATCTTGGAATTCATAGTCGTTTTTGTTCCCTTTCCAAAAAGTTCTTTTTCATTTTTGCCTTCAAGTAAAGTCAAGGCAGAAATGTGTTGAACAGTATGAATTATCATACAATCTGTTAGTATATAGAGTATTGTATTGACCTAACTGCTCATACCAAGTCAACTAGAATCCTAAAATTAAAAATAGACTCCTAAAACTCCTAAAACTTTTTTCAAGTGCTTTTACCTGTCACCTTTCATGTATTAAGCATAAATATGTGTATATCTTTTTTTATTTACTTGACTACAGTCAATTTATTCACTGTATGATAAGTTTAGTTGCAGGGGTTAGCTGTCAAGCTGGTGAAAGGCTTCCATTTGTTACTATAATTTGATATATCACCAGAGCTAACTTCCAGTTTTTAAAAATGTAGTGATATACATTAAATTTGATGTGTAATCCTGTATCAGTGATCATAGTCTGACAGGATCTAAAAGGTAAGGAAGCTAACATTCATTAAGTATTTGCCTGCTCTGTGCTAAGCACCGTGAATATTGTTCGATTCCGTATATCTGAGTTGATCTTCATAACAATTCTGTGCTGTAAGGTAGGTAGTACCAGCCCCATTTGACTCATAGCCTAATAGTCTGAGGGTGGTTAAATAAAGTCAAAGGTCATGCCCCCAACAAATTGTTGAGTCAGTCTTTGAACTTATATCTGTGCTTATTTCACTCTTGTGATCTAGGGCTCCCAATTAGGAACAGCAGTTTTCATAAATGTCCTTTTTTTGAAAGCATATTACATATCAGAAAATTGTGAACACTTTTCATGATTACATTATTTAGGCCACACATCATCATAGATACAATTTTATGATTTCTTTTTCTTGGTAGATGAAGACAGGGACAGTGACATTGCCTTGCCCAGTGCAAAAGCGGTAGAGCTGAGCTAAACCCAGCACGTGGGCCTCAGAGTATGCACTCTTACCCATTACACGATAAGTTTGTCCCTCAGAACTTAAGGAACATATTTTAGTTGGTGCCCATAGCCCGACCACAACCGCTCAGTTCCCTTAGAGTGGTCCTTAAATGTGGGGAAGGACCTGGGAAAGAAACACGAGACAGCATTGCCCTGGAAGCCCAGGGGAGACAGGTCAGTGGTGTCAGGTAAGGAGGAAGGTCAGCTGAGATGAAGACTGACCAGTGATTCTGATGGCCTCCTGTCTGCAAAGCTCTGCCTAAGAGATGTGGGGGGAGGGCCCAGCAACGGGAAAGGACTGCCTGCTGTGCTCAGGGCAGCTGAAGTTCAAAGCCAGAATGGTGCCGAGGCACAGACTTGTTTGATGTTTTCCAGCAGTAAAGAGGAGCCATGAGCAGAGGGCTGGAATTTTCCAGGAATGGGAATTTTTCGGGGGAGACACTGCAAAACAGGACAAGGTTTGAAGGAGCTGAGCATTCTAGTTTGAGAAAACGTGGACCACGGGTCCAGACTGTAGGAGAGAGAAGAAAGTAAGCCTGGGAGTAAGCAGTAAATGGGGAGAATGGTGTTGTCTTTACCAAAAACAGAACAATTCAACCTTAATGGGACAAGACGAATGTTATAGTGCATTTATTAGTTGATCAGATAAGAAGGGGCATCTAAGGCATCTAATAGGATATGTTCTCACTGTGGGTTGAATGTAACTGAAAACAGCAGATTGAGCTCTGCATAGATAATTGAGAATAACTTGGAAAAATACATAAGACTTTTGCTGTTTTGATTGGCTCTTCATCTATAAATCATTCAGACTCTCTTGTTAACCACATGCCATGAAATTTGATTTTTAAATAAATCTTTTCCTTTTTTAGACAACAAAGTGGGTTTGCTTATAGACCTAGAGCTTGAATCAGCATCACAGAAGATGGAAGATGTTTGTAAAACCTCCAAGCCACTTAATCTGAAATCAGATAGGGAAGCAAACAGTGTTGAAAGGCATGCTCCAAGGACCAAGATGAGACCTGTAAGTTTGCCTGTAGATAGACTACTTCTTCTGGCAAGCCCTCCTAATGAGAGAAATGGCAGAAATATGGGGACCGTAAATTCCGACAAGTTTTGCAAGAATCCTACCTTTGAAGGAGTTAGTAAGAAAGATACTCCTTCTGTTGGTTGTTCCAAATTGGATGGCTCTGAGCAGTCAACTCTACAAAGCCCTTGGGAGCAACAATGGGAACAAAATGGACTAACTGTAAAGACTGCAGTGACTGTGCCCAGTGCACTCCAGGACAGAGGACTGACAACGAGCCCCAGGATCACTGGGGGCCACCCAGTCAGTGCCGCCCAGCCCAGTAAGCCATACTCAGAACCAGTGAGGCCAGCGAGACAGGTGTCTGGGAGACGGTCCTCTGATTCCTGTCCTCCTGCTCCTGTCCGAGCGCCCAGAACACTGCAGCCGCAGCATTGGACAACGTTTTATAAACCACGTGCTCCCATGGGTGGTGTGAAAGGGGATGAGGAGAAACCTGCAGCACCCTCCCCAGCACCGCCTCCCAGCACAACTCCCACCCCCCAGGGGCACGCACTAAGAACAGTGCCAGACTCTGAAAACGCCCCAGCTGCCCCCACACAGCCCACCAGGAAGCCTAAAGAGAGCCCTGAGGAACGGGACTTGCCTGATGTGCCGCCAGCGTGTCAGAGACCAAGGCTAAAACGAATGCAACAGTTCGAAGACCTTGAAGATGAAATCCCACAGTTTGTGTAGGGTTGTCAGAATTCAGCTTTTCTCTTTTTGTTGTTTTGTTTTGTGGTATTATGTTTTGTGAAAGAAACTTTTGACAGGGCCCCTTTTGTATAGTATTGCCAAATCATGGATTTTGCTATTTGTCGTCGTATTACATTATACTGTGTTGGTTATGTTTATTGAATGGTAGATTGTTTTGATAGGGCCCCATCTGTGCCTCACTGGAATTATATGTATTTTTAAAGTTGTGAATAAATAGGTGGACTCATGTTTTTTAAAGTTCAGTTGATTTTTCCCATAAAATGGTTCATTTAAATGCATCCCTAATATATGATATAGTTCTCAACTAACAGGTGCAATTGGGGAAAATCAGCTTTATTTTTTGAAGTGAAACTATGTTGCTTATTTATAAAAGAAATATTTCTGAATGCAAGTGCCTGAAAGATCTTTGTTTGGTAGGATTGTTTTGTTCACACAATTTTATAGTGTGTCTTCGACCATTTGTATGGTATATATGTAACCTTTTATTTTTCAGTTGGCAGTTCACTTTTTAATATTTACATAATGGCCAAAAGGCTTGCAAATCTCTATTTAATTGCATTTTGGTTAATTGCCAGATTTTCCATGTGGTAGTCAATTGAATTGTACAAAGAAAGTGCACTTAAGCTTGTTTCAAAATTACATAGTTCAGCTCTGCCTTATTTGGCTTTAGATGGTTTTAATACATTTAATATTTTTTTTTTTACCTCTTGGCTTTGTTCTGCATAAACTTTTGTTGTTCAACAGTTCTGAACCTTTTGGTATTTTATATAATGGTCCAAAAATGTTTTAAAATTCAATGCATTTCCTCTTCATATTGTCTGTTTTTTTGTTTTTTTTTTAAACCACCCTTTGGTATGAAATGTTTTCGCTTTTAAGTAATTCTATGTACTTTTTCTACCAGGACTTTTAACCATTGACGATGTATGTTTCATCCAAATCATGCAGAGATTTATTTAAGTTGATTCTAAGAGTATAGTTCGATAAGGATCATTGTTTGGAACTTGAGAGAAGGTGTAGATGATTGGACAGATGTATTTCATTTATCAAATTCTCAGTTTTTAGAACTAGTACAGTCCTGTTATTTTCTGGGTTTCATTATTTTGCCTAAAATAGGGTATAAAAGGGACTAAAAAAGTAAAATAGCCTCTTTTCCTATGTGTGAATTATATTTGTAGCAAATGCTTTTATATGACCGTGTTATAGTTGATAAAAAATATGTGTGTGTGTGTGTGTGTGTGTGTGTGTGTGTGTGTGTGTGTATACATGGCTTCTCATGTATAAATTAAGTTCTCATGGTTTCTCTGAAATTGTTGCCTCTTAGGGCATGAGACTTTAAGATTTATTAACTGTTGGCTTAATGGTCAACACTTGGGCTCATACATCCCTTACTATATAACATGGAATGCATTTATGGGACATTGCTGTTATAGCTCTCTATATGACATTAGAGACTAGGGAGAAATGAGTAACTCACTCCTTTGTTCTGGAGCCTTGTTGTTAGTCTTTACTGTACACAATATAAAAGAATCGTATTGCTTCAAAAACCTAAAAAGTAAATAAGAGCCAACATTTATTGAGCCCTCTCTTTGTGCCATGAACTCTACTAAATCCCTACATAAATGATTTCATTTCAGGTTCACTGCAACCTATAATATGTAAGTAAGTACTTTACTATTCCTGTCTTACAGATAAGGAAACTGAGGCTTAGTTATGATGTGCTCTAGGTTCCACTGGTATCACAGTTGGAGTCAAGTCTCAAACTGGTTATCAGACTCTTGGTGGTTAGTACTCTTACTGTGTTATTGCTAAGTATTATCAGGTAGTATTTAACAATATAAAATGCACCTTAAAAATTTTTTCATTGTGGTAAAATATGTGTAACATAAAATTAGCCATTTTAACCATTTTTAGGTATACAATAACATTAACTACATTCACATTATTCTGCAACCGTTACCACTATCCCATCTCCAGAACATTCTCATCATCCCATACTGAAACTTAGAAAGTATACATTTAAATTCCTTTAGTTTTCTTTTAATGTATTGAGACAACAGAGTCAAAACATATGTCATAGAATCAACTGGCGTCTCTGTTTCCCCTTACTGTTAAAGCTCACATGTGAGAGTTCCACTTGGGCCTTTCTGTCTTTAGGGCCCTCTGGCGTCTCATCCAGCTTAAACCGTCAGTCTATGGGTGCTTCTAGTTTCCTGAGACATTAAGCGAGTATCTCCCAGAAGATGTTGCTGTTTCTAGAGTACTCACTGTGCCCTACTCTACTCAGTAACATGGCAGCAATTCCTCATAGGAAATTGTTTTATGACACATAGAAAGAATGTGAGTCAAGGGAAAGAGCAATAGTGGGGAGTCCTTTTAGAGCTGCCACGCCACTAGAAAGTTTTGTGGAAAGCATCTCATTCAAGTTTGCAAGAAGTCATTTGTGAAGGGTTGATCCAGACTTTCTTAGATAGGCTTATTTTACATAGTGAGAAGTTAATTAGCATCTATGAATATTTAAAGTCACTTTTAGTGCACTTCAGGCAATGTATTTCTTTTGATGTAGAGATGAAGAAGAGATGATCCCTGTGAAGGACTTGTCCAGAGATCTCAGAAGCAAATGAAATCACACCTCCCTTCCTTGAGTGATTAAAATTAATTTAAACATGATACTAAAGCGACACTACTCCCAGCTAACATTGTGTTGCTTACAGCATTTGTACAGCTATAAAAGTCTCTTTCAATGGCAACCATTGTATATTTTATGATAAGTTATCAATATAATCTCTGGGTTTTTCTTTCCTAGAGGCAAGAAATTGTTTTGATGTGCTGATATGATTATATATGTAGATAATTCAGTAACATCTGGAGTTTAGCAAAGTTGCTACATTCACAATCAATATGCAGACGTCCGTTATATTCCTACATATCAGTAACAGGCAATACAATTTTTTGGAAAGATCTCTTAAAATAAGTTTGAAATACCTAAGAATAAATCTAACAAAATATATACAAGATCTTCATGGAGACAATCTAAACTCCATCAAGAAGCATTTAAAGAGATCTTGGAAAAAATGGAGTGCTCTGTGATGTGCATGGAATGGAAGCCTCAATATTGTAAAGGTGTTCATTTACCTACCATTTATCGATTCAAATGTCGGGTCATCCGATGTAATTTTGAAAGTAAGCTGCAGACATGATTCCCCATCCCGCCTAAATACTTTAATGATATTTCCTTGAAACAAGAACACTCCTACGGAACCATAGTATGACAATCAAAACCAGGAAATTAACATTGATGTAGGACATCCAATCCATAGACCACATTCAAATGCGCTGATTGTCCCAATGTTCTTTGCTCCAGCATCCCTAGGCAAGATCAAATGGTGCATTTCATTGTCCTGTCTTATTACCTCCTTTGACTGGGAACAGTTTTTCAGTCTTTTCTTTCATGACCTTGATTTTTTGAAGAGTATAAGCCAGGTACTTTGTAGCATGTCCCTACATGGGTTTATCCAGTTTTTCCTCAGGATATACATTTTTGTCAGAAATGATATTCTTCTCATTATATCCTACCAGGAGATACACAATGTCAAATTGTCCCATTGCTGGTCATGTTAACTTCAATCACTTGGTTTAGGATAGTATCTATCAGTTTTGTCTATTTTAAAATTAATAAAAAGAACTTTGTGAGGAGAGTTTTTGAGACTGTGAAGGTCCTGTTTCCCATCAAATTGTCACCAGTTTGAGTCTATTAACACCTGTTGCCTGAATCAATTATTATTCTTCTGGTTGCCAAATGGTGAATTCATCATTGCTTATGCTTTGATTGATGTGAGGAAAAGCAGTCCCTTCTCCATTTATTGTTTATTCATTTATATCAATGTGGACTTATGTATTCCTCCTTTATTCAGTAAATTCCTATATATGACTATCATTTATTTCGATACTGAACTTTTTCCAGATTTGGTCTATGGGGAGTCTATTCCACCTTGCTTCTGTGTCCTTTTGATTTAAAACAAAAATTTTTTTTAATGTTTATTTATTTTTGAGAGACAGAGGCTGAAGCATGAGCAGGGGAGGGGCAGAGAGATGGAGACAGAATCTAAAGCAGGCTCCAGGCTCTGAACTGTCAGCACAGAGCCCGACGCAGGGCTCAAACTCATGAACCGTGAGATCATGGCCCCAGCCAAAGTAGGACGCTAAACCGACTTGAGCCACCCAGGCTCCCCTGTCCTTTTGATATTTTTTTAGCTCTTCCTTATTTTTTGGCACATGAAGGTATCCCAAGCTTATCTTGTACTTTTTCCTGAGGAACATTGGTTCCTTTAAATGGAAAATAGTATATGGAAACCAAGACCTGAGAAGTGCTCATTGCTTCTGGAGAGTCATTGGTTTTAAGCCCTATTGGCAGACAGATCAAAGAAATACATGTGTGTACACAACAGACATATGCTATATGTGTATCTATATATACATATATATTGAAAAACCTTGAGTTCACATTAGTACCTTCAATTCTAATTCAATAGTTTAGAGTTTAGTATTTCCCTTTCCATATTTGTAACTCCTTTTTCTCATAGTGAGGAATCTGGCTCCCATAATCCTAAATGTATTATTTGCTTACTTTTTATGTTCCAGCCTCCTGACAACGCTAGCTGCTGCATTGGGCCACCTAGCTCCAAATATGTCAAATATGTCAGCCACCACTGCACTGCCCTGACCACACGACTCCCTAATAACACCAGTTGAAACCCTAGTCTCAACCACAAGGACCAGGCCAGCTGAGCCTTGACCCTAATGATGTCAATCCTAACCATTCGATCCTCAGCCCTGGTCATCTGGCTGAATCTTCCACCCCAATCAGAAGGAAGGGAAAGGACAAATTCATGATCTTTTGATAATAAGCAAGTATTAAGTATTTGTTTACTAAATTCACTAGGACAAGTCTGCAAATGAAAGGTTATACATATATATCAGCAATGTTTAAACATACATTAGTATGTTTGTGAAATTCATAGAATGTTTTAAATTATTTTAATATCCCTTTTGTTCCCACTCTAATACTTGCAAGTAAATTTTAAATATTAATACTTCCTGAATATCTAGGCCATATTACATATGCTGTTATTTAATGTCTTTACAACTAAAGTTTATTACCCTATATACATAAAATTAACATACTTTTCAGAAAATAGGGTGAAAAAGACTACTTTCCCCTGTTTCTGAGTTACAAATGTGAATAGACCAATGAGCTTTTCATTGTCTAGAGAGTGATAATTGGTAAATGAATATGGCCCTGAAATAAAATCAGGGCACAGACCAAGTATTAGGTAAGATCTTATTTATAATTTTAGGCACAAAGCCTGACACATGGTTGCTTTCCACTAAATTAATTATCTGTATCTCATTTCATTTTACACCAGAAATTTGCTTTTTGAGATCTACTTCCAATGAATTAAAAACTTTCCTGCATCCAGCTATTTTCTTCAAAGTTGTGAGAGTTCATCTAGCCAGGTGCCAGTGAAATCAGTCCATGGTGGTGTTATTCAGCACAGGAGAAAGCTGTGAACCTATGAATTCCCCGTCGACAAGTGCAGATACGTATTTAACTCAGATTCACTGGGAGATTTAAATGACTTTTTGTTTTAACTTGAGTCATAAATGCAGAAGTGTGTAATACATGTGTATCGTTTAAAGAATAAAATGAACTCTCAATATCCCCTTCAGAGAATGTTAGGGAGACACCAGAGCAGCCTCCCTTATCACATGACTGTCTCTTCCCCTCCTCCGACACACACACCCTCTCTGGTGTAACCTCTGTCTTGAATTCTATGTTCACCATTTCCTGGCTTTTAAAAAAATTTGATACCTATGTATTATTTAATTTTGACTGTTTCTTTAACCTTTTACCAGAGCATCATTGAATCTTTTGTGGCTTCTTACATTCATATTTTTGAGATTAATCCATGTAAATGTTTGTAGCTGCAAGCATATTTTTCCTTTTTTTAACTACTGTGAAGTATCCCTGTGGTAAATTTACCAAGGCAAGAATTCTTAACTGCCTTTTTCAGATGAGCAAATAGACTTCAAAGAGGTTAAATAACTTACTTTATGTTATACAGCTAATAAGAAAGGGTGCTAAGACTTGGACCCAGGTGTCTTTATTATAAATGCTGTCATTTCTAAATTCATCTTCAATTTTTAAGCCAGAGGCTTTCATAAATAATATACTTTCAGGCTAAAGTTTTTCTTACTAGTTGCTAGGATACTAAAATTTAGGGTTATATTCCAACTCCAAGGTCATTTTTAGTGTACATGCGTATTAAAGTTTATTCATTTCTTAAAACCACTGCATCTAAAATTGGTGAAGTTTTTCTGGATTGCAGCAAATTTTGTAGGTTAAACTTTGCTAATAATGAGAGAATAACAGAGCAGTGATGGAATAAACAAACAATTCTACCTCTCCACACTCAGTTCCAAAAGAATAGTTTGGAAAACAGTGCTGTAATGGAGAGCTATTAAGGAATTTAAGTATATTGAGAATAGTGTTTGTATGAGATCTCCTAGCTTCTGTTTATAATCAGGAAAAGAGTCAGCAATCCAGGTGAGAAATAGGTCCTAAATTAAGCCACTGACCTAATTCCAGTTTATTTTTAGGAACATAATTGACAGGGATTAGTGACCCATTGTGAATGTGGAGTTAGTGAAGGTTGAGGGTGGAGTTGGCAGGGTAGAGAAAGTGATGCTTACCCTGGAAGCCAGGGACAGAGTAGTTCTTTTTACATGCTAGAAGTGAAAACAAAGGATTGAAGTTAAACATCTTACTTGCTCCTTTAGGCAGAATGAGATCCCATGACTGGTAGTAAAACAGAGGCAGATTTTGTTTCAGTCCTCTCTAAGGAATCCATTTATGATTAGAACTGTTTATAAATAGAATGCATTATCTTGTGATTTGGTGAATTCCTCAAAACTGGAAAAGTATTCAAGGCAAACACTAACCTCCTATAAGGATTATTACTAGGGAGGAAGTTGGGCTAGATCTGTAAAGTCTTCAAGCTCTGATCCTAATTTTATGACCTTGAATTTAAAGTGAAGGAGATGTTTCTAAAATCACTGCATTAAGCAATTTTAGTTTTTTCATTATGCCCCTCTTATTAATGTAGGCAAGGAAACATTATACTTCATTAGAGACATCATTAAAGACTTTTTAGGGGCGCCTGGGTGGTGCAGTCGGTTAAGCGTCCGACTTCAGCCAGGTCACGATCTCGCGGTCCGTGAGTTCGAGCCCCGCGTCAGGCTCTGGGCTGATGGCTCGGAGCCTGGAGCCTGTTTCCGATTCTGTGTCTCCCTCTCTCTCTGCCCCTCCCCCGTTCATGCTCTGTCTCTCTCTGTCCCAAAAATAAATAAAAAACGTTGAAAAAAAAATTTTTTTAAAAAAGACTTTTTAAAGTGCTGGGGGGCAAAAGTCAACCCAAAATTCTATGTAGAATAAAAATATTCTCTATAAATGTGAAATGTAGAAGTTTAAAAAAAAAGTTACTAGCAGGGCTGCATTAACTAAAGTCTGTAGAGAGGTCTTTAGGCAGAAGGAAAGTGATCCTAAGTAGAAATACAGAAATGGAAAGAAGATTTTTACAAAAAGTGAATGTGAGTGAATTTTGACTGTTACAAAACAATACTGGCAATGTGAAGTTTAAAATTTTTGTAGAGTTAGAATACATGGTAACATATGGAAAAGGTGGAAAACATGGAAGAATAAAGTTCTGGTATCATCAAGGAAGTGGTAAATACAATAATTTGTATTAAATTTAACCCAAATGTGTATCATAACATCAAAAAGAGTAATCCAAAAGAAGACAAGACAAAAAAAAAAAAGGTAAATGAAACAGTGGGTCAGATAGAAAACAAGTAGTTGGATAGTAGGTACAAAATCACCTAAATCAGTAATTACATTAAATGAAAATGGATCAAATACTTCAAGTAATAAGCTAATGTCAGATTGGGGAAGAAAACAAAGCCTACGTATGTATTTCTGATTTACAAGACACACATATTAAGTAAAGGTGCATAGAAAGTACAAGGATGGCAGAAAATCAACCATATAACAGCTAATGAAAAAACAGGTGTAGCTACAGTAATGTTAGATAAAACAGATTGAAGTCGGGAAGCATTACTGGAGAGGAAGAGGGATATTCTGAAATGGGAAGCCAGTTTACCAGGCTTAAATAGGCAAAAAATAGACAACCAAAAAGAAAAATGGACAATCCACAATCATAAGGGTTACTTTAACATACCTCTAAACAAACAGACAAAAAAGTAGGAAAAATAATAGATCTGAAGAACAGTTAGCAAACTTGATGTGATTGATATATAGAAAATACTGCCAACAATGACAATGTTTTACTTAAAACCATATTTAAAATTTATCAAAACTGACAATAAGCAGGCCATAAAGGAAGCCCCAAAACATTTCAGAGAATCAAAATAATTGAAAATATGCTCTGACTTCAGGGAAATGATGCTCGAAATCAGTAACAAAAGATCACTAGAAAATTCTCAGGTGCCTGGAAATTAAACAGAACACGCTTCTAAATAATCCATGGAACGAAGAAGAAATAACAGGCTTTAGAAAATATTTTAAGCTGAATGATAATGAAGATGTGCCATATCAAAAGTTGTGGGCTACAGCTAACACAATGCTTGGAGAGAAATGTATAGCCTTAACTATATTTACTATAAAAGTTGAAAGACTAAAATCATTTACACTTCATCTCAAGAAGCAAGAAGAGGAAAACAAAGAATGCAGAAAGAAGAAAACAATAAAAATCAGAAATCGGTGAAATAGAAAACGAATCTAAGGGCACCTGGGTGGCTCAGTCAGTTAAGTGTCTAATTCTTGGCTTCAGTTCAGGTCATGATCTCACAGTTCTTGAGATGGAGCCCACATTGGGCTCTGCACTGACTGAATGGAGACTGCTTGGGATTCTCTCGCTCCCTCTCTCTGCCCCTCCCCCATTCTCTGCCCCACCCCCCCCCCACTGTCCCTCAAAATAAATAAACATTTAAAAAAAAAAAGTTAAAAACAGGGGCGCCTGGGTGGCTCAGGCAGTTGAGCTTCCGACTTCGGCTCAGGTCATGATCTCAGGGTCTGTGAGTTCGAGCCCCGCATCGGGCTCTGTGCTGACAGCTCAGAGACTGGAGGCTGTTTCAGATTCTGTGTCTCCCTCTCTCTGACCCTTCCCCATTCATGCTCTGTCTCTCTCTCTCTGTCTCAAAAATAAACAAACATTAAAAAAAAAAAATTTAAATGTTCAGACTCAAAAAAAAATTTATTAAAAAAAAAAAAGTTAAACAAAAACAAGCTAAAAGCTTGTTCTTTGAAAAGTTTAAGAGAACTGACATACCCCCATTAAGACATCAATAAAAAAAGAGAAAAAGTAACATCAGGAATGAAAAATACATTATCATCGGAGACTACACCAACAATGAAAAGATGTGATGATAAAATGAACATTTAACATCAATTTTAAAATGTGAATAAGGGCAAATACCTCAAAAAATTAAACTGACAACACAAATGGAAAATCTGGAGAGTGTCTTCTGTTAGTGGAAGTTGAATCAGTTATTCAAAAGTCCTTCCACAGAGACAACATAAAGCCTTTTCAGTGAGCTCTTTCAAACATTTGAGGAAGAAATTACCTTAATTTTAAACAAATTCTTCCAATAAATAGAAAAATGGAATATTTCCCAATTAAGTCCATCCTAATCATGATACCAAAACATGACAAAGGCATCATGATGTATAATAAGGGAAACTGAAATAGATACAAAAGATAGTATCTCACTACCAAGTGACGTTAATTCTCAATGTATGCAAATGTGGCTTAACACTTGAGAAACCAATGTACTCTGCCACGTTAATTTTTATAAAGGGAGAAAAATAGTTATCTCAACTGATACAAATTGGAAAAAGGATTTGATGAAATTTAACAACCATTTATAAAAAATTCTTAGCAAACTATGAATAGAACTTCTGTAAACTGCTATACAGTCTACTAGCAGACATATCTGGTGGTAAAATACTGAAAGTTTTGCCCTTGAGAGCAGGAATGACACAAGGATTCCCATAATCACTTCTTCTATTCAACATTGTACTAGAGATTCTTGCCATATATAATAAGGCAAGAAAAGAAAATGAATGGCATAAAGACTAAAAAGGAAGAAATAAAATAGTCATTTGCAGATACTATGTACATAGAAAATCCAAATGAATTTACCGACTATTAGAATTAGTAGGTGAATTTAACAAACTTCTTATAAGTACAGTACTCAAAAGTCACTTATATTTATAAATCAATACCAAATAGAAAATGGATTTTATGAAGTGATATCATTTAAAATAACACTCAAAACATCCAAGAGCTAAGAAGTCTAAGGGGAGATGTGTAGAGATATTTATTTCTATACTGAAATACACAAACTATTTTTTATATGAAGAACCAAACAAATAGAAGGATATTCCATTTTTGTGGGTTGGAAGATTCAAAAATATGGAGATAGTAGTTCTCACCAAACTGGTGTAGACAGTCAACCCGGTCTTACTGATTCTTGTTAATTTTTACAGATGTGCTCTAAGGTATGTTAATATAGGTGGTCTTATCCTCAGAGGCAGAATAGGTGTTCTGAACTTTCCTTTAGTGGCCTCAAAGAGGATAACTGCCCAGAGGTAATATGGCTAGCAAGAGAAGAAGGTAGAAGAACGCACAAGCTTCTTTTTTTGACCTTTTTCTTTCTCCTCCACTCTCCCACCAGACTGCTCCAGTCTTGTTCTTCCTGGCTGTGTTCCCTCCTCCTAGGACCCCAGGCTGCATAAGGTACAGTCTAGGATTTAACCTACCTCAAAGTCCACAGCTGTGTTTGTGTGTGCGTGCACCCTATATATTACAGAAATTTTATTCATTTAAGTAAATCCCTTGAATTTAAACTTAGAAAAACCTCTCCACACAGCACTGGGGCTTATAGGCTGACTGTTAGCAACTACTTTGGGTCCCACTTTAAACCAAGTGCTATTTGAGGGACCCCCTGGAGATGTGGGCCCTAAACATTTAACTGAATATTTATAATTAGCTTTGTAGAAAACAAAGTGTTTCTAGCTATCACCAGAAATTAAGACCCATTCTAGAACAAGCCCTAAATTATTTAGGATCCTGTAAAGACTTCATGTAATAAAGACAAAAATCTCCTAACATGACAGAGTTGAGTGGGTTATGTTAGTTGCAAATTCTTTTGGTTAGCCATTGAATAAGTCTTTTCTTTCCTCACTATTTCCCTTTGTTTAAACTAAATCTAATTTCAAAGGGAATTCTTTAAAGCCTATAATCTTATTTGGGCTAAGCTATTATCTGAAAACGTTCCTCGTAAAATAATGTTCCCAGAGCTGTTCAGGGTTTCCCCGATGTTAGCCAACTCCATTGAAATCACATAGAAGTCGTGACTGGCCAGATATTTGAGGTAT
Organism: Neofelis nebulosa; assembly: GCF_028018385.1. Classification (NCBI taxonomy): domain Eukaryota; kingdom Metazoa; phylum Chordata; class Mammalia; order Carnivora; family Felidae; genus Neofelis; species Neofelis nebulosa. The sequence goes on from NC_080783.1 coordinate 142,135,217, forward strand.
GATATGTGATCATTAAATGTATAGTTTTAAAACATTTTAGACATAACACTTGTTGGTAGTGGGGATGGACCACTGGGGACGCACTGGCCTGGGAATGAGGAAACCCGGGGACGTGACAGCCGTCCTCACATACTGGAGTGTGAAGAGATTACAGGGACAGGGCTTGTCTGCTCCTTTAGGGAGAAGTGTGACCAGAGGCTGGGATTCATAGGTGGGCAGACTGCTGCTCAAAAATGTCAGGAAGCCATTTTACAGTTAGAATAGTTCTAAATGGAACATGTGACCCCATGATTTCTCAGTCGGTGAGAACACATTCAAAACAAAGACTAGATGACCACGTATCTCTTAAACATATTTTGAAAGGAATCTTTTGGAGGGAAAGATGTTGGTTTAAATCATCTCTCAGCCCTAAGATCGTTAAGGCCTTGAGGTGAGTGAAATCTTCCTCTTAGATATCGCCCTGTTTGTAATATCAGCAGGGAGCAGATGAACCTCGTTACCTAGTCCACACAGCGTCATTTGCTGACTGACATGGCTTGTGTCCTGTGCTCTCACCTCCCTGCCAGAGATCTTTATTCCTGTTTCCTGTTCTCCCATCTTCCTGGGCAACATGAATGTGATCTCACTGTTGCTGTATTCATAGATATTTGTTTATTTTATTTTTAGAATTGTATTTATTTATTTTTTAATGTTTACTTTTGAGAGAGAGACAGAGACAGAGTGAGAGTGGGAGAGGAACACAGAGAGAGGAAGACACAGAATCTGAAGCAGGCTCCAGGCTCTGAGCTGATAGCACAGAGCCCAATGCAGGGCTCGAACTCACAGACCATGAGATCATGACCTGAGCTGAAGTCGGAAGCTCAGCCAACTGAGCCACCCAGGCACCCCTAGAACTTTATAATATACATTAGATATTTCTGTAAAAGGTATTCCATTTTTCAAAGGAGTTTCTCCTATTTCCCTATTCTACTTTCCTTAGAGCAATAAGCAATAATTACT